>NC_091705.1:37338666-37656000 GCF_041296265.1 Equus caballus | reverse complement strand
CCTCTTGGTTACTTGGGGAGCAGCTGGGGGTCTCCGAAACGTGTAGCCAAAGCAAGCCTCAAGAAACTTTGTTCCTATTTTCAACCACGCATAACAAACCACCTCCTGGTGTGACAGTGTGCATAGTTCTCCTCTTACCAGGTGGGCCCTTCCTTGATCTGAAATGACAGATATTTCTACTACTTTTCTATTTGCATGGAAAACGTCAAATTATAATGTATCACCTTCATTTCACCATAATAACAGATCCTTCTTTGAAGTCGAAAACAAGAAAGCTCATCCGAGGAGTAATTTCCTGATCATCAAATTTTTGAATATATATATTTTAATTTGCTACCCCTGCTGGCATGCCAGTTGGTGGGTATGCTAATCCATGGAGATTTCAGTGTTATTTTTCTAAGGCTGATAAAGTCAGACTCCAGACAATCTTCAGCTGTATGCATTTGTTAAGAAGCATCACAGAATCAGGAAATCAAGGAGCTGGATGGAACTTCAAGAATAATGAGAGTTGAGATATTGCTTATGTAACAGGGGAAAAGTTTACGGACGTTGTCAGCAAAGTGATATGTTGGCAATGCAGAGCTTTGCTCCATCCTATGAAAAACCATAGTCTAGAACACATCCAAGAGAGTGAGCTTCCTGTCCCTCTACCCAGCCATCTCTGGTCCAAGCCCCTCTGAGGTCCCCATTCTCCAATTACTCATGGTTTGGATCAGGCATCAGTCTGAATGGCAAACAACAGAATCCCCTCAAGCTAGTAGAGGGGAGGCCAAACTTCCTTCTACCCTCTTAGATTCAGTGCCTGGGCCTGCGAATTAAGCTGACATAAGACAGATTAACAGGAGAAAAGCATACAACTTTTATTTAATATTTTTATATGCACATGGGAGTCTTCAAGAGGAAAATAAAGTCCTGAAGACGCCATTAGGCTCAAAAGCTTATATACCTGTTTAAACAAAGAATAATAGATTGTGGCAATGTGACAAGACAAAGGGGCTTGGGCTAGGGGCAGTAAATTGTGGGACAGTGACCAGGAAATACACGGGGGAATGTACGGGGAGAGAGAAGAGTTATTTTCATCGGTTTGTTTGTAGAGATCCATTGGAGCATCGCCTCCCGGTCTCTGTGATAAGAACGCTCCTCTCTCCCAGGCATAGGCAGGCACGCTTCTCGTGGGGAACATTACGTGCCGCTTTTAGGCAGAAATGGGAAATTAGACAGCTTTTCCCGTGTCTGCAGTTTCTCAAGAGCTTTCAGCTCAAAATCGTCAAGATGCCAAAGTGGCACGTCTTGAGGTGGCACATTCTGGACCCCGTCACTTGTTTAGGCCAAAAAGGAATTTATTTGGTGGCTCCCAGCATCTCCACAGGCCTGAGAATCAGACTTGGAGGTTACAACCAGGAACAAGGCAGGCGCCTCACTCCTGGCGCCGGGCACAGACCTTGCAGCTCACGCCGCTGACACGGATCACAGGGGACCTGGTGACAGCCCTCTGCCTCCCGGGTGGCCTCTGAAAGCCACATGTCTCTTCAGCGCCCTCCCCAGAATGCACGCTGCATGCTGCCCCCGTGCCACATAGTTCTCTTCTGAACTGCAGTCTCCCCTGTCTACATCTGACCGGTGGAATCCAGGTCACGTGTCTGCTCTCTGGCTGTGAGGGGCACTGGGAAGGTGGGTTTCTGGCTTCTTCTTCGAGGATACACAGACACAGAAGGGGAGAGATTCTCCTGAACGCAGAATGGTTTTCAGAAGGTTCTGGAAGATCACAAATCATGACAAATGTCCACTACCCACGTGTTCTCCCCACCTGGCCTCCTGGCTCTCCTCTTGACCACAGTTACGTCACTGCTAAAAACTGGCAAAGAGGCACGAAAACTGCCATGTTAAATTCCCAACCCCCGATGGAGAAATCGGGAGGAGGGAGAGAAAAGTCACAATATAAGTTCCAGATGTTATTCCAGGAAAAGGTGTTTTTGGCATGAATTTGCTATTTTAATGTAATGAAAACCATTCAGTTTTAGGAGAGAAATATTCTAGTTTCCCAGGGGTGTGTGTGTATGTGTGTGTGTTTGCATGGGTATATCAAAGCATAATTCTCAAAATGTTAAAAACCTAATTCTCATGGACTAGAGGGAGAGTTTGTCAAATCTATTTAACTAATTAACGATGGGACTAATAGAATGGCCAAGCTGATTCAAAACAGGATATGGGACCAAGGATTCTATACCGTCAATGACAAAAAAGAAATATTGCCATACAATGGCTCAGTTAGACACAGCCACTTCAATATTTCACTGGGCAACAAAACTATAACTTGTGGGTTATCTTTAGCACCATCAGAAAAGGCAAATATTGTACATTACAAGTTTTCTATGTGTTCACCTCTAACTTTGCAGAGTTGTCAACTGTGTGGGCCCTAACCAACAGTCAGAGGGAGTCAACATCCCACGTCCTTAGAAAGCTGGAAGTTCTCTGGCCTGTCCTCTACCCAGAGGCCAAAAGGTCTCACAATCATCTTTCTACCTTATTTCCAAGTTCTTCTTTTCTTTAATATTGGCCCTGAGCTCATAGCTGTTGCCAATCTTCTTTTTTCTTTTTTTTCTTTCTCCCCAAATCCCCCTGGTACATAGTTGTATATTTTTAGTTGTGGGTCCTTCTGGTTGTAGCATGTGGGACGCCGCCTCAGCACGGCCTGATGAGCAGTGCCATGTCCGCGCCCAGGATCCGAACCTGTGAAACCCTGGGCGGAGCATGTGAACTTAACCACTCGGCCACGGGGCCGATCCCTATTTCCAAGTTCTGAGTACTTTTACTTGACATATATACAGTTTTCTCTTATACCTTAAAGACAAACATGTTGGTTTGACTGGAGCTTTCTTCCTGTGAACACACGCGTCCGGTCATTCATCCATTCAACAAACATTTCCTGAGCTTCCACTCCGTGTCCACAACTCAGTTGGCCATGGAGGAAACAGACCTGAATGAGACACAATTCCAACTCGAAGAAGCAAAAAGCACAAAAATCAACTCTAACGACCTAACCGGTGGACAGAAGTAACAACAAAGTCCCGTAGGATGAAGGGGAGGGAGGAAGCCATTCTGCCTCAAGTGGGGGGAGGGGGGCTCGAGGAGGAAGTAAGTCGGGCAAGTGTGACATTTCTTGAAGACCTACTAAGTCCCAGCTGTGAGGATCCCAAGATGAGGAACACGTGGACATTGGCTGCTGGCGCCGTGGGCTGGCCTGCGCCCGTTTCCCCACTCTCCTGCCGCAGGCCCTCGATTTTCCCTTGAGGATTCCACGCCCGCTGTGTTGCCATCCCAAAGGAACAGACAATCAAGGTGCTCTGGCTGGAGGGTGGACATGAGGCTCAAGCTCAGACTTGTCTCCTGGGAAATTTCATCTTGAGATGAGTGATCCAAGACACAAGAACGATTGGGCCGTCACCCTAAAACATAAGCCCTGGAGATGTCCCCCAGGAGTTCCTGCTCCCTGGACCCCAGAGCTGACCCCCATCTTGTCCTTCCACAGCCTGCTCCCTCAGCTCTTCCTTTTTCTTTTTTTTTTTTTGCTGGGGAAGATTCGCCCTGAGCTAACATCACTTGCCAATCTTCCCCCTTTTTTCTTCTTTCCCCCTGCCACAGCCCGAGTACATAGTTGTGTATCATTGTAAGTTCTTCTGGTTCTTCTGTGTGAGCTGCTGCCACAGTGTGGCTGCTGATAGACAAGTGGTGTAGGTCTGTGCCTGGGAACCGAACCCAAGCCGCCAAAGCAGAGCTCACCGAACTTTAACCACCGGGCTGTCAGGGCCCTCAGCCCTTCGTTTTGTTCCCAGAGTCACCCCACAGCCTTCCATAGACTTAGTGCGACCAGGCTGGCCAAAGCCAGCTTCTCTTGCTTGCAACCAAAGCATCCTTGGTGAACGGATACAGCCACCCACGGAATGTGCCAAGGGTGACAGGTGGGTGGGTTTGCAGCAGATCCAAACCTGGCAGCCCCCTCCCCGCCCCTTTCCTCAACGTGGTCACAGTCCTTACCCTGGGAATGGGACACGGCACGGCTCTTTTGAGAGTCAGACAAATCCCAGCTGGGAGAATTCACCTCTTCAGCCACCAAGTCGCATTTTTCACTCCTTCTGGGTGCCAGGCACTGTGCTAGGAACAGAATGACATACTCTCTGCCCTTGAAGAGCTGCTAGTAAGGATTCAGCTAAACTCGCAGGGGGGACGAGACTTTATCGAGATTAGCTCAACCCAGAAAGTCCTCCCACGTGTGCATTTCACACCTACAGGAAGAATCCACCAGGGAACTGACTTTGTCCTGCCGAGGTTTTGGGGAGACCCGGCCTCCTCCAGGTTCTCTCAGGCCCAGGACCTCAGTTTCACTGGGAGAAGGCACACCACCTCGTAAGGCAGGCGTCAGAATTCCCGTAAACATGGCTTGACTGAGTCCAGTACTTGAGATGTCAGGCGGGTTCGCATCATCAGTGTGTGAGAGACCCATGTGGGCCACGGGTCAGTGATTTCCAATATGTTTTTCCAACACCAAAGGATTGTTATCTTGGGGAAGGCCATTAAGCTCACCTTGACTTTGAGGCTGTTTCACAGAGCATTTGTCGCAATGAAGTGTATCATATTTCATAAAAGAGACTGCGTCAAGAAAACTGGCTGTTTGTTTTCTCAGTATTTATTCATTCAACAGATATTTAAGGAGCTACTCCGAGCAGGGACTGGGTTAGATGCTTAGAATACAGCGTTGAACAAAATGGACGAAAAATCCCTGTCTCTAAAGAGCCCATATTCTGGTGGAGGGAGCTCATGGCAGCAACTTGATTTCCATTTGGAAAACTCGACCCTCCCCGACCCAGTCCCCAGGAGAGGGGGGAAAGGTGCCCAGACTCCGGACAGACGTGGGGCCTGGGATCCAGGTTAACCTAACAGCCAGGGCGTCACCTTGGCAACAGGAATTCATTACCCAGTGGGCACGTGACCTGAGCTGACCCAATCGGAATTCGTCTGGGGTTTCTGGGAAAGGCCCCAGAAGACAGGCCCACCTTAGCCCCGTGTTTGAAACCCTCCACAAAACGGCCGCTGGGGCCATCTTACTGCCATCTGTTCCTGGACAGCTAAGCCAACACCTGTGTTTCTTGATGACCACTGCATTTGATGTCTGCATTTTGCTGTGCCTGTCTGTGCCTGAGATGACCATATAACTTGCTGTCCCCCCCAGGACGCTGTAAAAGGGGCCCTGTTCACAATCATTCCAGAACCGCAGGCATAAACGAGGACCATCCTGGGCAAACCGGCAACATTTTCATCACATGAGGCAAGAAATTGCCTTTTGATAAAACCACTCGGTGGCCTTGTAATAAATGTTTTCTGCTTCAGGCACCTGGAGGGCCCTTCTGAGGCTCAGTGAGGCGTGAGATTGGAAGGGGCTGCCGTTAATAGTTAAGGAGGCCAGCAGGCCACCCTGGGCTTGCCCGGTCAGAGCAGGACGTGTGCTCGCCTCAGGACCGAGCGTCCTGGGTGCCGGGCTCTGCGCTGGGCTCGAGGCCTCTGGGATGAAGGAGTCACTAAGAGTGGGCCCCGTCCTCGAGGAGCTCGCTGTCTGGGACGAGACAGAAAGGCCTGAAATCGCAGTTTCCGCACAAGACGCTGAGGCAGGATGGCAGGTGAAGACCGCCTGCGCAGCTGTCCACGGTGCTCATTTTCCGTGTTTGCCTTCGTTCAGTAACACCAGCGATGACGGAGTGCTGAGCGTGACCGACCTGCCCTCCTCCCTTCTCCAGCATTTACTCAAGGCTTCCAGCACTTCAGGTCAAACGGCAGGCCACCTGCGGGTAATATTTGAGCTATGTCCTGTCACTCTACCACTAGAAGTTCAGCCCAGGAGCCTTAGAGATGGAAACCCCTCTTCTTTGGGGCAAGAAGACAGCAGGGCTGGACAGAGAGAGGTGCAGCTTCTCTTCCCCCTTCCCACTGAAGGCTTCTGAGTGGGGCTTGTCCTGCTGGCCTTGTCCACTCTTGACAAAACCCATTCTTGATGTGGAGTGGATCACCAGGGTACCTTCTCAACAACATTCCTGCTAAAATTAAGACCGGAGCATCATTTTGCAAAGAGGAGAAAGACACAGGTAGCAAAGTCACCATTTCTCTGCCGGGGACCATCTCGTGGTCGTGGGAGGGAGCCCTGGGCGCTGGAGTCCCACGGGCTGATGTTGGCTCCATCAGTCTTTTGTATTTGGAGAAATACAGAACATTGTGCCAACGTCCTGCCCGGATTGGACGGCCGCCCACCCTGCGGTCAGCACACCAAGCTGCCACGTCTTCCGTAACACGCCGTGAGGAAAAGCAGAGATAGCATTTCTGCTGTCTTCCTGAGCGGTACGAGCCATGTGTCAAGTTAACGAGTGGATCTGATGAAGTGTAAGACAGCTTGTCATCCAACAGTTAAGTGGCCTTGTTTCCTTTCCCCGGGAAATATTGGATTTCATACTGAGAACATCAACGAGAGAAAGGCACATAGCTAACAGCTAATTTCTGAAGAACATGTGTTTCCGCTCAATTTTTGCACCTTTATTGCTCCGTGTGACATTGCAATACTTTCTGCTGCATAACAGACCTGATTGGACTCATCTGTCTCACGTCTAATTCAAGTCAAAACCAGGAAAGCGAGCCAACTCCTGGCCTATTTGCAACTCCTCCATGAATTATTGTCACTGATTCTGTCATGCTGCAGTTTTGTTTTTTTTTCCAGGAACCAATAGCTGAAAAAAACAAAATACTGATAACATGCAGAGAGATCTCATTTTCTTTTCTATATTGTTTTCTTAACAGAAGAAAATGGCAATTTGGGATCCTAAGGGGACAACAAATTTCGCCTGCATAGATAATATATTGTTATTTTTATAAGGAAACCACAAAGCAAGAGGATGTCTCTACCTTGACCTGCACACACACAAAACTAATCCTTCGGAAATCCGTACTCTTCTTGATAAACTTGATAAGCTGTCACAGGTCAAAGTTCAAGTTGCTCAGACCGGTGAGGTTCGAGCCATCCTGGAGACCTGCAGCAAGGTTTTATTTTTCTCATTCGATCCATTTTACAAAAATCGCCTCCTCCGGCTTCAGCCACTTCTGTCACCTACACTGTGACAATGGTCAAAGCCATTATTCAAACTGTGTCCTCACTGATGTCCCAGGGTCTGCACTTGGCCCTGCTCCTCCCCCACCCCCCAACACAATAGTCAGAGTCATCCTTTACCTACAAGTCGAGTCACCCCCCCGTCAAAGACAGGATTCAAAGACGGTCCCAAGATTCCTGCTCCCTTGCATAGAATCCTCTCCTCCGGCGTGTGGACAGGAACTGGAAACGCGATGAGATTTCACCATCGTGATTAGGTGACTAATCAGTTGACTTTGAGTTAATCAAAAGAGAGAGTGTCTGGGTGGGCCTGGCTTAATCAGGTGAGCCCTGTAAAGGAACTTGGCTCTTCCTGAAGCAGCTAAGGAGGGACCACATGGCGAGGACCTGAGCGGAGCCTCTGTGAGCTGAGAGTGGCGTTCAGCTGACCGCTAGCGACACACTGGTCCCTCAGTCCCTCAGTCACATGGGAATTAATTCTGTCAGCAATCTGAGGGAGTCTGAAAGCGGGTCCGTTCCTCATCCGGCTCTAGGTGAGGACACAGCCAGCCAACATCTTGATTTTAGCCTCTGAGACCCTGAGCAGAGGGCCCAGTTCAAGCATGCTTGACTCCCAGCCCACAGAAACTGTGAGATCATGAATTTGTGTGGTTTTAGGCCACTAAGATTGTAGTCATTTGTTACTCAGTAATAGAAAACTAATATGCTCTCCTCTGCTCAAAACTCTCTGAGGTCCTCCCACCTCACAGTGGCCTGTGAGGCCCGGTGTGGTCTGGTCTCCCCTCCTCTCTGGCCTTTTCTGCACAGCTATCTCCCTCCTTCACTCTGCTGTGGCCACTCTGTTCTCATCCTGCTGCTCAAACAAGCCAGACATGCTCCTGCCTCAGGGCCTTTGCACTTGCTGTTCCCTCTGCCTGGAATACATTCTCTCCCCAGACATTAGCTATCTCTTTCCCTCACAGCCTGCAGGTCTCTGCTCCATGTCAGCATCCTCTAAGGAAGCCCCGTAGGCCCCAAACCTACCATTCCCTGTCTCAGCCACTTCTTAGCACCAGCCACCTCTTGATTATTCCAGACACATTTGATCTTTTTACTGACCGTCCCTGACCAGAAGGTGAGCTCCATGGTGTCGGGACCTTCACTGACCCTTCACACATCGAGCCCAGAACAGCGCCTCCGACACGACAGACACTCGATAATGAGGTCCTGAAGGAATGAATGAATGATTCAGGGGTTAACTGGGAAACCAGGCAAAACAGAGCGGTCACGGGAGCCCCGAATGCCAAGGGAAGCAGGCCGCATGGACTTTAAAGCATCCACGGAGGGAAAGGCCAAAACCACAGAGTCCCATGAAACTTATTTTAGTGCCTCCCAATCTTCGTGCTTTTTGAAGAAACCAAGTAAACCCAGAATTGTTTTTGGTTTTGTTTTTTATCAATAACTTGCCCAGCAGCCACCAGAGCCCCTGGGTCCCCCAGATGCCCATCTGGTCATGGGGTCATTTGCACTTTGGAGAAAAAGAGGCCGACACGAGAAGTCGCTGCCTCTGCGAGTCAAGGCCAAGGCACGCAGCAGCGAATGCAGCCAGCGATGGGGCCCTGCAACAAGGGGCGGCTCCACCGGAACATTCTGCGTAATTGGAAGGCGAGGTCAACAGCAATAAGGGAAAGTAACGCGGATGTCCAACGGTTTATGAAGCAGATGCTGGAAAATAAACAGGGCAGACGGCGGCCAACCCGTCGGCCTGACTCTGTTATTTATTCATTTATAGAGCGACGGACAACACGGGGCGGGGAGAGGGGAATTCAGGGCTGTGGAGCGGCGTCGAGGACTCGGGGTGAAGTCCAGCTGCCCGCTCTCCAGCTGTGTGGCCCTTGGCAAGGCCGCTATCCGACCTTCCCCGGGTTATAAAGATGAGAAGCCTTTCCGCCTTGGGGGCCGTTGGAGGGTCAATAACAGACAGCAAACAAAATGACTCAGGGGTTTCTTTTCCTTTTGAGGAAGATTAGTCCTGAGCTAACTACTGCCAGTCCTCCTCTTTTTGCTGAGGAATACTGGCCCTGAGCTAACATCCGTGCCCATCTTCCTCTACTTTATATGTGGGACGCCTACCACAGCATGGTGTGCCAAGCGGTGCCACGTCTGCACCCGGGATCCAGACCAGCGAACCCCAGGCCGCCAAAGCAGAAGGTGCACACTTAACCGCTGCGCCAGCGGGCAGGCCCCTGCTTGAGGGTTTCTTGACAAGCCTCATGTGGCGTGTTCCCAGTGCTGGCAGGTTCCGATCCTTCACGGAAGTAACTCACTGAGGTCACTTACGAAGCCCGTGCGGTGGGTACCGTTACTCCTACTCTCCAGACCAGGGACCCGGGCGTGCAGAGGGGATTTCCTGCACACATCACATGACGGAAGCAGCAGAGGGTGGATCCAACCCCAGGCTGCCTGTCTCCCCAGCCGTGAGCTCTCCCCCCAGCCACGTCCCACCCTCTGCGCGAGTTACTGTTTTCCTCCTGGCTCCTGGCTGATTGTGTCACCAACAGCTGAGGTCTTCGACATTAGTGGTGGCCGTTCCTGGAGCCCTGAATCTGGGGGATCGGAAAGGTTGATGTCACGGCAGCTTGGACGGCTTGGAAGACCCGGTGTCTGCTGAGAGGCCCACCCCAGAACCAGGGTGGGGTGGCACTGCCTGCTAGGGCCCAGCTCAGCCAAGGGCAGCCACAGCAAGGGGTCGGTGTCCCAGCCTGATATGTCCCATGACACAGATGTCACATGATGATGGAAAGGGAATTCTCTGCGGGGTCCTGAGATGTGGGCTTTTCCCAAGAAGCCAAATGCTAGGGAGGAAGGGGGAGGGGCCGGGGGACAAAGCGTTTATTCCTTTTAAAAGAGGGAGAAAGAGGAAGAGGACATTTATATAGTCGTCTCTCAAGAGTTCAGGAAATTATGGGAACTCTTACCAGGAAGCTTTTCTTAAAAGAATACCAGAGTTTAGCAGAAGGATCAAGAGTTTGACTCAGGATTTCTAAATCGGCCTTTTTTGTTGTTTAACTCTTTTAATATTTTGCTAAGTTTATTTTTATCTGTTTAAAATATTTCAAAATTAAAACAATTTTTTTAAATGATAGCTTGGGCGTTACCCCTCTGAGTGCTGTCCGCTGTTACATTTGTACCTTTTATCCAGGAGCTTCTGCCCTCCCTTTTGGGGTTCCCCTCGCACTTGGAGAACCACTTCAGCCACCCCTGCTTCCAGAAGCCTCTCCAACCCCCAGGCGATGCTCTGATGCCCTTGGGCCCTGGCAGGTATGGCTCGGGAGAAGCCAGGTGGGCTGGGGGCTGGCCCCAAGGAGACCCCGAGCCTGTCCCAGTGGCAGCTGCTCCTCCACCAGCCCATTGGTGCCACACGGGACCCAGACTCAGTGTGGCCAGATCCTGCCGTTGAGGACCTGGGACGTTGTTCAGAATTGAGGAGAAGGCGTGTAGTTCACAATAAACCCCATCCCATGTGTGATAAGAAAAAAAGCGATGGGGGGGTGGTGAGGATGCTTAAATTAGGAACAGCTCCCTGGTGGCCCCCTCCCTGCCTCCAAGGCTCAGGAAGGTCTGAGGCCACCACGTCCCTCCTGGGTTTCCCTCCGGGGTCAGAGGCAGTTCTCCGGGTCGCAGCCCCGGCTCAGCCCGTCCTCGGAGAGACGCTGGGGCTGGGGACGTCAGCTTCGCCCGCTTTGCTGAAGCACTGGCGTCTCAGCTGCTCCCACCTGCGCTCACAGGGAGCTCACAGGGAGTCCCGGCCCGGGCGGTGGCTCCGTGGGGAAACGCACTCGCGTCCAGAGTCTAGTCAGGCAGCAGCTGGGTTTACGGACGAGGTGGTTTGTACCAGAGAGGTCAACGCTCTTTATTCCACTTATAAGTTTATATCACCCTTTTAGATATGTTAATAACAATTATCAATAATGTTAGTAATGCAATTGGATGATTAAAGATGATTATCATTTCATTATTGTTAATACTTAGATACTAATTTATTAATAATAGAATAATTTCTGGAGTGCTTTATACAAAATTGTGCAAAATACTTTCATAGAATTAACTAGTTTGGTCCTTGAAAGGGGCAGGGGAAGAGCAGTGAGGGATGCAGGGGAATTCTTACCACCCTATCTTATTTTATAGGTAAAAAAATAAATGGGGCACCGAGAGGGCAAGGGACCTGCTCAAGGACACAGAGCGAGTAAGTGGCTGGGCTGAGACTCGAACCTGGTCTCCGCACTCCTGCTCCAGACATCAGGTGGCGGGTGCAGCACTGGGAAGGGAGTCAGGGGCTCTGTGTTCTCTCCTCCAGCCACCCCACAGCTGGCTCTGGACCTTGGGTGGGTCACCCCCTGTCCAGGCCTCAATGGTACCATTCTTGACATGCGAACAAATGAACCATTGGACAACGACGTGGTTCCCAAGGGCACCTTTAGCTCAGTTATTCTGACACACTACAGCCCCCACCTCACTGTGGGTCCTTTCTCTAGCTCACCCTCCCTACCCTCTACCCCACATCAAAGGAGAGGACCATAGTAATTGCATTCAACCTTTTTGTAAAAAGTCACAGAAAATTAAAAAAAAAATGTACCCCATGTTAGGGAAAAATCAAATTAAAATTAATTTTTATTTAAGTAAAAAATATTTAAATGTGGTCTCCTTTTTAAAAAAGTTAAACCTTATGAACATGACGAGTGTCCACTAATGATCCCCTCCCAGTCCTAGCCTGACCCCTCTCCAGAGGTGAGGGGACATGTTGACATCAGCGTGCCAGCTTCCGGACCTGATTTCCAGGTACCGCAGATACGAGTCTCCACGGACACCAGACGGTACTTTGGTAGGCACAGGTTTGCATAGACAGCCCCTCACATCACACGTGGTCCTGCATCTTGCTTTCCCCCTGCACACACCCCACGCCCCCTGAAGTCAGCGCAGTGCCTGGAAGCCCCAGTTCACACGCCTTCCCCGAGGGATTCAGTCTAGGTTGCCAGGTGGGCACTCAAGTTCACGTCTGTTCCCGGTCCTCCTTCCTCCGGGGAGGGGGCACCACCCGCTTCTCCGCCTTGCCTTGGAGGTGGGCGTGGCCACGTGACTTCCTTGGACCAATGAAATGTGAGTGTGGGTGCCATGCGTCACTTCCGGGCAGAAGGTAAGAGCCGACCCTGGTCTGCAAGGTTCGCTTCCTCCTGCCCGGGTCATCATGGGAGCCCGAGGACGGAGCCGTCCTCACCTCACGTGGATCCCTGAGTAGGGCGATGTAGAGAAGAGCCCCCGACCTGAGAGGGATGTGTGGTGTGAGCGAGAATCAGCCTTCAATCAGTTTTAGCCCGAGGTTTGAGCGGTGTTGGTTTCTGCAGCAGCAGTTTGTCTGTCCCGAAGGATGCAGGTTCCTCTGTGGTTAACTGACAGCCCCCCAAAGCCGTCCCCACCCTCTTCCCCAGAACTTGTGGACATGCACCTCACGTGGCCAAAGGGACTTTGCAGACGTGACTAAATTAAGGAGGATTAACCCGAATTATTCAGACGGGCCCAGTGTAATCTCAGGGGTCCTTATGATAGGGGGGAAGGAGGGTCAAAGTCAAAAAGGGTGATGGGAGGACAGAAGCAGAGAGAGTCTGGAAGATGCTGCCCCGCTGGGTGTGAGGATGGGGACTGGCCATGAGCCAAGGAGAGCGGGTGGATTCTGGAAGCCACAGAAGGCAGGGAAATGAGCTCTCCCTGGAGCCGCCCTGGCAGCCCAGTCTAGACCCCTCACCTCCACACGGAGGAGGACCAGCGTGTGTTTCAGGACGCTGAGTCTGCAGTGATTTGTTCCGGCAGTAAGAGGAACCCGATTTGTCCCCCGATGTTTTGTGTAAAACAAACCGCTTCAAGGAATCTCCTCCTCCCACCTCTTTGACACACGTGGGTGTTTCTCAAATTCAGATTCTTTAACAAAGGATGCATCCTACAAAATTGTTTTCCTTTTTAAGAGTAAAAATGAACTTTCTGCTAAAGAAAATTACATTCAAAACTTCTGAAATGCCTGAGGTTAAATGCACAATGAACCCATCGCTCCCGGTTTGATATAAAGTTCTGGTAACTTCCAGCCATTCTGTCGGTGACGTTTTTGTTGACTTGGGCGCAGTCGCGGTTTGTGGTCGGCCTGGCATGGAGACTTCGCAGACCTGGCCTGAGGAACTCACAGAGATGAGACCCTCCCACTGAGAAGAGGGGATCTCAGAGGCTCCCCCCCGTCTCTGCCCCGACCACTGACGGGCACCCCCTGCTGCGCTGCGCTCTGCAGCTGCGGGAAATGGCAGGACAGTCACCTTGCAGGGTGTCTCCTGGTCTCAGAGCCCCGATGTCACTTTGCATTTTGCTCCCCCGTATTTAACCCACGGGGGGGTTAGGGAAAGTCACCAACCACCAGTGCAATGAATAGTCTCCAGCCTCGCCAAGCCTTGTCCAGCCTGTCTGCGTGTTCTCTGCCTTTGTGGCTAAAGCCCTTCCCTTTGCATTTTCCTCTCCAGGAACCTGACGTCGAGCAGGCCTGTGGACGGGCAGGATTCTTAATGGCTGGTTTGATTGATTAGGCCTCTGGCTGCTCTCTCATTTTGGTCACAAAGGTTACCTAGCTCCAGAAACAATCAATGGATCACCCCCTTTCAGACCACAGGACATTTTATAGACAGACTGTCAAGTCATTTTAAAGCTGTGAACATTCTGATCACTTATGTAGCTGAGCCCATGCTGGAACGCACCAATTTCCAGTCTTTGTGCGACTCTGATTGCTCAGAAGCTGCTAATAGGTACGTAGCAGGAGTGAGACAGGCTTGGAAGTCTTCCATTTAGGAGGCAGAAATAGAAGATGGGGAGACAGCATTAACCTTCACACTGACGCCCACCTCTCTGGGGCTCTGTGGAAACAAGGCTGGAAGTGAGATCTTTGAAGATATCCACGGCTTTAATGGGCACTCAACTTGTCCAACAGTGACACTGGTCTACACAGGGGCTCCATGAATTCTCATCTAAAAGACAAAGGGACATTTGGCATAGGTGGGAGGAGGTGAGAACAGAGAAATGCAGGGGCCGGCCCAGTAGCTGAGTGGTTAAGTTCATGTGCCCTGCTTCAGGGGCCAGAGTTCACTGGTTTGGATCCTGGGTGCGGACCTACCCACCACTGGTCAGGCCGTGCTGTGGTGGCATCCCACAGAGAGGAACTAGAATGACCTGTAACTAGGATATACGACCATGTACTGGGGCTTTGAGGAGAAAAAAAAAAGGAAGACTGGCAACAGATGTTAGCTCAGGGCCAATCTCCTCACCAAAAAAAAGAACAGAGAAATGCAGAGGAAAAGGAGAAAGCTCATTAACAAGTTCTTTTCATCATTCACTTTGAGAGGAGAGAATGGAAATTGTCAAAAGTCCAGTATTTGCCAGAATTTCACCCTCAGAAATCGACATGACTCTGCACAGTGATCCCTCTAGGTCCGTGCGGTTTCTCCGGTGTAACCCTCCTGTTTGGAGCTGCCAGCACACATCCCCCGTCCTCTGGTACCCGGGCCGATAAGCAACAGTCCCTCTCCCACGCTCCATTCATGCGCTTGGGATGAGCGCCACGTCTGGGCTGAGGGTGGAGCATGTGACCTGGGCTGGCCAATCAGCGGGCAGATCCCCAGACCGGGACGTGGTTCAGGACGAGCATGTGGCAAGAGCTGCTCTGAGCAGAGTGACCCTGTCCCCGGCGCAGGCGTGACTGGGAGGGATGCTGCCCGGGGCGGGCGCTGCCCGAGGTCCACCCAGTAGCTCCCACCCTCGTTCCGGCCGCGGAGCCAGCCGTCCAGAGGCAGAGCCCAGGGCTTGCTCTCCCCTCCCCGGGCAGCGAGGCGTGGGCGCCTGACCCAGCGCCGGGCAGATCCGAGGGAGGCCTGTGGGGGTGGGGGTGGGGCCGGGGCAGGATGGGTCCTGGGAAAGATCTGCTCCGTCTGGAAGAAGAGATGCGCCTGACGGGACGTTTCCTTTCCTGCCCTCATTGGATGCTGTGTGTGAACAGGACATGCTCAGAGATGCAGCAGCCACTGGGGGACCACACCAGAAAGACTAACCACATTACAAAGAAGTCTACCCAGGACCTTCCATTCTGAGTTAACTGAATCACTCTCAGAGCTAACTAACTTTTAGTTTTCTTGTCATGTAGGAGGTGGAGTAGGGAAAATAGTATTTAAGCCACTTTCTGGATTGAAGTTTCATTATTCTAGTCAAGTAATTTTAAGTGGACTAAAAATAAGATGGTTTGCAAACTACCAGAAGTCATGTTACCACCCCAGAAAGCCCAAGAATGACACTCCTGTGGCCAGAGCCGAAACAAAGAGGATCCTGAGGACGTGGTCGGAACTCCTGAATCCGCTGGAGAGGATCCTGAGGACGTGGTCGGAACTCCTGAATCCGCTGGCACCGGAAGCGTCCCCTCAGAGTTTGTCGGTTACGTGAATCAATACATTTTACTTTTGCTTCAATCAGTTCGAGTAGAGTTTCTCTTACAATCTACTACATTAAGCTTTCAAACTTCTGCATAACAAAAGATGCCATTAAAAATTTAAAGATATTTACCCAAAAATGCTCTCTATAGGAATGTTTATATCAGCAAAAGTAAATGAACGAATGGATGAACACATAAATAAATGGAAAATGTTCACATATCTACAATACAATGGTTAAATCAAATATGGCTCATCCCTATTCTATACTATGCCGTCATTTAAAGGAATAAGGTAGGCCAATGTGTATTTACAGAGAATTATATCCAGAACATTTATTGTGTAAAAAAACCAAGAATAATACTTGTATGTATGTGTATCTTACACATATGTGTATTTGCATGCTCATATTTATAGAGGTATGTGCATAGGGAATAGTCTAGAAGAAGTCATATTGAAATAATAATGGTGTTTGGTATGAGAAGGGAAGTAGAGTTATGGGAGAGGAGAAGATTTTTACCCTATATACTTCCAAACTGTTTCAATTTCAATAAGAGTATATTTCGTATTACTTGTGAAATTGGAATTATAACACCCCAAAAATCTAAAATAGGTGTTGCTCTAAGTGGGCTCTACTTAATTCAAAAGATTCCCTAATAAAGAAAGAAAACCGAAAGGCAGGAGCATGTTGGGCACCAGGCCGTGCAACATGGAAGCTGAGAAGTTCTGCTTCGCCTTCTGTCTTCCATCCTCGGCCTCTACGATGGAGCCTGGAACCGTCTAGAATTATGGCTCCAGCCAGGATGTTGGGAAGCCCCCCGCCCCCCCCCCCCCCGCCCCGTCCTCAGTCCTGGCCTGGTCCTAGCAGCTGGGACCCTGTCTCTGCTCCCAGCCAGCTGAGTCCCAGGACCTTGGAGCCGTCTCTCAGCCGCGAGCTGGCCAGGGCCTCTGCGAGCGTTGCTGCTGAGCCCCTCTCAGCCCCAGGTCCGCTCCATCAGCCTGGACTGACTCCGCCGAGGCCATCTTTAAAGGAAGCTGGTCCACTCCTTCCACTTGCCAGGGACCCGGAGCAGTGTGCCGCCATCGTTTTGTGTTTTTCTCACACCTGGGAGAAAGAAGTTGAGGTCACCTGCTTCCTGCGTATAAGGCTGCCTCTCAAAACAGCACGATAATTCAGTACAAACACCAAACAAGCCAGCCATGTCCCAGCATGCTCACTGTTCTAGAATAACGTGTTCGCTGTGACTACAACAGCAGGCACTTGGCCACTGTTCAAGGAGAAGAATGTTCTGCCCTCGGTTATTCCGTGTGAGAGGCAAGCTCCTCTGGTGGTCCAGGCAGCAGCATCTCTCTTTGGCACTGACCTGGCAACGTTCTCCAGGACAGGTAGAAATGTGAAGGAAAGAGGAACCCGCGCGACAGAACCCTGTGGACCCTGTGTCTCGGTCAGCTCAGGCTGCCGTAACGAAGCACCATCAACCGCAGGGATTTATGTCTCACGCTTCTGGAGGCTGACAGTCCAAGGTCAGGGTATCAGCCTGGTCGAGTTCTGGTGAGGACCCTCTTCCGGTTTCAGACCGCAGACCTCTCCTTGTGTCCTCACACAGTGGCGAGCAGAGCTGTAAGCAAGCTCTCCATTGACTCCTCTCAGGGCACTGATCCCCTTTATGGGGCCCCACTCCATGAGCTCATGTACTCCTGATCACCGCCCAAGGCCCCGCCTCCTGATACTATCATGTCCAGGGCGGTAGGGGTTCAACCTATGAATTTGGGGGACACAAACATTCAGTCCAGAACTTCTTGAAACGTCATTGGCTTTGACTCTGAGGGAGATGAAAAGCCATTGGCCGCCTTGAGCTGAGGAGTGGCGGGGTATGACTCACCTGTTGGCCCCCCCCCCCCGGGGCCTTGTGGGGAGCAGTCTGCAGGCAGCCAGAGAGGAACAAGGAGACCCCAGAGGAGTGGTGCCTGCCGGAACCCAGCGGGAGGCAGCAGTGTTAGGGCCACGGAGCGGAGGGAGAAATGCTGAGAAGGGGACCGGTTCTGGACTGTTCTGAAGGTGGAGCCCACAGGATGGGCAGCCAGACTGGGGTTGGAGAGGGACAGAGAGAGAGCAATGAGGGATGACGCTGGCTCAGAGGTTTCTGGATGGAGCCGCCGGAAGGAGGGCCTTGCCGTTTCTGAGATACGGAGGCCCTGAGAAGGCAGCCAGGTGTCACCCAGACCTGTGACCCCACAGCTGTCCGTTCTTCCGCCATGACCTTCCTCGTCCTGTACTTTAATCATCTCTTCACTTGTCTCTTTCCCAGCTTCAGGTTCTCAAGGACAGGGCCTGGGCCCTCTGTCACACGTGGCTAGTGTCACAGCCAGGGCCTGGAAAATAGAGCAATCAGTCAGTGTTTGTGGAAAAATAAATAGAGGGTACAGAAAGGTTGACTAGACATATGGTGGGTGCAACCAACTGTAAAATTCTCAGCAAAAAAATAAGAAAGGAAGAAAAGAAAAGAAAATCTAGCTAAAGTCAGATGGATTTTTTTTAACAAGTTTTGTTGTTATTATGGCTATTTTGGACAAGGGCTTGGCCACTTGGCATTATCCCATAAAACTAAGTGGCAAATCCCTCTGATCCAGCAATGACAGTCAGGAATCTAACTTGGGGAAAACTCACACGCACACCGATGTGTACACACACACACACACACACTAATCACAGGCTTGTCCACAAGAAAGAAAACTTAGGAACAACCCAAATAGCTGTTTTCAGGCAAATGAATAAACAATAGTGGCAGTGATATTACAAAGGAACATTATACAGGGAATAAAAGAAAAGGTCAAAACTGTGCGTAGCAATAAATCTCGAAAACATATCGAGTAAAGAAAGCAATTAGGAAAATGACAGAGTATGTTTTTATTGATATGTAAAATCTACACCAAAAAACACCTATTCTTTTTTCTTTTAATTCTAGTTGTTATCAGAGTCATATAGGATTATAGGGCTGACCATAAAAACCTGCAGGTCCCTGCCCCACCCCTTACCACTAATTTCTCTGCTCCAGAAATAACCATTTTTGGCAATTTTAGCATTTCTATGTGTATCTACCTCTATATTTCTAAGTTTACGTAGCTGCTTGTTCGTTTTTCTAGCTCATTACCTACTGCTTCCTGCTATGAAACAAAAATATGAGGATTTAGCTCTGAGACCAGCGCTGCTCACACTTTCGCCCTCCCGCTGCATCCCGGTAGAGTTTTACCAAGACTTCATAGACATAAGAAACTTGCCGTGTTTATACCACCAGAATCCGGTAAAAGCGTCCAAAGGTGAACTGTGTGATGTGAAATTTAATTCTTTTTTATTTTTTTTACAAATTTTCGGGGGGTTTCCTCTCTAAAATGAATGATGACCTTGATCTTCTCCACTTAGTGTTCTAAGCAGCTGTAGTGAACGCAACCCCCAATTCTCAGCCCTGCCTGTAGCCGCCTCTCGATATGATCGCACCAGCAGGTAAGGGGACGGGTTTGTGGTTTTCTTCCCTCTGGCGAAGAGCCACCCTCTAGATCTGCCTCAGAGCAATGATCCTGGTGCTCCGGACTCACCCTGGAGACTCGGCCCTCTCCCCGGGGAAGGACCGCCACGTCCTTGTCTGGCACCCCACCGCGTCTGCTTTCTGAGAAAGGGCAGGAGAGGGTGACGCTCTGCCACTCTGCAGGTCTGAACGTCTTTATTCTGTCCTGGCACTTGATCTCTAAGGTGGCTATGGGTCACACTCCTCCTTGGGAGTAAATTCCCCAGGAAGTCTGGAGGCACTGCTCCGTGCCGGCTCTGGGGCTGCTTTCCGATCCCTGGTTCTGGATTTGAGATCACCCTATCTCTCATCTGGGAGGCTGGCAGGGTTTTCTCTTCCTCCTGGATTTTTGTGAGGTCATGATGATGTTCTCAGTGCTGGGTTTTTTTAATTAATTGTTTTGAGCACTATGGGGACCCACAAAGTGTAATTGGAAATTAATTTTAAAATTCTGAAAAAGGCAAAAGAGATTTTGGGAGATCATTCAGCAGTTTCTTACAAAACTAAGCATACTCTTACCATAGGATCCAGCAAGCATGCTCCCTCCATTCAGCCAAGGGAGTAAAAAAACGGAAGTCCACGCAAAAATCCTGCACATGGGTGTTTATAGCAGCTTTATTCATAAACTGCCAAAACTTGGAAGCAACCAAAGATAGTCTTCAACAGGGAAATGAATAAAAACCTGTGGTATATCCAGACAGTGGAATATTAGCAAGCCATGGCAAGACCTGGAGGAACCTTAAAAGCACACTGCTAAGTGAAAGAAGCCAGTCTGAAAAGGCTCCATACTGGGTGATTCCAGCTGTCTGACATTCTGGAAGAGAGAAAACTCTGGAACCTGTAGATGGAAAGATCACTGGCCGCAGGGGTTCAGGCGGAGGGAGCGAGGGATAGGCAGAGCTCAGATGAGTTTTCGGGCAGTGAAACTGTTCCATATGATATTGCCGTGGGGGATATGAGCCATTATGTTTGTCAAAACCCATAGACTATGCAACACAGAGAGTGAACCCTCATGTAAACTGTGGACTTTAGTTAATAATAATGTATCAAGATCGGCTCCTCAATGGTAACAAACGTCCCACGCTAATGCAGATGTTAACAATAGGAGAAAGGAGAGGAGGGAGGGGATTCAGGAGGTATTTGGGAGCGCTCTGTACTTTTTGTTTAATTTTTTTTGTATAAATCTAAAACTGTTCAAAAAAGGAAAAAAAGTCTATCTTTAAACATGAAAAAAGGGGCCAGCCCCTGGGCCGAGTGGTTAAGTCCGCGTACTCTGCTTCAGCGGCCCAGGGTTTCATCAGTTTGGATCCTGGGCACAGACATGGCACCGCTCATCAGACCATGCTGAGGAGGCATCCCACATGCCACAACCAGAAGGACCTACAACTAGAATATACAACTATGTACTGGGGGGCTTTGGGGAGAAGAAGGAAAAAAAAGAAGACTGGCAACAGATGTTAGCTCAGGTGCCAATCTTTAAAAAAAAAAATGAAAAGAGACAAAAGGAGAAACCTGTATTCTACTCTTTTTTTTTGTAGAGTTAAGCAAATCAGTAAATTAGCGTGGCCACCACCGCTCCCCAGTCAGACCTGGCACATTGGGCCACGGTGCCGGGAACTCTGGAGACGCCCCTCTGCCTCCGGCAGGCCCTCCAGGAGAAACTCGCGGGCCTGGACAGGTCCCCTGGGCAGCTGAGGCAGGACAGGCCTGCGCTCCCCACCCCACGTGGCCTCTGCCTCAGGGGACCCCTCTCAGGTCCACGTTTGTGGTTCCTGAACCACAGCCAGCACCCCAGGGGCTGTCAGAAAGAGCTTCCCAGCAGCACAGGGCTGGCGTGCCCCCTCCTGATGCGGGATGAGATCCCTATTTCACCTTCGCTTGCCGACCCCCGGGTCCCCAGGGAGACCAGGAGCCGGTGAACAGGCAGCTGCCGGGTGCCCTGAGCCCACAGCTCCACCCCACCTGTGGTCTGTGTCCAGCAGGCCTTGGCC
Organism: Equus caballus; assembly: GCF_041296265.1. Taxonomy (NCBI): domain Eukaryota; kingdom Metazoa; phylum Chordata; class Mammalia; order Perissodactyla; family Equidae; genus Equus; species Equus caballus. The sequence continues at coordinate 37,634,819 of NC_091705.1, read as the reverse complement.
GGCGCACAGACGACCGGCTGCAGGGAGCGGGCATCCTGGACAAGGTGGAGGCTCACCGTCCCCACACGGTGGCTGGCTCCTCTCCCCGCTGTGCTCCAGCAGGGTTTAACTTTCTTTGCCTGAGCTGCACCAGTAAATAAACACCTGAGTGTACATGGATCCTGCCCACAGCTGGGCCGTCCCGAGTCACCGGGATCTGAGTAGTTCAGATGAGGGACGCTCTCTGGCTCCAGGCCCCGACACCAGGGCAAAGGTCCTCCCTGAAGACAATCATTTTACAGTTTCCTGCACGGCACTTATTAGTGTGTTTGTGCCCTTCCCTTGCTAAGCACTAAGCTCCACGAGAGCTAATCTCTATGCTTCCAATTTATCCTCATTCCTGTCCCCACCCCTTCCACATAATACGTTATTGTCCCTCAAAGACAGGTCAGGGGCTTGTTCAACATGCAGCCTCTCACATCCCAGCCCTAAATGCTGAAGTCGGGCCCGGGGAGGCAGACACCTCGCTAAGCTCCACAGCTGATTCACAAGCACGTGCACCTTCGAAACCCCTTGTAGTAGGCGAGAGACGGACCCGTGTGTCTCTGCAGGTGAGAAATAAGACGGGTCCTTCTCGTTTGGAATTTAATCTGTTTATATTTAATGCGATTATTCCTGTGACTTAAGTCTATTTTCTTACTATTTGTTTTCTATTTGTGTCCCCTTATCCTCCCCTTTCCTGCCTTATTTTGTATTATCAAGTATTTTTATTATTCCATTCTATAAGCCATAATTGGATTGTTTGTTTTGCTGCTTTCATTATTATTTTAACACATATGCCAGGGATTAGAACATAGACCCTCCACCCATTACAGTCTGCCCTAAGTGAGGACTTCACCCCTCCTGCACAATGAAGACCCTTAGAACACGGTAGCATCACTTAACATCCTTCTGGATATTTGTGTCATCTTTGTCATGTAATTTAATTCTACATGTATTGTCAACCCCACAAGACATTTATTATTGTTGTTTTGCATACTCATTAAATTTACTCATTTTGCCCTTTTTATTGCTCTTTATTCTTTGGTGCATTTCTTCACTTTCATTTAGAATCACATTCTTTCTGCCTAAATAACTCCCTTCAGTGTTCATTTTAGTGCAGATCTGCTGGCAAAAAATTCTCTCAATTTTTGCTTCTCTGGAAACCCCTCTATTTCGTGCTCACTTTCAAAGTATATTTTTGATGGGTGTAAAGTTGTGAATTGGCCGCTGTTTCTTTCAGCACGTCAATCATTCCGTTCTCTTCTGGCTCCGTTGTTCCCGTTTGGAAGTCAGCTGTTCACTTACTGCTGCTCCTTTGGAGGAAATGTATGGTTTTTCTGTGGCTGTGTTTAAGGTTTCCTTTTGTCTTCAGTTCATGGCAGTTTTACTATAATGTAATTAAGTGTGTAATTCCTTATTTTCATCATGCTGGCAGTTCTTGAATCTGCCACTTGATGTATTTCATCAATTTGGGAAAATCCTCAACTAATACCGCTGCATATAGTGCTTCTGCAACATCCTCTCTTTCCTCTATTTTTAAAATTTCAATTACACATGTTTTAGACCCTTCTCCAATATTCAAAATTCTTAATGCTCTTTTCCACATTTTCAGTGCTTTCATTCTGTGCTTCATCATGGACATTTTCAACAAACTTATTTCCTTCTTTGTCTAAATTGTTGATATGCCAATCTCCTGTGTTTTTAAATTTACTCATTTTATTTTCAGTTTGAGACTATCCATCTGATTCTTTTTGTAAATTGCCTTTCTCTGACAAAATGCTCCAGCTGCTCATCTTTGTAGTTAATACATTGATAATAATTATTTCAAAGCTTCTCTCTGATCATTTCAGCACTTTGTCACCTGGGCGTCTTTTTCTGTCATCTGTTTTTTCATGTGTTGGTTTTGGTCATTCCTCCTGTGATATCTGGTAACTTTTTCTGAATGCTGGATATTTTACTTGAAAATTTAGTGTCTCTCGATGATATCTTTTTTTTTTTTTTTTAAGGTATACTTTTTGGTGAGGAAGATAGGCCCTGAGCTAACATCTCTTGCCAATCTTTTATTTTCTTTTTCTTCTTCTCCCCAAAGCCCCCCGGTACATAGTTATATATTCTAGTTGTGGGTCCTTCTAGTTGTGACATGTGGGATGCCACCTCAACATCGCCTGATGAGTGGAGCTAGGTCCACACCCAGGATCCAAACCGGTGCAACCCTGGGCCACCAAACGGGAGGATGCGACCTTAACCACTCGGCCACAGGGCCGGCCCCTCGATGATGTTATATTTTTCTACAGAGTAAATTCTCCCAGCAGCCAGTATGGTGGGCCAGATTTCCTTAATCAAATCTGGGATTGAGATCATTTAAGGCTGCTCTTCAGTCTTAATAAGGCCTGGTTTATTTTGGTTTGACCTCACTCCTGGAGAAAGTCCTTCGAGAGTCTCAAGGGAAAGACTGAATGTTTTCAGGGCTTCTGTTTTTTTGAGCCTTGAACTCTAATGTTGGTTGTTATGGCAACGTGATATTGGTGAAAACTCTGCTTAGTTTCTCAGCTTCTCTGCAGCTTGGCCTCCGGGCGTCTCCTTCTGTGTATAGGGATTAGCAAACACTTCAAGCGGGGAGGTGCCGCAGACAGTCAGGCTCACTGCTGAGGGTGGGAGGGTCTGCCTCCTCTGATGTCTTGGGCCCTGAAAGGCTGGCTTTCTTGGTAGCCTTGAATGTCAATGTTTGTCTCTCCGGATCTGTGAACTTAGCAAACAGCTCTGAATTGTCACTTTCTGCCTTCTCAGCCCCTCTCCACTTACACATTGACAACTGGTTCAAGGAGAAAAGGGGTGGAGGATGTGGGGCTCAGCACAGTGCATTTCCCTTCTCTCTGGAAGTGCAGACTCTTGAGTCCTGCCAGCCTGGGTTGCTCTGATGCCTTCAAAAACTGTTTTTCTTTCTTTCTCCATTTTTGCTTTCTTTCTTTTGTTCTTTCTCTCTTTCTCTCCCTTTCTTTTTTCTTTAATTTCAGTTTATTAAGCTTTGACAGGTGTTCCCTTGGTCTGATAAAAGTTATTCCATCATACCTAAATATAGAGAGGTCCCATCTTGCATATCAAACTAGACATCAATGGCTAGAAAGTTGGGGTTGGAAAGATTTTCCGTATCTCTTAACTAGACAAATGGCAAATTGTTTTTGTTGCTGGTTTCTCAGGAAACCAAAAATTGCAGATTCTAGAAATAAACAAAGACTAAGAGAGCATCTAGCTTAGAGGTTGCAAATTCAAATGCCTACCAGTACCAGGTGAGTAAGTCAGAGAGTGAAGCAGTCCAACCATCCTGAAAAGGGTAAATTCAATGGTCAAAGGCAAATGGCACTCAGCTGTGGTGATAGGCAGACTCTGGGGCTGGCGGGGCACCAGGGGAAGAACATGCCATCCTAAGGGACATTGGCACTAGCTGCTGTTGCAAGGTGGAAAAGTTGACCAATTTTAAAATTATTTTAACGGATTAGCTAGGTTTTGTATAAAAATACCTACTTTTAAAATTCTGACATTATATTTTTAAACACTGTGCTTCCAAAAATAATGATAACAACAACACTTTGGCACAGAGGCACACCGTTTAGAGCATGGGCTCTGAAGCCAGACCACCTAAGTCCAAATCGTGCCCTTGCTCCTGCCTGGCAGGTGACCCAGAGTAAACCACGTCAGCCCTCTTGGTCAGAGTTTCCCCATCCGTGAGGTCTCTCATGGTGGTTGGGAGAATCAGACAATTAATAGACAGGAAACACAGAACCCGAGATCATAAGTCTAGGAAGGTGTTCATTAAACAGATAAAAAAACAGCTGGCCAACAGATTCCCTCTGCAGCTGACCGCAGCCCACGGGCACCGTTTCTAGGCATCTGCCTGGTGCAGGCTCCTTCCTCCACACATGGGGCACGTTTCAGGCACAGGAAGGGGAGGGGACCCGCTCAGGCACGCATACAGCTCATTAGACTGCAACTGGGTCTAGGACTGGAATTCTCTTTTGCTGCATTTTATCAATTAAATCTGAGTGCCCTGGAAGCCACCCAGCCGATTTCCGTTGGAGGCAGAGGGGTTGAAGCCCCCTCGAACTATCGATACTCCTCTAATTGCCATGTCTGCCCCGAATTCGTTGTGATCGTTAGCAGAGCCCCTGTGCTCCGGCTGAGACAGGAGAGGGAGGCGCAGACCTATCATTGCTCATCTAAATTTTTAATAATGCTCCAATCTTCAGATCATCGGGGTAATCAAACCCAAATTAGCCTGATACCCACAGCCACAGAATAACAAGGCAAGGGAAACGGATAATGTTTCTTTAATGAAAATTTCATCAATGCAGATTTCTCATTGAATATTAAGGGCCTTGGCTTGAAGCCAGCATCAGAGCAGACTGCTGTGACATTGACCTTTGTCTCTCGGAGGGAGACACAAGTGCAGAGCCTGGCTGGCGTCACCCGCTCGGGGACAACACAGGTGGTCATCCTTGCAGCTCAGATGAAGGAAGCTCTTGAGGGGGGGCCAAGTTGGCTCAGGACCCCAGACCTTTCTGGAAGGTCTCTCTGCCTCTCAGCCGCTCCCTGCTCCCGCCTGCGCCTCCTGAGACCTCCCACACCTGACTCAGGAGCACGGCAGTCCTTCCAGCCGCTCAGCCCAAAGCCCTTGGCGTCCTCCTTGACGGTCTGTTTCCCTCTTACCGCCTCCGCCCCATCCATCAGCAGATCCCGTCAGCCGACCCTCAGGTGCAAATCCCAGAGCTGGCACTGATGACCGTGCCCTGCACCTTCCTGCCCCCACCCTGGTGGCCTCCTCACAGGTCCAGCTGCTTCTGCCCTCCGCCCCACAGTCTGGCCCCGCACACAGCCTGAGGCGTCACCTAAAATGAACTCAGAGCACGTCACTCCTGTGTTCAGACCCATCTGAGGGCTCCAACACGCACAGGTAACGCCAGCGTCCTTTCACTGGCCCTCAAGGTCGTACACGGATCCCGTGCCGTCACCTCTCTGACCTGGCTCCCACAGTCCCCCTCGCCCACCTCCCTGCAGCCACTCTGGCCCCCACTGCTCCTCGCACACACGGGCCTTGTACCGGCTGTGCCCTCTGCCTTGAACGCTCCCCGCAGAACCCTCGTGCCCCACTTATTTCTTCAGGCCCCTTGCCCTATGTCCCTGTCTCAGTGAGTCCCTCCCTGAACAGCCTGTTGAGCCCGCACCACTCCTGTCCCCGCCTCCCTATCCTGCTGTGCTTCCCTCTTGGCGACCTTCACCACCGGCCACGTGCGGCCCCGCTGGATTTCACGTTCCTGTCTCTCTCCCGCCAACGTGGGAGGCCCGTGGGGCAGGGACCTCGTCTGCTCTTGTCTCCGCCCCTGGAAGAGACATGGAGCAAGGAAGGCGTTGGACGCAATTTGCTGGGGACGTACACATGAAGAGAAGGCTTGGTCTGCCCTTTAGAATAGGTTCACAGTATTAATTGAGCACCTACTATGTGTCGGCTGGTTCTAGTTGTGGGATGCTCCAGAGGACAAAAGAGAAGGAGTCCCTGCCCTCTGGCTGTGGACAGACGCTAACAAGCAGACGGGCAGCGGCCTCAGGGGCAGCCGAGCTCTCGGGAGGGCGCTTCTGCGAAGGGGTCATCGGAGCTGAGCTCAGAGGACAAGGAGACCCCCCCCTCGTGGAGATCGGGAAGAGCACAAAGGCAGAGAGTTTTCCAGAAACAGGAGGAGGCCTTTGCCTTCAACCAAGTGACCGAGCGGACGTGAGATGACAGGGTCGTGCTGGGCCTGGTGATAGCATGGCGCTGACGCTCACTGATACTCACCACATGCCACGTTACGTTTATTATCTCGCTTCACCCTCACAACAACTGAGGAGGCTGGTACTGCTTTCAGCCCCATTTTACAGATGGGGAAACCGAGAGGGCAGCTGAATGCCCAGCAACACATTTCTGTTTTCCTCAGCCATTGTCCCAGTGTTGATCTGTAACGAACCATCCAAACACAGTGACTTACTTCCCAGCTCGCGGAGGGCAGGTCGTCTGGGTTCAGCTGATCTGAGTTGGGCTCGATGGGGTGACTCTGTGGAGGGTCACCGGGCTGCCGGGCTTGGCCGCAGGCTGGGGATCGGCCTCAGGTCAGCCCTGCGAAGCTCTCATCAGCCCTAGGAGGGCAGCTCCTTGGGGCAGGACCTTCCAGAAGCCAAGAACCAAGCCAGATCCCACAAGTGCACTTAGGGCCTCTGCGTGGTCAAGCCCACGAGTGCCCCATTGAGCAGAGCAGGTCACCTGGCCATCCTACATCATTGGGAGGCCCCGTGACATCATGTGGCAAAAGGGGAATAAAGAACAGGGAGCCATGACCCACCATCAGGCACACGGGGGTGACGACCGAGCTGGGTGCTCACCTGGGCAGGCCAGCTCCAGCCTCCTGGTCTCAAGCACCAGGCTGCTCTGCCCCACAGGCCTGGAGAGGGCTCAGCTTTCAATCCGGCAGAATGGGAAGCTGCACTGGCTTGAATAGCGTTGCCCCTCCCGGAACCTCAGAATGTGACTTTCTTTGGAAAGAGGGTCTTTGCAGATGTGATTAGTTAAGATGAGGTCGTACTGGGTTCGGGTGACGCTAAATACAATGACTAGCGTCCTTGTCTGAAGCCGTGTGAAGACACACATGGAGAAAGTCGTGTGACCGTGAGGCAGAGATGGAAGCCATGCACCTACAAGCCAAGGGACCCCAAGGAGGCCGGTCCCCACCAGCAGCTGGAGGGGGCCTGGAGCAGATGCTGCCTCGGAGCCCCAGGAGGGACCGCCCCTGCCCCCGATTTCAGACTTCCGGTTTCCTGAACTTGAGAGACAAATCACCCTTGTCTGAAGCCACCCGGTTTGTGGTCGTCTGTTGAGGTGCCTCAGCACAGAAGCAGCGAATGTTCCAGGCAGCGAACACGTGATCTGATTTCCGTGTGAAAGGCCCCTGGCTGTGACAGGCAGCCAGCGGATGCTTCTGTCCCTGAATTACCTTCTTGAGGAATTTGCCTCAGCCTGTTCCTGCCTAAGGCCCTCCCATGAGTTGACCCTCAAAGTTGGGGTCCACCGGCTCCTCAAGCCATTCAGGCCCCTCGTCCTCGGGGAGCCTTTCCAGGCCACTGGGCACCCAGCCTCCAGCTCTGTCTCCTCTGAACTGTGTAGCTTTTAGTCTTTTATCTTTTGGCATATTTGTGCCTTCTGTCCCTATTTTCCTCAGCCATGTGTCAAGGACAGATGGCGCCCCACAGCCACATGTGGCCCCCACAACCACGCAAGCAGAACCCCCCCGCACAGAGCAGGGCCCCCGGCTTGGGGTGTGGAGCAGGCACTTTGTCCTCCTGGGTCTCAGTTCACCCATCTGCAAAAGGAATGGGTTTGGCTGAATGGTTTCCAAGGGCTCCTTCTGACTCGAACATTCTATGATTTAAATACTTATTTTGGAATTCTTGGGATTCCATCTTATGATTCTTCTTGTTCCTTCAATTACTCAACAAACGCAAATCAAGAACTCACTGCGGCTGACCCCGTTCTCAGAGCAGGGATCCACAGCGAACAGACAGTTTCTTCTCTCACGTGGTTGACATTCCTGTGGGTGGAAATGACAACAGAAGGGTATAAAATGAGTACATCAATTTCACATGGGGACAAGTTCTGTGCAGGACATAGGGACACGACGTGGGTGCCGAGAGCTTCTTTAGACGGGTGGTCAGGGCTGTCCTCTGAGCAGGTGACACCTGAGCAGAGCATGGAAGGACATGAGGGGCAGTATGACCGCACAAAGAGCACAATCTGCTCTCCCCGAGACAAAAGCCAGTCGTCAAGAGGTGAGATGGTGCAGAGAAAGGGCATTTTATTACAGCTCGCTAGCAAGAGGGCAGATGGCCGACTAATGTCCAAAAGACCCATCGTAAGGGGGGCACAGAATCTTGACGCAGTTATATAGGGCAGTGGGTTATAGGGGAGGGGTTAGGAATGTTGACCCTCAGTTGTTACAGACTGCAAGTCGCCACTCCAGGTCTTTCAGTTTCATTGATGATGGCTATCAGCATAGACTGTCTGTTTGGGGGTCATCACATTCCAAAGGAACTCAAAAGAACAAAGTTATCATCTTATTGCAGCTGCAAGGTATAGGCTCTAGCAGGGGTCATAACGTCTACAGCACAGGTGGATCTCCTGGAGGGTGCAAATCCAGCTGGGTTAGTTAGTCAGAGGTCATTCAAAGTTACAACATGGTCTCTCTTCTACAATATGGCTTCCATTATGTCAACCTTGTGTTGAGCTCCTTTCAGCGGGTCATGGGGAGAGCTGAGGGGAGAGCATTCCAGAAGGAGGGGGAGCAGCATGTGCAAAGGCCCTGGGGCTGGACAACTCAGGGTATTGGAGATAGAGCTGGGGGACCAGAGTGTCTGGAATGGCATGGCACAATGGTGGGATAGAATTTGGGGGAAACTGCAGGAATCCCGGGAGCCTTGCGCCATGTGATGGGGGCTGGGGGTCACTTTCTCCCAGGTGCAGTGGGAAGCCACTGAAACACTCAGGGCCACAGGAGCTCATTTGACTTTCTGGAGCTCCCTCTCCCTCAGGGTGGGTGTGGAGAGTAAACTTCGAGGCGGGGAGACGACAGTCGGCAGGAGAACCCACAGGGCTGTCACAGTGACCCGAGCAAGGACTGAGCTGCCCGCTCGCGAGAGCAGGGGATGGGGGCGGACAGATGGACAGACTGGAGGCCTGTTTCGAATTTAGCGTCTTCGAGGTAGGCTGGAGAAGAGGGGGACCCCAGGATGCCCGTGGAGGGGGGGGGTCACTGGCACGAGTGACCAGGCGTTTGGTGGCTCCGCTTTCTGAGTAGGGGCCACGGGTCTCGTGCGGCTTTGTCGAGAAGGCCCCGGATCCCAGAGCCTGCGAGGCTCCGACTGCCCAGCAGCCGGGCGCGCCTCGGGCCGTCGGAGCAGGGCCGGACGCGCAGGGACCGCCAGCCGGTCACTACGGCCCAGCCTCGGCCTGAGGACAGACGGGCCAGACGCGGAGGCTGCAGGAGGCCCCGCGCCCGGCAGGTTCACGGCGGTAACCAGGAGGGGCCCCAGGCGGCAGCATCCTCGCGACCCCAAACCCCGGGGAGGAGGCGCAGGGGGCGCGTCCTGACGCATCTTCCAGACGCCTTGGACCGCCCAAGGCTGCCTTCTCAGCGCCGCCTCCTTCACAAGCCCTAGTAACGGGAAGTAAACGTAACCACAGAGAATGTCACATCAGATGCTGGGCTTAATCAGGGCCACGTTCTCATCGGTCCGGCTGTTCGACTTCTCGGAGGACTCGGCGCCTCATTCTGCACACGGAGGCATTTTCCAGTGCAATCGAGGGAAAGAAAAAAGAGAGGAAGGGACGGAGGGAGGGAAAGGAGAGGAAGGAGAGAGGGGACGTCGGACCCAGATGAGACCCGAGGTCCTGGATCCGCTCCGCGCTGTGCTCCCGGGCCCATCATCAGCCGCTTCGCCTGCGGGCGTCTCTGAGCCCTCGTGCTGCGCGATGGGGCGCCGGGCAGACGCGCCCCCCGCCTCCTGGGGCGCCGGGGACTGTCGGTGGCCCAGACCCCCGGCTTCATCATCACCAGCACGACAGCCCCGCGGCCCCGCGCCGTCGGGAGTGCCCGCCCCGGCCGGCCGCCCCCCAGACCCCGGGGGCAGCGCCGCTCCGGCCCCGCCCGGCTGCGGAGGACACGCAGGGACAGGAGCACTTTCCCGCGTGGACGCGGCCTGGGGAGCAGGGACGGGCCGCCAGCGCTCCCGCCCCCGGCCCCTCTTTCTCCAAGGAGGCAGCCGGAAGGAGCCGGCTGTTCCATGTTGGGGACAAATAGACGATTGGTCCCCGGGTGGCCTTGGCCTTGAGAGGACCGACCTGGCTGTAAATAGAGGGCTCGCGGGGCGGCCGGGCCTCCGTTTCCTGTGAGTCCAGCTTCTGGGAGGAGCAGAGCGGGCACCTGGAGCCGCGAACCTCCGCCTGGCCTCGCAGGGGAGACCCTGCGCCGCCCCCGCCGGCCCCCACCCGCCCCCTCCCCGTCGAGAGGCAGAGGCCGGCTGCACGTGGCGGTGCCTCCATCGTCACAGCCACAGGCGGGTCCTCGAGACGCGCCCGACCGCGTCCAGGAGCGCAGGTCGGCCCGCGTGTGAGAATGGCACGCCTCTTGCTGTGGGTGATTGTGCATCCAGGACAAAAAAAATAAATTAAAAAGTGCCTTACGGACGGATGCTGTAGGGCTCCTTTTATTATTACACACTCACAACTACACAACGCAGTGAGCCGCCATTCCTCACTGTAAGGCACGTTCCGGCTTCGGTGAAAAAGTGATTTTGCATTCTTTGCCAAAACCCTGCCTTATCTTTCTCTCAAGACAAGCCTGGTCCTTGTGACTTCGGCTTATGGGAACCACTGATGGGGAAGATGGGAATGTTTGAAGGTCCTTGTTTCTCCTACAATACACACACAGTGATAGGTCCGGCAGGGACTGTGTGCCTCTGGCTAAAAGCAGATTTCTCCGCTAAGAGCCGATACAGCCACTGATGGAAAGCACTCATTCAGGGGCCACTGAGGACGCAGGTATGAATTATTCTTCCTTTCAAACAAGTTTTTGTGTTGTGACAGCAAACTATGAGGCAAATAAGGGCGTGAACATAGCTCTAAAGCAGAAGGAAAATCGCTGTTTTTAATAGAAATATGTAAACAGTAGGAGAGTGCATCAAAGAATGTATTTATGGATTCCAAATCTTGCCCAAACCAAAGCAATGTCTACGAAAATATTTAAAACATCGTCAGTGACCTTGAATGTATCACAGTCAAATGTCTTTAGGAGACAATGGGGCCACCCAGGAATTAGAGCCAGTACTTAGGAAGGAACAAAAAGTTAAACGAGAGCTAACGTTTGGAGCTCGTAATGTGAAGGAAAAGGGCAGGCACAAAAAAGCAAGTTCAGATCACGCTATTCATTTGAAGTTTCCAAAAAATCAAAGATCTTCATTTCAATTACGTATCCTTTTCCGCCAAACTTGAACAATCATACACACTGTGTTTCTTTTTCTTTGCCTTTCAGGGAAAGATAAATGATAAAGAGGCAATCGATTTCAGCTGGCTTCAGCCTGTGACGTCTCCATGCTCACAGGCAGCCTCAGTGCAATTTACGCAGCGTCAGGGGATCACCCAGCACGCCGTGACCCAAACCGAGTTCTGCAGAAGCAAGAAGAAAGGTAAGATGAAAGCCTAAATCAGCCCAAATTAAAAGGCAATATATAACACATTTTATCAGAGAGGATCTCCTCTACGAGGTCTGGCAGCCAAAGTCCTGAAACAGCACACTAGCCTCTTTCAGGGCATCTCAGATCTTTTCTAGGTTGGTCTCCGTACTCATCAAGACTCTAGATTACAAGAGAAAGAAATCAAATCAAATGGCTCAAATAAATGGATATTTACTAGCTTATAACTTTTGAAAACTCGAGATCTAGGTCTAGCTTCAGGTACGGCTAAATCCAGCACTCAGAGACAGGCAGCCTCTCTCCCCATGCTTGGCTCTGCCTTCCTCTCTGTTGGCCCCATGTGGGCAGCCTCTCCTCCTGGCCTGGCTCCTGGCAGCTCCAGGTTCACACCTCAGCAACCCCAGCAGAAACATGACTTTAGTCTCCCACAGTGTTCAGGGAAGAATTGAGTCTCATCCGCTCTGACTCGTCCGTCCTTGAGCCACTCTCAGTGGCCAAGAGGATGGAACACTGGCGGTTCACGCTGTTGTAGAAAGTCCCCAGTCTCAGACTTCTAAAGCGAGACGTGGCTCTTTGTCAAAGCTGTGTTACAGGAAGGAGGAGGAAAGCCCTCAGCAGTTCCCCAATAGAGCGCAACTTCATGCCTTCTTCTGAGCCTGAGTCTGCCCAAGACCCCTCCAGTTTGCCTGGAGAGGGGGGCATGGCTGTCCGCGGGGAAGCAGGCTGAGCAGGGGAGGGGAGGGGGGACCTCCTAGTCTCGGGTTGGCATCTTCATAGAGGCTTTTGCAAAGGCCCTGACAACATATATTTGAAAGAGGTTACAGCATTTTTCCAGGAAAACATTTACGATCTATAAAGAGGTCATGGTGTTTTGCCAGGGGAAAAAAAGAATTCAGAATCCTTGTGTGAGCCACATGAAATTCTATTGCTTATGGAGGGCCAGGGCCTTGGAAAGAGCTGCCACTGAGCCACCTGCTGAAAGACAGGTGAGGCACAGGTCCCTAGAGAGAGCTGAGGGGCCGATACTTGAAGAAAGGAGATAGATGCTGAGCAGGCACACAGCAGATGCCACAGCAGCCTCCAAACACATTGCCACTGTTGTCACATCCTCATCTTCTCCCTGCTCCTTCGCACAGCCCAAATCCACGGAGAGCGGGAGCGTTCCTTTGGGAGGGGTGCTTCACAAGTGAACCCACAATTCAGCCAAGCGCGCTGGGTGATGAGTGGGTGCTGGGTATATGTTCAGTGTTGGAGAGGTGCAGAGGAATCGGGCATGGTCTCCCGTCCCCAAGGATCTCACAGGATAGTGGGAAAAACAGATCTATAACCTGATAGTTATAATTTGATGAGTTATAAAAAGATAATCAGGAAATGTTATTTGAATATTTAAGTGATAAAGATGAGTGTATGTTTCTAAGGGATCTTGGATAGACCCAAAGCTTTGCACAATGTGGCCCCTGCCATCTTTGCAGTCTTATCTTGTGTCACTGGTTCCTAACTCCCATTCCTAGAGCTCAAGCCACATTGGTCTTCTTTAAGTTCTTCACATGTGACAAGTTCTTTTCCACCTCAGGGCCTTTGCACAGCCTGTTCCTTCCATCTAGAATACTCTTGTCTTCCACACCTTTGCTAACTAGCCCATTCTCACCCTTCTGAGCCCAACTTAATTGTCATCTCTTCCAACAGACCTTTCCTGACAAGGCTTTCCAAAGGAGACCCCACACCCCAATATTCTCCATCTCACTTCATGTTTGTTTCATTCAATCTATTTTTATGGAGTGCTTACTGTATGCCAGGCATTTTTCTGGGAGCCAAAGATAAATCACTGAGCAAGCAGACAAACATTACTGCCCTCATGGAGTTTATCCTCTAATTAGGGGAAGAAAGGAGCAACCCAAACAAAAAGTGTTGGAGGGCATTAGGTGCCATGGAGATACACAAAGCAGGAAGGAGAGAGAAGTGCCGGGGATGCGATTTCACAAGGGCGGGCAGAAAAAGGCTCCCTGAGAGGCAATATCTGTGCAAAGATCCGATGGGGCGAATCATCCAGTCACGAACTATCTGGAGAAAAAGTCCGTGCAGAGGATAAAATAAATACAACTGGTGCCAGCTTGGGATGGGAGCGAGCCTGGGGTCAGCGGGTAAACATCCCACCCTCAGGGTCTTGGCAGACAATGAGAAGGCACCTTCTGCATGGTTCCTGAGAGGGCCTTAGGGGGACTGACCCAGTTGCCACCCACGTGTCCCAGGTCTCTTTTACTGCCCAGCAAACCCCCTCAAAACCCAGTGACATGAAACACCAACCAGTAGATTCTGCTCGCTGGTTCAGCGGGTCAGGAATTCAGGGAGGGCACAGCTCCACGGTGTTTGACGGCCTCCTTTAGGAAGGGCGGAAGTGCTGGGGGTGATTCAAATTGCTGAGGGGTGGAATCATCTCGAGACTTCACATGTTTGATGTCTGCTTGGAAAAGCTCAAAGGTTAGTCTCGCCTGGGACTATCAAGCAGAGGGCCTAATGTGGCCTTCCCCGTGGCCTGGGCTTCCTCACAGCACGGCAGCCTCGGGGGTTCAGCCTTCTCGCATGGTGGCTCAGGATCCCAAGAGCAAGCGTTCTAGCAAACAAGGTGGAAGCTGAATGACCTTTTCTGACCTCACCTTGGAGGTCACATAGCACAAGTGCCACCAGCTGGAAGAGTCACAAGCCGGGAGAGGGGACATAGATCCCGCCTCTAGATTGGAAGAATGGTAAAAATTTGCAGATATATTTTAAAACAACCACACACAGTAACTAACTCAGATTGCATCCTTGCGGTAGCCTTTCACTCTTCCCGGGCCCCGCGCGTCAGTTCCGGGCATCGCTTCCCCAGTCTGCCTGCACCCAAGCAAAGCCACTGCTCATCTCAACCTCAAACAAACCGGGGACCCTCCAGGCTTATAAGATGTGATTGGGTTTAGACAGAAATGAATTGGGAATTGATCTCACTTCAGTTGGAATTTGGATGGTCTCTGGGAGCAAAGGAAACTCACCACAGGAGCTATTCCAACGTAATCACACACTCTGCCTCCTTCCACAGGCCTCCTTGCGTCTGCCAGTTTTATTTCTCTCCCCCTTAGTGGCTGCCTGCTTTCCCTGGACAGCACAGTACACGGCAGAGTTTTCTAATAACCTTTAAATTCTCTATTTTCTGAAGAGAAAGAACAATGATGGATGCACGAGTATTAACAGAGGTGAAAATTGACCCCCTCTTTTGATTTGGCTTCACAGGCCCTGCGACAACATGGCAGGATTGCACCACATCTGAGTGGCACCATTTAAAGGAAAAAATCCTCTGGAAATTTATATTTGTTTTCTCTGCAGGTGATTCACTTTTCTCTCCTCCACTGTGAACGGATAAAATTCAGAATATGTCAAACCTAGCACCAATTTATTTCAAAGTATTCCCCATTACCTAGAGCCATTTCCAGGCCTCATGTTCCTGTCCCTTCCTATAAGTAGCCTGCAGAATCTTCATAATAAAAAGGAGTTAGGATGCTTAAAGTCTGCACTGATTTGGAAATTACTTCTAAGAAGTCCACTGGTTGATTTGTTACGAGTGTATATTTTTTTTGTTTGAAGTCTGCTTTACAAAAGCCTTTTCCTATATCCTCCAACTCAGAGTAATGGTTGTTGATTCAGATTGCGAATGAAGCAATAATGATGAAAGTTATGGTGATGCTGACGGTGTAGTGATGAAGGTGATGCTGATGGTGGCGGCAGTGGTGATGACGATGATGACGGTGATACTGGTGATGGTGATGACAAAGGTGATAGTGATGCTGATGGTGGGGATGGTGATGATGAAGGTGACGGTGATATTGATGATGGTGGTGGTGGCAGCTCCCCATACATTGGGGAAAATTGGTTGGAGACAGAAGTTATTAGCTGTGGATGGTTTACTAATACAAAACATTCCTTTCACATTTTAATTCTCCAGCGCACCCAGTTACAATTTTAACCTCATTGAGGTATTCATAAGTCATCACTTACAAACCTAATTTGGGAATCATAACCACGCAGAAACACCTGAACCAGGATGGATCCTGCCAACCCAACGTGGAGGTGATGTTAGCGTGTCGGGGTCTCCTTGAATGGTGTTTCAGAAGTGGTTGTCATGGAGGTCTCTAGGAGAATACACTGCCTCAGCCCAAAGGGAATCATTAGAGATGCCTGAGTTGGGTTAACTGTGGAGTTATTTGGGGAAAGAAGTCCCCGCCTGAAGGCACATGATGTAGGTGAACCCCCTTCTTAAAACGGGTCCTTCCTTATCTGCTCTTGGTGGGAATCAACTCCTAAGGAGCCCACAGCATCATGAAGAGACATCAGCCTTCACAGAAGCATCTCCAGGTGGGCTCACCCACTGGAGGCTTGCTCTTGCCATCTGTGGGAGGGACCACAGGACCTCTTAGACTGTGGGGCTTTCATCTAAAGCAGATCAGCCAAGCTGACAAGCCATCTCCATGAGCCAGGCCAGTATCCAGGGACCAGCTTCTACAGGAATGTCCAAGAAGAAGACAGACGTAGAGTCAACTCACCTGAGAGCCACCACACCCCCATTGACCTTTTCTTTTCTTCCAAAACAAATAAATAACTCCTGCAACATTTTCACCCATCGTCTAAGGCAAGAATGAGACGGGTGTAGAACTGAATATACCAATCAGGCTCCACTTGCAGACCTGCTCCCTTCTTTCATTAGAAACTGTAATTGAGGTGCTGAGATTTTCAAAGTCAGTGAAATACTAAATAGAAACGTGTCAGCTGGTATAAAATGGATCCCAAAATAACATCACTGGGAATGGATCATTTGATAAAATATTCCTAAAGAGTTTCAAGATACATAATGAGGGGTTTTTTTACAACAAACTTGGCAGAATTTTCCTCCAGTTTCCAGCCTTCCAAGTATGATTTTTCATTCCAAAATGCTTTTAAGGTTGCAGAATGAGCTTACTGCTTACCTCTCCCTAGGCTGAACTGTCTCTTACATTTTGCAGTTAATTTTAAACCTGAAATTGATGGCTTCTCTTGTGCTGAGTCACTAGGAAAGGAATGGCCAAAGTTCCGATTACACGTGGACAAAATGGGAAGTCTGGAATAGCATACGGACAACACTCAGCATGTTCCTCAATAGACTAGCGATGACAAATGTTTCTGACCAAAAGAATCTCCGATAATGGGCATTCTCTTGTGGGTTTTTCCTGGCAATAGGAAAAGGGAATTTGGGGGTATTTTTTAATTAAGTATTTTTGTCTCTCCAGGTAGACCACCTGTGCTGTGAATTCAGTGTCTGATTCTTAAGGTCTTCCCACCATCCATTACTCCTCGAACTTGAGAGCAAGAAGTCCTCCAAAACCCTTGCCGACAGCCTGATTCGTGGCTCCAAGGATCGGAGAAGGTGGATCCTGATCTGGCCTGGGATAGCTGAAAAAGAAGGAAAAGCCTTGCTTTCATGAAAAATAGCTATCATGGGCTGGAGTGTGTCCCCCCAAAATTCATGTGGTGGTCTTCACTCCCAGGACCTCAGAACGTGAGTGTATTTGGAGACAGGATCTTTAAAGAGGTGATTAAGGTTAAATGAGGTCATGAGGGCGGGTCCTAAGCCAATACGACTGGTGGCCTTATAAGAGATTAAGACGCACACAGAGGAAAGACCGTGTGAAGACACAGGGAGAAGACAGCCATCCACGAGCCAAGGTGAGGCCTCCGAAGAAACAGCCCTGCTGACCCCTTGATCTTGGACTTCCAGCTTCCAGAACTGTGAGCAAATCCATTTCTATCGTCTCAGTGTCCCAGTCTGTGACCTCCGTTACTTATTGTTACCTAGCAGACCAACACAACAGCTATCTTGCCTTTAACTCGGGTCCTGTTCTCTGGAAGCTGACATTGCTTAGACGCATGCAGCCCATGAGTGAAATATGACATGACGTGGTCCTACATCAAAGTCAAGGCCAAGAGAAATTTGAACTGGAGCTGAAGTGTTCAATTTGCACCTGGGCAGACAGCGCTTCTATAAAATGTGTTGTCCCTAAAGAGCCCCAAATGATCTGTAAACCCCAAGAGTGAGAAAAGTAAGTGACCTTCTGTACTAAACTTTGAAAGACCCCTACCAAAAAACAAAGGCATTTAGATCATAGCTCAATTTTAAGCCCCAAAGGATCTTCTGCGAGCCAGCATATCTGTTAGTCGGTGTAGCCAGAGGAACCAGGTACTATCAAATTCCTCCCTGGTGTTGGATGAACCTGATAACAAGAGGCTGTGAGTGGACCAAAAGAATTAATACGTAAAAAGTAGGCCATCAGAAGAAGCCATGTTTAGTTTGTGCCGAGCATGGTGCCAACTCAGCATCCCCCATCACCGCTGTGCTCTTCCCTCTCCCCTGTTCACAGACCTCCAGATCACCTTGAACCCCACCTGGCTCCTCAAAGCAGGCCCCGCCCCTGCCCCCCCCCAAGTCCCCTGGCCGGCGCCCTCTCCCCGCTGGGTCCCAAAGCCTGGGCTGGGTGTGGGAGGGACACTGTCGTCCGCCCCCTGGCCGGCGGGCGGGGACACCAGCAGTGGGGGAGGTTACAGATTCTGTGTGGTTCTCCATCTTCCCTTCCCCTGGTGCCAGGGCTGTGACCCATGGAAACTGCTAGACCAGAGCCCAGGAGACCATCAGGAACAGAGACTCTGATCGAAGGGGGCTCAGCACAGAGCAGGAGCCAGAGTCTGCGGCCAAAACCAGCAGTATCCCAAGTGGCCTCCATGTGCCAGCCCAGGGCCTCCTTGGCCCTGCACACACCAGGCCCTGGGGCGCCCAAAGCCACAATTGGCCGTGGGACTTTGCTCCTGCAGTTGAGCCAGGCTGCAGAGTAGTGATGAGGGGCATGGGCTCGGCCCTCCAAGCTGTGTGACTATGGAGAAGTCACTGCCCTCTCTGGCCTCAGTCTCCTCCTCTGTATAATGGGTGTCATGATGGGACCTATCTCCTGGGGCAGGTGGGGGCTTAACGGAGATGCTCCAGGCACAGTGCTCGGTGCCGGGCCTGCATCAGGACCAGCTCAGTAAACCTGAGCTCTGGTTATTCCCTGGTGTCTGGGGCTCGCCCTACCCAGCTTTCCTCCCACAGCTCCGGCCTCTCTGTAAAATGTGACACTACTCTGCAGGAGCGAAGTCCCATGGCTGGCTGGATATAGATACAGATAGAGATTTAGATATGGATAGACACAGATATAGTATAGGTATACAGACATATCGACATATAGTATAGACACATCTCAAGTCTCCCTCTAGCTCGCGTCCCTCCCTTTAAAGCAAATGAGGGTCCTGAACTTAGTGTCCACAGTCCCCTTCGTCAGCCGCCCCCTCACTCGCCAGCCCACTCCATCCGGGCTTCCAAGCCCCCAGTCCACGGAACTTCTCTTGTCAGGTTCACCTGGGCTCCATCAAATGGGCCTGGCCCAGTCCACAGAGAGTGGTCCTGAACCTTGATGGCTCCCTCCTTGCTCCCCCCACCCTGCCAGGCCTTCTCACCCTCTTCTGTCTTCTTGTCTTCCTACCCTTAAATGCAGGGGTCCCTCAGGTTCCATCTACTCTGCCTTCTCACCCCACTCTGCTTACCCTCTGTGGGGTCTCAGCCTCCCCAAGACTCCAGGGCACATACACCCAGGTGACCCCTTAACCACACCCAGCCCAGACCACTCTCCTAAGCGTCAGATCTACACGTCCATGTGGGTGTCCCACAGTCACCTCCAACCCAACTCAGTGAGGTCACCCCCAAACGTGGCCTCTTTGGATGTCCCCACCTTGGTGACTGGTGACTCCATCCACCCAGGCCCTTGCTGGGTCCTGGGCATCTCTCCCGTCTCCTTCCTCTCCCCCACATCTCAAACCCAATTACATTGCATCTGCTCCTAGATATCTCTTGACCCTGTTCCACTCCTCCCACCTCTGAGGTCACCCTGCTAGCTCAGGTGACCACCCTCTCTCACCCACATGACCGCCTCACCCCTCTCATGGACAGCCTGGCCTTGGTCACCTGCTCCCACCCACCCCCCATAGCATGCACAGAGTGACCATGTCACATCCCTGCTAAACCTCAGTGAGGCCTCCCCACTGCTTCTAAGGACTGTCCCGGCTCCCACCGCGGCTGCCAGGCTCTGCACTCTCTGGCCTCGGCTGCCCTCCAGCCCCGCCCCTGCCTCCTTCCCTCATCATCCTCACCCCCAACCCTGCACTTCAGCCACAATGAACTTCATTCCTTTGTTACACTTGCTGCACCATCTTGGCCTCCAGGCCTTTGCACGTGCTGTGGCCCCCCAGAACTCCTTTCCCTTGCTCTTTACCAGCCTGAATCCTCACTCATCCCCAAAGTCCCAGCTTAGCCACCATCAGCGCACATTTGACCAAGTGACCAGTTGGCCCAGCCCCCTGCAGTCTCGTGCTGACCCCTCCTCCTCACGGTGGTGAAAGTAGATATGCAAATACCGGAAACGGAGCGAGGGGACAGGCAGGAGGGGGAGGGGCTCCAGGCAACTGCTGAGCGGAAGTGACATCATCTCAGACTCCTGCGAAATTAGACATGATTTACCGAGTTGGGGCATCTGGGCAGGTATCCCGGCCTGGGGGTATTTCTTCCACGTCCGCGTCCCAGGTAGGAGGGACGTGTCTCTCTGCAGAGGTGAGGTGGAGGCAGCCACATTGGAGAAGGATGCTCGGCACCTCTCTCCATCTCCTCCGGTCCTGATGGGATGTGGCGAACTGACTACGGCGGGAGGAGCAGGGAGAGGCCCCAGGTCAGCAGAGCCCAGGGCCTGTTCAGAACCCGTCAGGGGCTCGGGTCCTGGAGGCGATGGGTGTTGATCTTCCCCGCTGATGAGCTGGACCGAAGCCCTCATGGGGATGAACGGGGCCGCCTTGGTGCCTAATGTGGCCTGCCTGCTCCATCCACCTGCTGAAAGCTGGCCTGGGATCTTCCGGGGCCTCTCAGGGGCCCTCCCACAGATGGGGACAAGGAATGGCCCAATGGTCGGGGGCACGGAGGCAGCGGATGATGGCAGACGTCCTGGTGGTCAGTAGGCCCCTGGCTGACCTTCTGCCCGGCCTCTAGTACAGGGCTCCCGGCTCAGCGCCTCCAGCCCAGCCCCACTCACCGCCCTGCTCTGCTCGGGGTCGGCTCAAGGCTCCTCCTTCTCCGAAACTCAGTCTCCCCTCAGCCAGATGGGCGGATCGACATCCATCCCCTGGATTGTCTCAGAGAACCACGGAAGGAGCTCGAGATGGGGGTCCAGGGATCCACGGAGGGAGTCATGATGCAGGGGCAAATGCGGAGCCCTGGAGCCCCCGCTGTGTCCCAGGGAGCCATGGCGAGATGGCTTTTCTTCCTTCTAAAAATTAAGCTCATTTATCATAGTAAACTGCTGCAGGAGCATCTGTTGTTTCTGCCTGCCCAGCTTCTGGCCACTTGTTTTTCCCACATCATTCCAGTTTTCCCTTGGGGAAGCCTCTCCCCCCATTCCCAAACCTTGTGGCCGTTCCCAAGGCTGACCCCACTCCCAGTGGACAGTGACCCAGGGCTGCCTATTAGAGCACCATATCTCCCAGCAATAGCGATTGGCTCAGGGTGGAATGTGACCCAGCCTGGTCCAATGACTGCCCTGCCCCAGAACAACTGGGAAGGAGAGCAGCCTTCTTTCAGGCAGGGCTGCGTGGCTGATAGAAGCCCGGTGTCCACTTGCTATTGCACATAACAAATTATTCCAAGATGTGAGGGCTTAAAATAACTGTTTTATTATTTCACTGGTTTGTGGGTCAGGAATTCAGACGGATCAGAGCAGGAGAGTTCGTCTCTGCTCCCCCATGTCTGATGCCTCAACTAGAAACGATCGACAGCTGGGAGTGTCTCGAGAGCTGGGGGCTGAAATCATCTGGAATTATCTCCATTCAGTCTGGTGCTTGCTGCTGGCTGTCGACTGGGACCTTGGCTGAGGCTGTCACTGTTGTCACCTGTGCCCTCCTCGTGTGGCTGGGCTTCCCCACAGTGTGGCCGTCACAGGCCAGCAGGACTTCTCACCCGTTTGGGGCTCCAAAGGCGGTCCCCTGAGGACGAAGCAAGAGCTGCATTGCCTTTTCTGACCTGGTCACAAAAGTCGTGCAGCAGCATCCCCACCCACTGTCTGTTGATTTCCAGTCAGTCACAAGCCTGCCCACACTCAAGGAGAGAGGACGTAGAACTGTCACTGAGTGGAAAGAATGTCAAGGTCACATCGCAGAGGAGTGTGGAGATAAGGGTATTGTTGTGCCATCTTTGGAAGGTAGGAGCTGCCACAGCTGGGGCTTCAAAAGGGAAGAGCCTTCTTATGGAGAAGCCAACACAGAGGAAAGTAGAACCATCAGATGAAGGGAGGGACTCTATTCTTATGACATCATGCCAGTACCTGGATCAACCCGTGTCTGAAGTCAGATACTCTTAGACGTTTAAGTTACATGACAACAAATTCTCTGTTTACCTTAAGACCCAGATTTCGACCATTTGCAATGAAAAGAATCCTGATAGTAGAAAGGGAGTCCAATGCAGTAATTACGAGTGTGTCCTTTGGAGCCGGAAGACCTGAATTTGAATCCTGGTGCTTCCTCTTCAAGCTGTTTAGCCTGGAGACAAAGTCTCAGTGGTCTGGCTTTGGCCACTTGATTAATAGAAACTGTCAAACTGCATGCAGGGGAGGCAAAGATTTCCTAATATAACAGTAAAAGAAAAGATTGATAAATCAAACTTCAATACAATTCAGAACTTCCAATCATTAAAACTACCATTAAGAAAGTGAAAAGGAGTGAAAAGGCAAACCGCAGATCAGAAGAAGATGTTTGCAAGATGCATACGTGACAATGGATTGTATCTAGAATATATGCATAATTCCTACAAGTGAATAAGAAAAAATGCAAATAAGTAACAAAGAGTTTGAACAGACTTTAACAAAAGAGGACATCCAAATGTCCAACAAACATATAAAAGTATGTTTCATATCATGACCATAGGGAAATGCAAATTAAAGCCATAATGAGATACCACCACACATCCACCAAGTGGCTAAATTTTAAAAGATAGACAATAGCAAGTGTTGACAAAGATATAGGACAACTGGAACTCTCATATGCTGTTGATGGGAGTGAAAATTGCAACAACCATTTTGGAAAATGTTTGGCAATATCGACTAATGCTGAACATCCACCACCCCGTGACCCAGAGCTTCTGCCCTGGGAACCACCTTGGAGAAATGAGTGCCTGTCTCTCCACCAAGAGACACATACATTCATGATCATAGCAGTTGTATTCATACTGGGAAAAAAATGTTTAAACAGATGTCCATTAGCAATAGAATGGGTAAATTGAGGTCTGTTCGAACATACAATGGAATGCTACAGAAGAAAAAGAATGAACTCTGCTACAAGGAACAGCATGGATACATTTAGTGAGGCCTAATGAGGAGCAAAAGCAAACAGACACACGAGACTTAATATGATAGGGCCCCATTTATGTGAAATCAAGAACAAGCGAAACTAATCTCAGAACTAACCTATGACGGTAGAAATCAGAATGGTAGTTAACTCGGGTGGGTGTTGAATCAGAAGGGGTTGGAGGAGGCTTCTGTTTCTTGGCGATGGTCTGTATCTTTACTTGGGGGTCGTCACATGGATGTGTGTGTACATGAAAAAGTTTGCTTTGTTTACACTTAAGAATTGTTCATAGTGATGTGTTTATGTGATAACCAATCCAAGGGGGAAAAAAGCCCCTGAAGCGGGGGTGTGGCTGCTGTGAAGATTCTGGGATGAAGGATGCTGTGTGGTGAAAATGGCAGAGGTCCTTAATTCATACCCCATCGCCATGGGGCTCCACAGCTCCCTGCGAAGGTGACACTGTCATCCTCACTTTCTACATGAGAAAATGGACATGCACAGAGCTTAAAAGACTTGCTTAAAGACAGATACATGAAGAAAGCTTATTCCTCTCGGATTTCCCAAAATGTAGCTTATTAGGATTTTTTATGCTTTTCTCTATCTGTGTTATAATTAATAAATGTAAGAGTTACTTATAATTAATAAAATTAATAAATTTAAAATTAAGGTTTATTTAAAAAAATAAAACCTCCCAAATGGTCTTGCACATAGATTTGAAGCGTGCCTGGTATAGACCCCAGAAGCCCTAACGCAGATTTTCCTGCAAGCTGCTGGGGAAGCGGGGTCCCCACACATTCCAGCCCAGTGACACTGCTGCGTGGGTCCTGGGTTTGGAATCACAGAGGCTTCACAGAAGCATCTATCTTCCTCTGGGATGTCCCTGCTCTGTCTGTGGTTTGTTCACAGATACAAAGATGTCCTGTGACAGTTTTCAGGGTTAGTGTCAGTAGAACTGGCCTGAGGGCAGCACGTTGATTAATTCCGCATAAAAGACAGTTACATTGTTTTCACGTTCTATGGCTGACGTCCAAGAACAGGAGTGTCCTTGGATGGGGGTGGGAGAAAATTAGCAAGAATCATTTGTCTCAAGATGTGAAGATTTGTCCCTCCTTATAGCATCAGCTGGAGAAATAATCCCTCCCTTTTTCCAACAAGGGACACTTTTAAATTTCATGAAGCCAAGCAGAGGAAGTGGACTGCAGAATAAGGATGGTAGAAAAATGATGCTTCCTAGTGAATCACACGCTGCCAATTTGTGCCAACATCGAGGCCCCCAACGTGGATAATTTGGATCAGCTGCTGGATAGAGTGACACTCTGGGCACATTGTGGTGGCTCCAGGCAAAACTATGTGGACCCAGGATGCTCCAGAATCCCAGGGAGGTACTACTACAAGCAGGCATTAGCCAGGCCAGACCCATGGGCCCCTGTGGTCTCCACAGTGAGGACCCAACACACTGGGGCCAGGGGGGAGAACACAGCAGTTGCTCTGGTCCTGGGGAGGTGCTTGTGGGGATGAGTTCTACTCTGCCCTCTTCAAGATCAAGCCTACACACAGTAAAGCAGACATATCAAATTATTTGCTTCTCCTCCTCTGCTCCCTGGTCAAGTTGCTGGCTGGAGAGGGTTTCTCTGGTTGGTAGGAGGCCGGGAGCTTCCCGGTGGACCACCGTGCCCCATCCTGCAGCGAGAAGCAGCATCTGAGCTGTTCTTCCAAGCAGCTTGACAGACATTTTACAACCATATTTAATGTTTTTTTTATTCCTCTAAGAAATGCCATGTGTTTTCCCACCTTCACACATATGCACATTTTCCAGAGAACAAGTGTCATTTGTCATGTCATTGAGTTGGAAGGAACTTTACACAGCATTTCACGGCCCAGTCCTCTACTCACAGCAGAAATCCCTGTCTCAATATCCCTGGCACCTTCTCGGCCTCTTTTTCCTTGACCACCCCAGGAGTGAGGTGTGTATCACGTGGTGTGTTTGGGGTTTCAGATAACAATAAAAAAGTCAAATTGACTTAAACCTTAAAGGGAAGGTGTTGGCGTCTGCATTTGGGTAGAGTGGGCCTCGGGTGAGTTCGACGGGCTCTACCTCGTTGTGCTGTTTCCCTCTGTCCCCAACTCTGGAGCCTTCATTCCCTCTGGCTTTCCTCATGGTCACAGACTGCTGTCTGCGTCCCCACTCTCTAGAAAGGAAAAGGTTCCTGTTCCCCAACCATTAATCAAAACTCCTGTCTTCAAAAATCAATTAATGTAATCCATCACATCAACAATCTAAAGAAGGAAAATCACATGATCATGTCAATCGAGGCAGAAAAAGCATTTAACAAAATCCAACACCTATTCATGATAAAAACTCTCAGTAAACTAGGAATAGAGGGAAACTTTCTCAACTTGATAAAGACTACCGACAAAAAACGTACAGTTAACATCATACTTAACGGTGAGAAATTAGAAGCTTCCCCACTAAGATCAGGACCAAGGCAAGGATGTCCCCTCTCACCACTTCTTTTCACCTTTGTACTGGAAGTTCCAGCTAATGCAACAAGACAAGAAAAGGAAATAAAAGGTATACAGATTGGGAAGGAAGAAATAAGACTGTCTTTGTTCACAGATGGCATGATTCTCTTTGCAGAAAAACCAAAAGAACCAACAACAACAAAAAATCCTGGAACTAATAAGCAATTATGAGAAGGTTGTAGGATACAAGATTAATAATATGTAAAAGTCAACCACTTTCCCCTATACCAGCAATGAATGAGTGAAATTTGAAATTAAAAACACAATACCATTCACATTAGCATCCCCCCAAACAAAATACTTAGATACAAATCTAACAAAATATGAGGAAAATCACAAAACTCTGGTAAAAGAAATCAAAGAGGAACTAAATAAATGGAGAGACGGTCCATGTTCATGGATAGGAAGACTCAATTTTATCAGGACGTCAGTTCCCCCAACTTGATCTATAAATTCAATGCAACCCAAATCAAAACCCCAGTAAGTTATTTTGTAGATATCAATAAACTGTTTCTAGAGGTTTTCAAGAAGCGAATGACTCAGGATAGCTAACATGATATTGAAGAAGAGCAAAGTCTGAACACTGAAACTACCTGACTTCAAGGTTTACTATAAATCAACAGTAGTCAAGAAAATGCAATATTGGCAAAAGGGTAGACAAATGGATCAATGGAACAGAGTAGGGAGCCCAGAAATGGACCCACATAAATATAGTCAACTGATCTTTGACAAAGGACAAAGGCAATACAATGGAGCAAAGACAGACTTCTCAACAAGTGGTGCAGAAACAACTGGACAGCAAACAAATAAATCGGGACACAGACCTACACCCTTCACAAAAATTAACTCAAAGTGGACCACATGCCTAAATGTAAAGTGCAAAACCGTAAAACCCCTAGAAGGTAACATAGGAGAAATTCAAGATGACCTTGGGTTTGGTGATGACTTTTTAGATACAACACCAAAGGTATAATCCATGAAAGAAAGAAATTGATTAGCTGGACGTCATTAAAAATAAGAATTTCTACTCTGTCAAAGTCACTATCCAAAGAATGGAAAGACAAGCTGCAGACTGGAAGAAAATATTGGCAAAAGACATGTCTGATGAAAGATTGTTATACAAACTATATAAGGAACTCTTAAAACTCAACAATAAGAAAACAATGTGACTAAAAAACAGGCCAAAGACCTTAACAGACACCTCAACAAAGAATACATACAGATGGCAAATAAGCATATGGAGAGATGCCCCACCTCACCTGTCATCAGGGAATGCAAATTAGAACAACAATGAGATACCAACACACTCCTATTAGAACGGCCAAAATCTGGGACACTGACATCAGAAGCTGACAAGGATTTGGAGCAACAGGAACTCTCATTTATCACTGGTGAAATGCAGAAGGTACAGCCACTTTGGACGACAGTTTGGCAGTTTCTTCAGAAGCATGCACACGCTTACCGTACAGTCCAACAATCGCACTCCTTGGTATTTACTCAAAGGAGTTGAAAACTTATGTCCACACAAAAACCTGCACATGGATGTTTATAGCAGTTTTATTTATAATTGCCAAAACTTGGAAGCAACCAACATGTCCCTCAATAGGTGAATGGACAAACTGTGGTACATCCAGACAATGGAATTCTATTCAGAGCTGAAAAAAGAGAGCTATCAAACCATGAAAAGATATGAGGAGAATTAAGTACATGTTACTAAGTGAAAGATGCCAATCCAAAAAGGCTACGTACTGTATGATTCCAACTATACGACATTCTGGAAAAGGCAAAACCATGGAGACAGTAGAAGGATCAGTGGTTTCCAGGGGTCAGGTGGGGCAAGGAGGAATAAATAGGCGGAGCACAGAGGAGCTTTAGGGCAGTGAAAATACTCTGAATGACACTATAATGGTGGATGCATGTCATTATACATTTGTCCAAACCCACAGAATGTGCGCCACCAAGAGGGAGCCCTAATGTGAACTATGGACTCTGGGTAATTATGATGTGTCAATGCAGGGTCACCGATTGTAACAAATGTCCCACTCTGGTGGGAGATGTTGAGAACAGGGGAGGCTGTGCATCCTGTGTGGAGACAGGCTCTCTCTACCTTCTGCTCAGTTTTGCTGTGAGCAAAAAATTGCTCTAAAAAATAAAGTCTATTTCTTTTAAAGGTTCTGTCTTCACTCTGATTGGCCCCATGTGGTCACATGCCCACTTCTGAGCCAATCCCGGTGGCCGAGGGGAATGCCGCACGTTCATTGGCTTAGCCCTGTGTCACTGATCACCCTTGAGCCAATCACAGTGGTGAGGGGAAGGTGATCCTGCTGTGGACCCATCTCCAGCTTACTACATGTTTGCAATGATGAAATATTTATTCTTTTCTCAGCTGATTTGGGAGCTAAAAGGACTCAGGGAGGAGATGGATGCAGAGGCCTGACCTCCAGGATCTTCATGTTAACTTAGGAGGCAAAACACATGTGCACACACATGCATGCACACACCACACAGACGAGTACACCTGCGCACGTGCACACACACACACCATGAGGTTCTCTGGACGAGGACCTGGGTGATAATCCTCTACTTCCTGGAG
Source organism: Equus caballus (assembly GCF_041296265.1). Lineage (NCBI taxonomy): Eukaryota > Metazoa > Chordata > Mammalia > Perissodactyla > Equidae > Equus > Equus caballus. The sequence goes on along the minus strand of NC_091705.1, from coordinate 37,606,951 downwards.
ACCCCAGCCCCACTTTCTACCCACAACACCTTGTGATGGCTCTTCCTCTGGTTCACATTTAGGGTGACAGTCTCGACGTGGATTAATCCACTTCTGAAAACTAAAATGCTTTTTAAAAGGTGAGATCTCTAAACGGTCAGGCAAAAACCTGAGGCTGAGACGGTGGCCAGTGAGGAAGTCATCTGTAACAGAAGGTTCTCTGTCACAATAGGGGCCCAGGCGACAGGGCAATGCCTTCAGACGTCCCCAGACAGATGGGGGGTGATGAGACCTGATGTTGAGAGCTTGAGCCCATGTTCCCGCCTCCAAGTATGACCTCACTCAGTGATGTGCCCCGTCCCACCAATGGAACGACCTCCAGGCCCTTTTCACCTCGGAATTCCCTGAGGGGTTTCACTGATGAGTTTCCAAGAGTCATTAGGACTTGACACGCTCTCTGTGGGGGTCTCCACTCTTGGAACCTGAAGACAATATTATGTTCCTTCTCCAATCTGCTTTCTACTCGTTCTTTGGGGGGCAGGGAGGAGGGTCGTTAATTTGGGTAAATAGAGGCATGGAATGAGGAATAAAGTACTTTTTAAGGTTTTGGGTTCATGCGTCCCTACAATCACCTCATCTCTTAATTCAAAACCCCCTTTACAAAGAAAATAACCAAGCTCTGTAATTAAGGGCTTTTCAAACTCCAGCTCAGCTCGCTCTTGCAGAGCCAGCTGCCCGTGAACTCGAGGATGCTTTCGGAGCGTGGCCAACACCCGGTGCAGAATGAGACGAGACGGCGGCAAAGGTTTGTCCGTATTGACTGATCTCTCTAGTAGGGAGGTAAGACGGCTTAAGAGGGAGTTTCTCTGTGATGCAGACATGATGGTTGGTCCCACTTTAAAGGAACTTTTTTGTGGTTTTGTGAAGTGATTTTCCGGCCTGGAAGATGATGTTGATGTTTTTGCACTCCCAGCAGGAGAGGCAACCCCTCGCAAACAGACCTCAGCTCTGGGGACTCAGCAGGCCCAGGCTTGGGCTCTGAAAGTCGCTGCAGGCTGTCACATGAACAGCATCCCCTGAACACGGGAGGAGAATGTGCCTGCAGCTCTCGAAGCCCTAAACTTTCCTCCTCCTCGGGGCAGGGGTGAGTGTTCCAGCATTTTCACCTTGCACGTCTCAGAGCCAGAAGCTCGTTCTGCCCCTGGTGCAGTGGTCCTCAGGGTGGGTTGGAATGGGGTCTCTGCCCTCTGAGAGGCGGCTGAGGGAGCACACTCAACCACAGAGCCACCAACCTTTGACTCCTTCAGTGACAGCCTCCCAGCCGACCACTCATGCTGCAATTGCATATTTCAGAATGCCTTCCTGAAAGTCTTTCCATCGTTGTCTTAATACCCCTCGGTCAACGTAATACTTCAAAAAGATTCTTGCTGCAAAGGCATCCTCTTTGGAGAATGTGTCCAGGGCAGAAGCAACTTCCTAGCTTCCCTGCTCACTGCCCCCAGCTGTTTCCTATCCAGACCCATCGCCGCCCTCAGGGGACCTGGTTAAGTACCCGAGGATCACACCCCTGTTGAATCCCAGAGTCGCTTAGAAGCAGGACTGCATGGACGTCAAGAGGACAACTGTTTTACTCTCCGAGGGCTGCAGACAATTTTCCTCCTTGTCCCACAACATGTTTGTAGCGAACAGATAGAGTTGCCAGTTGTCAGAAAATGAACGGCCCCCCCGGGACAGGAACTCCGTGTTGCCCGCGCTCAGCACCATTCATCAAGGCAAGCTTGTCTCTCGGGGGTGTCACATCCACATTGGCTTCTGGGCTTGCTGCTCTTCAGTTATCTCCCTGAAACAAATTTCCTTAAATTGACTCCACAGAATCGTGTTCCAGAACTTGCCATCATTTCTAATGAATATAAATTTCCATAAGAATTTTTTAAATTGGCCACTGGCATTATGGTTTCGCAGCATCCATATTATAAATTTCACAGGTTTTCAAACCTGCATGTATCAAAACTGAAAAGACTTGAGCTGAAAATCAGAAACAGCAAATCAGCCTGTTCTCTGATGCCTAGAAAGCATTTAACTGGAGTAATCAACACACAGTAACCACAAGCCGCCTGCAGTCACTTTACGATATGCACTTGCACAGATACTCAACCGAAAACCAATGATCGATCAAACATTTAACCACCTAACAAGTATGTTTTGAACAACTACGCTGTGCAAAGCACTGTCATGTGATGACGTGTGCAAAGAAATGTATACAGTTCCATTAATGAGGCGTCAAGAATTCTGCTGGATTCTGAGACACAGGTGTGAGCAAAACACAGAGGTGACCACTGTGGGGAGGACGGAGTAAAGCAGCGGGTCCAGGAAATCGTAGCTCTCAGAAAGGCTCGGTGCTGTCAGGAGGTGAGTCGGCGGGATGCAGGGCTGGCGAGAGCCCTTCGTTTCCTGCGGGGTCTTCGCGGTGTGGAGACCGCTGCCGCTCAAGGAGCCCTCGGGCCGCGCAGCTGAGAACTGCGGCGAGGAGCGCTGCCCCCACTGTCAGACCCCTCGGGGCACAGCCGGCTCTGCCCTCCTCGCTGGGAAGGTGCGCAGGACACTGAAACGCCCTGTGCCTCAGTTTCCCACCTCTGCTAACTGGGTGCTCGCACCTGCGTCATTGTAGCTGAGACCAGCCCGTGAACGGCTGCTGTGAGCACTGCCTGGAGCACGGAAGGGGTGGGTGGCAGCTGGCATGGCCACAGGGTCACAGGAGGTTTGGGTTTCCACCGGGGACCCAATGATAACTCTGGCGTTCACCGCAGCCAGCAAGGGTGTCTGAGCAGATGAGGACCGTCCTGGGTCGGGGCCTTGGCACGGCAGGCAGACGTGGTGCCAGGCTGTGAGCCCCGCGAAGTGTGTGAACACAGTGTCCTCTCCTCCCTGAGCCATCACCACACAGTGCGGGGCGACTGTAGGCAGAGTGGGGTTGAAGCCGTCGCTCTCCTGGCTGGTCGCAGTCCGTTTGCGACAGCAATAAGCAGAGACGAAAACTTAAACAAATGTAGAAACGGAACTAAACGCCGCAGCAGGAAATCTTAGTGGTTTGGGCTCAAAGAAGACAGACGCTCTCCATCGGGATGACTTTGTCCCCCCACCACCGCCACTACCAATCAGGGGACACGGGGCAACCTCTGGAGAGGTATTTGGTTGTCACAACTGGGGACGATGATACTGGCTTCTAGTGGGTAGAGACCAGGGATGCTGCTGAACATCCTACAAGCACAGGGCGGCCCCACAGAGAGCGAGGCAGCCCGACGCCACCGGTGCTGAGGCTGAGAAGCCCTGAGGTGAGGGAGCTGGAGCGGCTGTGCTCGTCCGAGGGGGCTCCACACTGCGTCTCGGAGGACAATGGAAGTCGGGGGACGGACAGGAGAGGGAAGCCTTCCAGGAGGGGATCACAGCACAGTGAGGTGAGGAGGCAGGAGTTGAGGGGGCGGGCTGGCTCAGCTGGAGGGGCCAGTGATGCGGCCAAGCAGGTGGAGGGGGCGTGGTTTGCTCTGCCGGCATCTTCTCTTCTGACACCAGGTCCTCGGGCTCCCACTGGGGCCTGTAGCTGTGGTCCAGGGGGACTTTCAGCCAAACCCACAACCTCCCCAGCCCGGGGGTCAACATGTGACCAACACAGCCCAATCAGGTCCTGCCCTGGGGACTCCACTCACGAGCAGAGTGACATAAGGGCCCACAGGATTCACCGTGATGGCGGCAGAGGAGACCCCAGGAGCTGCCCTCATGCCCCCGGCTCTCTGTTCACATTTCACTTTCCTACATTCCGTGACTCGCCCCGCATCCTCCTAGTGCATTTCTCCAAAATGTCACATGGAGGAATCCAGAGAGGCTTTCTGTCGTCTGTCCTGGAAGTCGGGCGGGCGCCTGCGGCCCAGACCTTCCTCTGTCTTCCTCCCACAAGTCGAGTCCTGGGTGTGCAGAGCAGACAAAGGTCCCGCTGAGTGGAGGACCGTGGAGAGTGTGTGTGTGTGTGTGTGTGCATGTATGTGTGTGTGTGCATGTGTGTGTGTCTGTGCGTGTATGTGTTTGTGTGCTTGTGTGCACATGCGCACATGTGTGTGTATGTGTGAGAGAGACAGAAGGGCCACACAGGTGCAGCCAGGCTCACGGCCAACAGTGAACAGCTGTCTCCTTCCCTCCTTGAGAGCAGAACCCAGCTTTAGGTCACCGGTCTGGGAGATGAGCATGTGCTGGAAGCAGGTGGCCCTGTCCGGGCCCTAAGGGAGAAACATGAGTGGTCCATGGCTCAAGGCCCTCACAGCAAGCCTGCTCCCCACACATCACACAATGGTCAGTTCAATGGCTATTGCTTGTCCTCCAGCCTAGAAAGTGACCTCTGGGACAGTGGGGACTTTGCTGTGTTCCCTGTCCTGTCCCAGCGCCCGGAGCAGAGGCCGGCAGGGACGGGAGCTCAGAGAGCAGGGGGAGGGAAGGACTCAGAGGCCGAGCCCTGGGCCCCGATCTCATCGCTCCATCTTTCCTGAGTTGATCGTGAGTGGCTTTCAAGCATCCTCCACTTTCTTCGTGGATCCTTAGGTCCCAGGGCCTCGGAGCTCCGCTGGGCAAAAACACCGCTTTCAGAAAGAAACTGAACGGGGCTTCGCCGTGTGCTGGGACGGACTCAAGACCCCTCGTCTCCTGAGCAGGGACGTGCGTCGCTGCAGGTGCCGGGGCTCGGGCTCCTCACGGGGCCCTGCGGGGACGGCTCTCACTCACTTATTTCTCTCTTTCCCGGCTCTCGGCAAGCCAGCAGCTCTCTCCTGGCTTTCATTTTCATTTAAGCTGAAAAAATCAAAAACAAATGGAATGCACTTAAGAGATGCCTGGAGGAGTCGGCAGTCCACCCGGCTGGGCTCCTTTCGGGGTCTTGGCAATTATCAATTATTCATCGAGCCCTCATTACGTTCCTGGCGCCACCAAGACAGAAAGGAGGCAGGGTCCCCACCCCGGGGACTCCCCAGGGAAGAAAGGAGAGTTTGTGAAGCTAAAACAATGCTCCAGCTGAAAAGACAGGCACGTGTCGTGGCTGAAGGCTGCTCCGTGCCTTTGTTATGCCTTTATTTTTAATGATGTTCATTTCTTTTCTGATCTAAATGGTAATAGAAAGTTTATAAAGTACTCCTAGAAAATGGAGAAAAAATAAAAGCCAACTCCAGTATTTTTGTTTTTGGTGAGGAAGATTGGCCCTGAGCTAACATCTGTGCCAGTCTTCCTCCATTTTAGGTGGGACACCGCCACAGCATGGCTTGATGAGCGGTGCTGGACCTGCACCCGGGATCCGAACCTGCCAACTGGAAGCAGAGTGGGCGGACTTAACCACTACGCCACCAGGCCAGCCCCAACTCTGGTATTTTTAATGCATATATAAAAAGTCTACTTGCTTTAAAACATCAGGATTTAGTTAGCATGCATAGGCCTCAGATTTCACCTGACTTTAACCTCACATCTATTGCGTACGTGTCTGCTCTGTGAAGTCGTATCAGGTACGTGAAGTTCCATGAAGTCGTCTTCAGCAACATCCGTGCTCACAGTCGTGAGATGTTCCGTCATGGCAACGCACAGAGAATCCTCGATTTCCAGGCTGGAGGGTCGTTTTCTCTCTTTCCCTTTTCTTCATGGTTTCTGGTTAGTACAAATCACACTGCCACCAACATCCTTGGGCAGAATCTTGACTCACTCTTGTGACAACTTCAGCTCCTGATGGGGACGAGGGACACCGAAGCCCGAGGTGACAGTGAGTCCCGGGTGCCCTCGGTCTGCACGCGGAGGGGACGGTGGCAACAGCATGGAAGCAGAGCAGCCCGGGGCCACAGCGCGGGCTGCGGGTGTCGCGTCAGGATGAGAACTGGACCCCGGGATGTTCCACATGACCCATGCAAATCCGTTTCTAAAAGACAGAGCATCTCTGAGTGCCCTTCTCTTGTTTTCAGCGCCGCACACGAAAGCGTCTGTTCCGGGTGTCCTCAGGCTGCGCTCCACCCGAGAACAGAAGCTCCATTGAGGCAGGAACGCACCTTGGGTCCTGGTCGCCGCCGGGAGCCGACGGGGACACAGGCCTCCTCCGAGTTGCCGGGCGCTGAGCCGCCTCCCCGCGGGCGTGTGTCCCCCGAGTTCTGGCCACAGACGGAGACGGTGAGAGTCGGACGTCAGGTCACAACTGACTAGTCACTAAGGCTCTTTGTGCTAAGGAACCAGCTGTTATGTTTCTAAGCTCATTTTAATTTAACATAAAAGCTCGCACTTGGGGCTTGAGCGCTCAATTCTGAATTGCCCGTGTTTGGAGTTTTCCATGAAAGTCTTTTCCTCGGAGAACAGCCTGCTCTGGCCCTGGCTCTGCATCTAAGGGACAAACGCACTGTCATCGCCACAAGATCTTCTTCCAGAAGAAAAGGCTCCACGTGGCTTCATGGTCCTTAGGCCCCTTGTCACGGATCCTGGGTGGACGGGCCGTTTTAACTGGATGTGATACTGTTTTCTTTGATCGATGACTCCTGACAGTTAGGTGAGTGTGGGTCAGGAATCTTCCACTGCAAATAACAGGAAGACAACTCAACCTCGCTTTAAGAAAAAAGTTTTAAAAGAAATTTTTCATTAGCAGAGAACTCCAGGGGTAGCGTGGGTTGCAGGCCTGGGTGGATCCAGCCCTCACGCTCTCTCCATCGTCGGCTCTGCCTTCACAGGTTTGGGCTCCATCCCTGAGCTGCTCTCACGCTGTGGCAGGACACCTGCGGGCAGCTCTGGGCTCTCACCTTCTCAGCTCCCAGTCCAGAGGGAAGAGCGTGTCACACCTGCCACAGACCCGACAGAAAGTGATCCTGCCTCTCCTGACCCTGGGGCTGGTTTTGATTCCTCGCTCAGGCCTCACATTTATATTTAAGTCAAGGTGCTGATAAAATGACTGTGTGACAGCCCAGAGCCTCAGGGCACAGCCTGTGTTTACAGAGACGATTCCAACAGCCGTTCAGACTGTGGCCGCGCCGTACGGAGCATCTGCGAGCCACAGAGCAGCACGATTTCTCCAGACGCTTTTACGATTATCGACGAGTCTACAACTGTCTCAGCCTTCCGCGGCTCGCCTGCCTCCACTGTCTCCGTTCAGACAGTCGGTCCTCTTCTCTCTTCCCTGCGCACTTTCCGTTCCCTGCCGATGAGTCTCTGACTGAGCAAAGGTGCAGGAGGAGGCACCGAGGCCTCTGGATGCTTCCGTGATATAAACACAGACACGCCCACAGGCCGCTGTGCCAACCTGAGCACAGCGCTCGTCCTCGCTGTGGAGATGGGCGTCCTCGCTGCCCAGATGCTGACGAAGGATGACGGAAGTCCGATGGGCCGCCTTAGACCAGGGGGTGACGGTGGCTTCAAGGCCTCACATTTGGTTAAACAAAGACACTGCTTAAGGGGCAGGCCCCATGGCCTAGTGGTTAAGCTTGGCACGGTGGCCTGTGTCTGGTTCCCGGGTGCAGACCTACACTGCTCATCAGCAGCCATGCTGTGGCAGCATCCCACATACACAACAGAGGAAGATTGGCAAAGATGTCAGCTCAGGGCAAATCTCCCTTGGCAAAAAAAAAAAAAAAAAAAGATGCTGCTGAAGTCGACAAAGGTCAGGTTCAAACACAAGACAGGTGAGATCACCTGAAGCAACCTGAGTCCTTGGAGCCCTTGTAGCTGTGGAGTCTAAGGGGAGACAGTGAGAAGGAAAGGGTCAGAGAGGGAGCGGCCAACCCGGGGACTGGGCCCCACCCAGGTCTCCCTAAGGGGCAGAGGCTGTGCAGGGAGGAGGGGTGGAGTGCCTGCTTGGATGAGCCAGGACCACCGGGATTGGTGAGAGCACTGAACAGCCGAGATGTGGTGGCATCTCCCACTGGCATCACCAGGCCTCTCGCCCCTAGGGCCTGACTTGTGTGCTGATGACCATTTATTATCAGGGGTGACACCAAGAAGTGATGGGAGGCTTTAGTCCCATCCATTCCATAACGCCCCCAAGTCCACCCTAAATAAACAGAGAAATTGCTTTGAAAAATGGCAACAGATAACCCCCAGCCCCCTCCTAGTCAAATTGCCTGAAGTTTCTTCCAGATGGATATTCTGTAGCTGTGTGGCCTCAGGCTACTTACATAACCTCTCTGAGCTTCAGTTCCCTCTTCTGTTGACAGGGAATAATAACAGCGATGTCCTCCGGAGTTGTGAGCCTAAACCATGGGGTGACACAGACGGAGCAGCCCAGCCCGACAGCGCCTCTCGGGGGGCACTTGATGGTGAGCAGGTCCTGTCCCTTCTCTCTCGACTCCTCACAGGCAGGAACAGAGCTCTGCCCGCTTCTGCTCCCACAGACGAGAGTGATAACGGTGTGGTGGTGATTTGACAATAAACTCCACAACAGGGACAGCCGTCAGGAGGGACAAGGCTGGACTCTCTCCAGCGGAGACGTCAGGACGAACGACCAGGAAGCAGAATGATGCCTGACCCAGAGGAGGGAGAGGCCAGCTCTGGGCTTGACAAACGCTCAGAGAAAAGGGTTGGAACCGTGAGAATGGACTGACGCTGTGAGATGCAAAGGGACCCTCTCGGCGTGAGTGGACGAGACGGGCCCTTGAACATCTGATTAGAGAAAAATGAAACAGCGAACAAGCAAAAACAGGGCACGTGCCCCACAGCAAAGCCCCACTGGACACAGACGAGGAGACCCCGGGGCAGCCCCTCGGGCACAGGGGCCCACGGGACGTGCTCAGAGAGCCCCGTCCAGCGCGAAGATGCTCGGGGCAGCGGGCAGTGTGGAGGGTGGGGGATGGGCTGTGTCCCTGGTGCTGAGGGGGACGTGGGCGCGTCGAGAGCTGTGGTGGGTTCAGTCACGGGGGTTCGTGCGGTTGGCTGTTGTCACGGTTACGCTGCATGACACACACCCCCACTCAGCTGCAAAGGACAAGCGCCAGTTCTCATTCTCGCGTCCATGGGTCTGCGGGGTCGTCACAGACAGGCCGGGCCTGGCTTCTCCTGACTCCGAGCTGAGGGTGAGTCCAGGTCCGCTGCCCGCGTGTCCCTCATCTTCCCAGGACCAGGGGGATGATGTCACACCAAGTCGCATCTTACAAGTTCGTTTAAAGCTTACAAAGCAAATGCCAGAGAGGTGCTTGGAGCAGGCCGGGCCCGGGGGAGAAGCGGGTGTAATCCCAGCCTCACGTGTTTGTGGAGGTCGGGATTGAAGGGCTGGTGACCTAAGGTGCTCGGCACAGGCCTGGCTCCTGATGAGTGATGACGGGCTGGGACACAGAGCACTAAGGAAGGGGTCAGGAGCCTGGGACCCCCAGGCCTCAGCTCTGCCACCCAGTACCTGGGGGTCCTCAAAAGTCCCTTTGCCTCCCTGAGCCTCATCTGCCCCCACACACAGGAGGGGGCTGGACCAGCCAGGCCCTCGATGTCCTCGGCGCTCCAGCATCCCCTTGCTCAGCGATCTCAGCACAGGCCCCGAGTCAGTGAAGGACAGACACTGGGCCGGGGCCAGGCTCCCGCCAAGCCCAGAGCGGCCGTGTTTAGCTCAGAGTGGGGGACACGTTCCTGCAACAAAGACTGAGTTTCACAGACAAGATTTCCGAGGGTTTTCTTTCTTCTCTGAGGTCTCCTTCTCTCAGCCTGCAGGCGAGGACTTCAGACGTCTCCTGCCTGTGGTGGCCTCAGATACAAAGGGTAGGATCATTGTCGCTGGAGCGCAGGCTCTCTCCTGCCTGGCTGGGGCAGACCTCCCCTGCATGATGTCTCCCACAGACCCCACATCCCGGAGGGTGAGAGGAGGGAGCCAGGAGCCACGCTCCTCCCACCCGGCCAGAAAGGCTCTCCCTGCCCCCCGTGATGGGCTCCCGGCTGCCCCAGGTTGCTGCCTCCCCAACAAGGACTGTTTCCATGAAACACTCTCTGTTCGCACATCCCACCATCCCACACCATGACAACCACAAACGCGCAAGAACATCACTTAAACAGACCCCATCAATAGTGGTCATAAGAAGGACTTGTGTAATCCTGTTCAACTTTAAAATACATGTGTTGGGACCTGTGGACGGTGGTGAATGACATTATCACATTGTTCCTGCTTCTGGTTCAGAACCCCGAGAACTGGGTGCGAGGATGGCATGGGCGCACGAGGAGCATGAGCTCCGTCACCAGGAGGCTGGCCTGGAGAAGGCAACTTGACCTTGGGCCACAACCGACTTCCTGACACGACCTCCGGGAGCAGAATTCCCTCTGCAAAAGCAGACAGAGCGGGACTGAGAGCCCAGCTTCCTGCCCGCCGGCCTGGCTGGAGCTCCGTTTGACCGTAGAGAAGGAAAGCTGTTGCCCCAGCCTCTTTCCAAGAGTTGAGAAGCAGACGGAGTCAGGGCTCGGCAACCTTCCGCTGCTCGCTGCTCACCACCTGCAGCACACGTGCGTGAGATCCATCTCCGCACACGACTGCCTAACGGGGTGAGCGTGCACACGACGCCTGGAAGCAGCACACATCCCAAGTGAGGGAGGGACTCAGCGTGAGGCGCGCCCGACTCGGCCCTGTGCCCGCACCCTGACCTCGCACTGGGACCCAGGGGTTGCAGGACAGCGTGTACCCCGTAATTATTGCAGGAGTGGTGGATTTAATTAACCCGCACAGACACCTCCTCCATTCATGCCTCCCTCCGGCACACATGACATTGAGACGGTCCCCATTCTAAAAGGGCCCTCGCATTGCTCTCTGAAGATGAAACGGCTGAGGCAGAAGGACAGTGAGATTAATGACAACAACGTAGACGGTCCCCCGGTTTCGTCTCAGCCCCGAGTCCTTCCTGGGCACCGTTTCAGGTTCTCAGGTGTGGGTTTCTGCACGTGGGGAAGAGTCGCCGTTTCCCAAGGACATCGTCTCAGATATTGATGCTGAAACAGAAACAGCGACACGTCCCCAAGTGACAGTAAATGGCCCATTTTAATAATAGCTTCCCAAGCCCTAGATTATTTTTATTGCAATTTGCTTGTGATCCCATTAAGAATCAGCAGAGCGGGTTCTGGGGTGTCAGTGATTTCAGATCCTAATAACTCAGAGGAGGGAAAGTCCCCTCCTCAGCAGGCGCTGACTCTGTGGGGAGTTGACCTGGAACAGGCCCTGAGCCCACGGGTTTGCATGAGCCCCCGGTGTATCCCCCACATAACAAGACGGCAAATCACAGACGTCAGCTAATGACACCTGGTGCGGCCCCTCGAGGATGCGATGGACCCATCCGGGCTCCACTGACACGTCGTCAATAGGCTGTGAAGCTGCACGGAGCTGCAGGCACAGGCTCGTCCAGACCTTCGGAGCAGAGGCTTCGGCCGGGGTGACTTTGCCCCCAGGGGTGCTGGGCAATGTCTGGAGACATTTTTGGTGGCCGTAACTGAGGGACGGACGGTACTGGCGTCTCGTGTGTAGTGGTCAAGTGTGCCGCTAAACATCCCACAGTGCGCAGGACGGCCCCCCACAGAGACGAGTCCTCCCAGAATGTGCACAGAGCTGAGGGAGAGAAGACCTGACTCAGAGCCGCAGTCAACTTTGCAGCCCGTCGTCTGGATGTTGCCAGAAATGATACATGGCTGAAGGTCCGGCTTTTCATCAGGGTGTCGCTGGCTCCGTGCAGAACCAAAACCACCATAAATCAATTCTGTTTGCTCTCGGCTTCCTCCTATTGTAATTTTATCCTTCTCACTTTTATTTTTCTGTTACTGGAGAAATGGTGAAAAAGTAAAACAGGCTGGAGAGTTGCTAAAAATTTTGTGTTCCTCAGTTAAAAAGAAGTCATTTGGAAGACTCATGGAAATCAGGAAATCAGTGAAGAAAGAAAACATGGGGTCCATCAGAAAGTTGATCATCCCAGGAGGGGAGCAGAGAAAAGTGTCCAGACGGGAGCTGGTCGATCAGGGAGGGTCGCCCAGGCCGAGGGCAGCGGGAGGCCCAGGAGGAGCCAGGCCGGGCTCGGCCAGCCCAGAGCCTCTCCAGCTAGCATCAGTTCAGTGGGCTGCAACCAGCATTTTAAGACATTAGTATCAGAACTGAGTAGAAACCGTCAGAAAACACCACTCGTGGTGAAGGTGAGCTCTGTGCCAGGCCTGGTTGCAAAGTGTTGTGGTAAAAACAGCTTGAAAAGCCCTGGCGAGGATGAAATGATAGAGCACTGGGGGAGAGCTAAGTGTCTGGAAGTAAATTTTGCAAGTAAAAAAACAAAGAAATTGCTAACTCCGGGGAAAACAAAAGATGCATAAGAAAGAAAATGCACCCATGTGACAATAATGGGCTCTGCAGAGAATGACGTCACCTGGTGACGCGACATGAACCGTGCTTCTGATGTGATTAAGATAGTGATTCACCCACGGAGGGCGAGGAGGTCTGGTGGCAGGTGGGCTCGAGTCCACAGAAGGGGCAGAGGCTGCTGGTTGTCCCTCAATATCCGTCATCCTCTTCACAGAATATTAGAAACCTCAATTTTTAGCCGGGCACACGACTACCCAGATTCAAGCTGAATTTCCCATCCTGCTTTGCAGCTGGCGTGCCCCTTCCCAGTGACCCTGGATGGATTGCTGTGCCCCCACCTCCCCTCCTCCACTTTCCTCCTGCCTAGTGTCACCTGCACCCCCTTGGACCAGGTGGACGAGAACAGTGTCCTAAGGTGACAGAGCAGTGAGACACAAGAAGGCCAAGACACACCCCGTGGGGCTCCCGGGGCCTTGGCCCTTCACCTGAGGCTGCACACGGCGGAGAAACACTTCTGTCCCATTTAAGCCGCTGGTATCTGGCGCTCTGCACCAGCCGGGGAACTTACGCAGCAATAAGTATGGGAGTACATTTCTTACTGTAATAGCTATTCTTTCCCTTGAATGTGAATTAGGGAAACAATTCCAGCTGGTCCTCCAACCCATGAGTCCATTAAGACGGGGGATGAGGCTAAAGGAGGTAGCACCACAATGAATGGACTGACAGTTAAAACTGGGAGTGGGTTTGGCCTAAAGGAAAACATTAATAAGACAGCACGCACCACCACGGGCACCACAATCATCGGCGATGACCGTGACACTGGCCCTCGAGTGACAGAAGCTTGGGAAACTTCCTAAACATGCCTGACGGGACCTGACTCCCTTTTCACGGCTCTGTGGACAGCGCGTCCCTCGAATCCACGTCCCCTGGAGAAAGGTGACCTGAGGGACCTCAGAGCAACAAAGCAACCGGGTCAGGGGTCAGAGGCACAGACGTCCTCTCAGGAAAGCACCAGTGACCAACCGACAGCCCAGAACACTGAGGCCCCCGCAGCCGCCCTCGCCACCCCTGCCTCGTGGGTCCCAGCAGGAGGCCCCCAGCCCCCTGATCGGAGCTCCTCCCCTTGGTCTCAGGTCAGAGGCTGCCCCTGTCTCCACAGTGGCGGCTCTATTCACCCCTCGATGCGCGATGCGGGGACAGAGTGCAGAGCCCGCTGTGCTGTGCTGCGGCCTGACCTCGAGGGCACTGTCTGAGTGTGCTCACGGAGGCCTGTGCCACAGACCCTGCAGTTAAGCCCCCGGTCTCCTGCCTCGGCCCCTCCCCTGGAGCATTCGCACAAAGGCTTCTTTGTCCCCCAGCGTCTGACTCAGAGGTGCGCTGGCCTTGGGTTTCCACCAACACCCACTGCCTGCTTGGGGTCAGGGGTCACCCCGAGGGTCCCCTGCGTCTGGAGTGGTGGGTGTGCACCGAGCAATCGCTCCCGAGTTCCCGTGTGACAGCAGCTGCCAACAGGAAGCCTGGACCTGCGGAACCGAGAGTCTAAATGGGGACCAGATGCCAGGTGGACGGGAGAGGACAGCACCGACATCTCAAAGCACTGGGAAGATGAAATCATCCTTCGTATTAAGCCAGTGCTCTCGTCCCCCAAGCTTAAGGACACAAGTGCCTTTACTGACCGGGTCTGACACTTTCTGAGGAGAGAAGGGAAACTTCCCAAGAGGCAGCGATGGCGACCTTGGCTTTAGCTCCAGATTTCAGTTCTCTTAACGGACACCCCCAAACCTGTGCATGCCGACGTGCGTGTTCTATCCGGCCGCCCGCGTGACCTCACTTCTTCACTCGTGTTTCTTCACCTGTAAAGTGGGGACAGTGGTCACACAGCCTCGTGTGCTTGTCAGAACCAAACGGGACAGGACACAAATCCATCGTCACAGGAGGGCCAACTCGAGAGGCTGTGATGTCACTGACGAGAAGTTGACCTCTCGGTTCCAGGCAGAGAGGAAACGCAAGTCCCTCTGGGCTGAACGAAGGACTGAAGCCGAGTCCCCGTGCCCACCGGGGGCTCCGTGGGCGGGAAAACGGGGGATGGTGGGAACTGGGGAGGGCAGGTCACCATGCTGCCTGGACCCGCCCCTGCTGCCCTCGGCCACCACGGGCCGTTTGCCAAAGCCGGTCTGCGAGTGGCTGAACCGCCCACGAGGAAGCCCACTCGCAGGATCAGTCCGCCCAGCCTCTAGTTTGCTTAAAATAAACACCTGAGCAGATCTGGGGGAGCCCAGGGACGGGGACTCTGGTCAGTGAAGGACCAGGACAGGGACAGAGGCAGGCCCAGCGACACAGCGGGAAATGCAGAAAAACTGCCTGAATTGGGCATTTTCAATGAGTTTTTAAGGCACAGGCATCCGCACGATTCTCGTCCCTTGTGCCTCCCATCTCCGTCCTCGGCTTTCTAGAAACGTCTCCAGGGCAGCTGGGCCCTCACCCAGCCCGCACCCTGAGCGGGGGCCTCACTGAGGCAGGGACGTCAGGAGCCCCCAGTGACTGGCCCGACCCGCTTCCAGTTTGCGCACAGTAAGCACGTCCCAACCTTCCCGTGCAGAGCAGACGCCGGGCTTCCCTGAGGACGTCACGGGTCCTACCTGAAAAGGGAGCACCCCGCCCGCCCCCCATCACAGGGACACCGCCCAGGGATGTCTGCGTCTCTCTCCTAGAGCCCGCGACTCTGAGCAGCGAGATACTCAAAAGAATTTTTCTTCGCTTTCCGAGATTTTCCCCACAGTGCGCCGCGGCCGACACTGATTTATGAGGACGGATCCAGAGGGGGCTTCGCTGCTCCCCAAGTCCCTTTGTCACAGAAGCTAGGACTCAGCAGGATCAGAACGCTCCCCGAAGGGTCAGCTGGCACCTGGGAACCACCACCCTGGGGCCGAACCGAGCTCATCTGACGAGGCTGGAGTGTGGTCCGCAGCTCGGGGAGCTGACAGCGGAGGAAAGGGGAGCGGGTTCCCGGGGGCCTGGAGAGCCCTCCTTGGGGACCTTAGCCTCCCCCAGGGCCACAGGCTCCAGCTCTCCTTCTCTCAGGCTAAAGGCCCTCCTTAAAGTTCCCAAGCCTGGAGGGGTGAGGCCAGTGACCTGCGTGTGGGCGGAGTTCCAGAAACCCGGCCCTCCTCTGGAACCCCTAGCCCACATCTCCCACTGCTGGCTGCTCATGTTTCTAGGTTAACACAGTATGAGAGACCACCAATGACAGGACAAGTGGGGCTCCATCTGTCAATGCAAAGTTCATGTCTGCACACCCTGAGCGAAGTGGCGGCCATGTGCATTCGGCAAGAAAACCTCTGCTCCAAGGACTGGACAGTCCCGGTGATTCTGGTATTTTGTCTACCTGAATTTTTTCTTTTCTCTGCTAAGTCAGATGACTTATTACTTTTTTTAATTTGATGTTGTTGCTTGGGTACACCTCTGCAGTGTTTTTCTAAGCACAGTTTATCCTCCACCAAAACAAATCTTAGGGGCCAGCCTGGTGGCATAGTGGTTAAGTTCATGCGCTCGGCTTCAGTGGCCCTGGGGTTCATGGGTTCAGATCCCAGATGCAGACCTACACACCGCTCATCAAGCCACGCTGTGGCAGCGTCCCACATACAAGATACAGGAAGGTTGGCAACAGATGTTAGCTCAGGGACAATCTTCCTCACCAAAACAATAACAACAAAAAATCCTAAAAGGGGATATAAATGCAGAATAGGCTATTAACATACATTTTGTTCCGTCCTCACTCCTTTTGAACTCTGACTGTTGCGGGTTTGTTTTCGTCGCTGTTATCTGCTTGTTTGGTAAGCTCTTCTCTCCTAATTTATCCTGAGACGAGGACAGGTGCACTGACTTACATTCTCCGGGTGACCTAAAGCCGGGCAGTGAGGGGCGGACCCCACACTGGGTTTGCTGGACATGGTCACCGGGAAGCGCTGGGGGCTGAGGAGCCGGAACCAGGCGAGAGGCTGCAGCTTTGCCAAGGTCAGCGTCACTGTCGGGTGGGAATTCTCTCTGAGGTTTCACCTGGTTGAAAACGTCTGTCACGGTAACAGCAGCCTCCTCAAGGCTGCATTGCTCTCACAGTGAAGATTCTGCACTGAAATTTGATGGTAAAAACGACGGCGACTTTAGGCCATGTAAGTGCCTTTTGGTCTCTGCTGAGCTGTTGACAGAAGGAACCGACCTGAGAGCCAACGGCATTTGCCCTCCTTCCAGAGACGGCGACACTCGCCCCCTCTCGGGATCCAGGCAGGACAGTTCACACAAGGGCACTTTTCAGAGACTAGTGACTCTCGCAGGAGAAGTCATCTCACACCCAATTTTCAGTTAGTCAGACAATGATGCAAAACAGATTTTAAGGAAAAACTGCAGAAAAATCACCCACGTTGCTCTTACAGGATGGTGTCAGTTAAGAGCTGGAGCTTTGGGATCAGGCGGATCCTTCTTCACATCCTGGCTGCACCGTGTACCTGCCATGTGACCCTGGGGAGGTCACTTACCTGAGAGGCCCCTCACCCCTTCTGAACCCGTCCCGCCAGCTCAAGGGTTGCCACAAAGGCTCAGAGTCAAATAGATCAGGACTCGCTTCTCCGAGTGTGGGCTGCAGACCAGCAGCGGCTTCCTCACCTGGAAGCGACCTAAAAACGCGGGATTTCAGGTCCCATCCAAGTCCGAATGAATGGAACCTAAAGTCTAGCGAGGCCCAGGCGGCTGTGGGCGCAGCAGAGTGAGGAGCTGCTCAGAGCTGCGCAGGCGCGGGCGCGGCAGGGGCCCAGGTCAGCCTGGAGCTTGATCCGGTTCTCTCTGTCCTAGACTTATTTCCCACTTAGAGCCTGTTTTCATGCTGCTGGAGCTTCCTGTTGGCCGACCGCACTTCACAGTTTGCATGAGGTCCACTGAGTGGTGGGCCCGTGCCCCTTCCCCTGTTTGCCCATCTGGACTGTCCCCGGCATCTTGCTGTTAGGAGACAGCACTTCAGAGAGCACCCCTCTGCGCAGAGCTTAACTTCGGGGAAACAAAACCAAACAAACGAACACAGAAAAAGAGAAAGAAGAGGAAGAAGAAAGAAAGAGAAAGGAAGAGCATCTGTCCGTCCCTGTGGAGTCAGGAGAGCTGGGGTCCTCGCCCCCATGTCGTAAATGGAGGAGCAAACCATCCCCCGGTGCCCCCCTGGCAGCGAGGCGCTGAGACAAGACCCCCCGCGGTGGGGGCGCAGCTGCGATGGGGGGGCGGGCGGCCACGGGGGCGGGGCCGAGCCCAGGGCACAGCCCCTCCCAACCTCAGCAAGGCCTCAGGACCCCTGCGATGCTCAGGAGGGGCCGGATGCAGGCGCGGGTCACTGGGGCTCCTGTCCTAATCGTCCAGGAGGGGCTGCGGTCCCATTGCCCTTCCCCTCGGAGCCCAGGGCTCGCCCCGCACGCATCTCCAGGCTCCTGGAGCCGATAGTTTTGCATTAATGGGCGACCTGGCTGCAGGAACCTGGTGTCCGGTGCCCTCCTTGCGCCCTCGGAGCAGGGCCCCCGCGGCCTGTCCCACGGCGTGTCCAGAAAGCAAGGGGCCAGCGGCACCCCGGGCTCTGACCCAAGTGTCCCCTCACCCTCCACTTCCTGGGGCAGCAGGTCAGCAAGGACAGGGACATGCAGGTCTCGGCCGGGCGCGGAGCCGGACCCTGCGCCGCCAGGCCCCACGCGGCCTCTATCCTGCGCCACCCCTCTGAACGCCGCTTGTCCCGGGGGAGAAGGGGCCGCTCCCTCTCCCGGAGCTGCTGCGGGTTTTCCGAGCTTGATGTGAGGTAAAAATCTGTGGACAGAAGTTCTGACCTCAGGAGCTGGTGTTCTAGAACCAAACAAGTCAATGAGTGTGATATTAAGCTAGTGCAGCGGTGGATGGTCCGTGGGAAAAAGAAAGAAGGGGGGTCAGGTGAGAGACTCAGGGATGGGGGTCAGGGGGTGAGGAGGGAATGAGAGCGTCAGGGGTTGGGGGTTAGGGGCCCAGGAAGTTGGGGGGTGGGGTGATGAGAGGGTCAGGGGAGAGGGGTCAGGGTGTGTGGAGGGGGTGAGAGGGTCAGGGGAGAGGGGTCAGGGTGTGTGGAGGGGGTGAGAGGGTCGGGGGATAGGGGGTCAGGGCGTGCGGAGGGGGTGAGAGGGTCGGGGGAGTGGCGGGCGTCCTCCCTGCCCTCAGAGCTGGGCATTAGGGTCTGGATGAGAGAGGAGTGGGGTCCTGGGTTTCCTTTGCAGACTGACCCAAACAGGGATAAAGATGAAAATGAAAACAGCCTCTGGTCTCCAGAGAGGCGAGGGCAGAGTGGAGCCTGTGAGGGGCAGGGAGGGAGCTGGGGGTCTTGTCAGGGGCCCCTTCCCTTCCGCCAGCCTGGAGGAGGCCTGGTCTACAGAATCTTCTGTGGTGTTGCTGCATCCGTGGCGTCTGAGGACCCCAAGGGCTGCCCGGGGGCCACAGCATCTTCTGTGACCTCTCCCGGACCCAGCAGAGGGAAGACCTGGGGCCAGCCCCTTCTAGAACATTCCCTCCAGGGCAGTTGCAGGTGGATTCTCATCTCACAGGAGACAGCAGCGCTCAGGGCTCCCAGAAAGGCCGTGATTACCCGCCGCGGAGCACAGCGGTGCCCTGGTCTGCAGGAGGCGGCTCAGCGCCCAGCGGGCCGGCCTGGTCCACCGCCCCTGCTGTCACAAACCCTGGGTCCCTCAGCGCCCTGCCCTCAGCAAGTCACTCCGAGTTTAAGAGTAATTAAGAGAAGTGTTTCCTTTTATAACCAGCTCCCCTTCTCTCAGGAGCTGTGGTGATTCTGGGATGAAAGCATCATGAAAGCGCCTGGAGGTCACGCAGACAAAGCAGCAGGCAAGGCCCTCAGAGAAGGGCCACCTGGAGCAGAGCGGGAAGAGAAGGCGCCTTTATCAGGTGGAATGCAGGGGCAGGACAGAAGGGAGAGAAAACCCCGCCCCGGCCGGCTCCTAAGACTGGGAATGATGAGGTCCTGTGTCCAGGGCTCTGCAGAGCCCTTATCAGTGTCCCTGTGACACTGACCGGGGACGAGGACGGTGCTGAGATGGAGGAAAGACAAAAAAAGCATTTCTCCACGGCCTGTTGGAATTTCACAGTCGAGAAGACAGTAGACGGCCCAGGGTCCAGAGGCCCGGTGAGGGCTGGGAAGCGGACCTCCGTGCTCCCGGGAGGGCAGGCCAGGTCCTGTGCCCACACGTGGGCCGAGGCTCCAGCGACCGGACAGAAACAGAGGCTGTCCAGGCAGCTCCGCTCTGCAGTGAAATCAGCGTCCTCAGTTCCGCTGCTTCCTGGAGGACAGAGGGAAATGCTGCGGCCCAGCTTCCTGCGCACGGACTTGCTCTTTTCTTTCCTTTTTTTGCCATAATAATATGACTTCTTGGGAAAGCTCATTTACATTGACTTTGGGTTTTATTCGTTTATTCGGGCCTGTTTCGTTTATTTATCCACCATCTTCCAGCAAGTGTTTATTGACAGCCTCCTCTGAGCCCCGGGGATGGAGGTTTGAGTGGGGAGACCGGTGCTCGCCCTCAGAGGGTGAAGTCTCCAGGAGACTCAGTGCACAAGTAAATGAAGAACAAGGTGGATGAAGGGGGCAAGCCTGCCGTATGGGGGGTCACCGGGGAGTTGGGATAAAGGGAATCGAGGCCGTGTTAGACGGGGAGGGGAGGGCCGGCCTCCCTGGAGAGGTGACCTTTGAGCTGAGGGGACACCGAGAAGATTCCAGCCAGGCACAGGCCGCCAGGAGAGCGTTCCAGACAAAGGGCACAGTTTGTGCAAAGGCCTGGAGGCAGGACTGGGCTGGACAAGCGCAGGGAACAGAGAAGAGGCTGCAGACTGTGGTGGTGGGGGAGGGTGCACTGCAGGGAGGCAGGAAGGGGGGCGAGCCCCAGGTACAGGGCAAGGCCCTGGGGTTCTCGTGGAGAATGGTGGCAAGTGATTGGAGGGGTCTGCGGATCTGCATTCCTGAACAGTCTTGGCTGCTGGTGAAATGGACGGTGAGGCCAAGTGGAAGCCGGGCCTCCAGGCCCATCCTGGGTCTACGAGACGTGTGGCCTTGAGCAAACTCATCTTCCCTGAGCCTTGGTGTCCGCACCTGTGGCGTGAAGGGATCGAGATGGAGGGTTGGATAGGATGACATCTGTGGTGGAGCCCAGCACACAGCGTCAGGCCTTCTGTAACTGTAGCGGGTGGACACTGACCTTCCCAGACTCATGCCCCTGACCCAGGACGCAACTCAGGCCAGAATAACGAGCCTGTGTGTTGGCCTGGGACACACGCTCGTGTAACACGACCCCTTTCACCAGCCCTTCATCTCACGACTGTTCACGATTCCTCACATGTGTGAGCAGGGGCCGTGCTGTTGGGACTGGAGTGCTCATTACATCTCACCTGGGAAAGTAATGCCACCCAAAACCAACGTCGAATGAGGTGGTGACGCTGCGAGCAAACGCCTGCTTACTCGTTCAACAGCAATACCGGAAATGGCTGAAAACACACAGTTTGCCTTCTAACGCAATTCTGGAAGCTGGCCCCTCTGAACTCCAACCCCCGGGCTGGGTTCATTCGAAACCATGACCCCCCCCCCCCACCAAGGTCGCTCAGTGGCATCCACGTCTTCCCAGGTGAGGGGGTTAAAACGTGACACCAGGAGGCGGCAGACGCACAAATCCGGAATGCGGGGTGTCCCACAGGCAGCTGATCCTGGGAACTCTACATGACGTGAGAAGGAAAGTGAGGGGCGTGGATCACCTCCACCGGAGACGGCAGAGCCTTCACGACCAAGGACGGGGCCTTGTTCGAATCCTGATTCCGGAAAAGCAATGAGAGGAAGACATTTGCCAGACAAGTGGGGAAGTTTGAACTTTAGAGGTGACAAGGACGCTGCAGCTATGGTAGAAGACATCCACGTGAGGTCTGGGATTTGCTTTAAAACACGCTGGCAGGAAGAGGGGTGAGAGCTGGAGGGAGTGGGGCAAATCCTGGTCCCTGTGGAATCCAAGTGATGGGAATGTGGAGGCGCATTATATTCTTCTGGGTGAAAATATCCACAATAATTGTTCAGTTGTGCTCGGTTTATTATTTCCGATTGCTGTTTACTTGAGGAAGTATCACAGGATATCTCGAAATGCAGACCAGGAATCGCCCTGTCGTTTTGGCTCCTCACCATGTTGACCGGGCAGGAACAGGGCACTTCACGTGGGCGTGAGCCCAAGGATGGTGGAGGTTCCCGCTTCTTCTGCAGGCGGGACTCTCGGGAGCCTCCGGCCAGGTCCTGGAGCCGGGGAGGGGATCTTCCTTACCCTCCGTCTGAAGCTGCCAGCCTGCTCGTGACAGAAGTTGACCGGCTGACAGCGATTTTATGCAGAGCTGAGCACCACAGCCGGGGCCTGTCACCCCAGCTCTCAAGTGAAGATCCAGGGGTATTTTCAAGCAGAAATAATGGGCCGTTGTGGCCTTTTAAAGAGATATGATTTATCTCTGGGACCGCATCCAGGCCGGAGCTGCTGGAGGACAAGCCCAGGCTCCCTGGCCAGCGAGGAGGTTTTTAATCCCTCGGCGGCTGGTCTGCAGATGGAGGACAGCTGAGGCCCCGCAGCCCGGGCGACCAGGAGGGGGGTGATCTGTGCCGGGCACGGAAAAGCGGCTAATGCAGGCGCTGCAGGCGGCGTGTCTGTGCGCCCCAAGGAGGGTGGAGATTTGGGAAATTCTGTGGAATTTGAACCACACGATGGTTAACTGGGCGACTCAGAGACCAGGTGGAATGTTTTCAGGCAGAATCATGTGGTTCAGTTGCCTTCTTTCCTCAAATGCAGGAATTCGTGTTGGTGAAGATGTGAATTATGAACCTTGGATGGAAAACAGCTGCGTGTGTCCTCGGCCGTAAACGCAGATCTCCTGAGCCGGTTAATTGGACGATGACAGACTCTGCCAGCTGTCTCACCGGGGCATGCCCTCCTTTCTCACCAGCAGGACCCTGATGGTCACATGCTCCCTGAACCTTGTCCAGCCCCCTGCTGTCACGCCCCGTGACACCGTGCTAGGCAGGAGGGGGAACCGGAGTCTCCCTACCTCAGCCTCTTCCTCCCTCTCGCCTCCTCCTCCCTCCGAGTCCTTGGCGATTCTCGGGCAGCGTGGTGTGGTCCTGCACATCCCCTTCGCGGAGGGAACATCTCCTGTGCGTCCCCCAGCATCCACTCCCCTCCTTGTATGAACAGACCCGACTGCATGTGAGAATTCACTTTCCTGCCTCAGTCCCTGTGTTTGGGGTGAGCTGACCCTGAGCCCCAGGCCCCGGGGAGCGCACGAGCCAGGCCTGGCAAAGCCCCCACTGCCCAGCCCCGGACAGTGATGGGTTCAGTGACAGGAGGGACCTAAGCGAGCCTGTTGGTGACTTTGGGGCTCTCAGGGCATCCCGCTCTTGTCCCCGGCCTTGGACCTGAGCGCTGTGGGGCTGGAGCTGCGGTGGGTGGGTGCGTGGGGCACCTGCAATGCCGGGCCCTGAGTGGAGCCTCAGGGGAGCCAGCGACTTGGGGGGCAGGGTGGGGGATACTTGGGAGACCAGCAAAGTCCAGGGGACAACGTCTGTGCGCTCAGACCCAGCTCTGCCTGAAGACCAGGCCCCACTGCACCAGCCTGCTAACGCCCCTGGCCTGAGCCACCTGAGTCTGTCACTTGTCACCAGGAGAATCTCGCAGGAGAAGGTTCAATTTAGGGCAGAAACTCCCCTGGCCCCTTGGGAAGCCTCCAACCTTCCCGAAGCCACAAGGACACATCCACCTGCTGAGTTCCCCTCGTGATCACCCTCTGAGAGCCGAGCCCCCAGCAGTGGGGCATTCTCTTTAGGTGAATGCAGTGCCGTGTCAGGGAACCGTCTCTGGGGCTGGTTGTGCCCCCTTCAGGCCAGGAGTACCCAGCCTGGTCTGCCTGAGAACCTGAATGGTACTGTGATGTCCTGCGCATGCGGAACTGGAAGTTCCTGTTTGCAGAGGGAATTGCAGGCCCCTTTATTTCTGAGGTTTTGTTAGGACACAAACCCCCCTGGCGCTCCTTATCCGGAGGTCAAACTCTGTGTTGCAGCTGCTCCCGGGCCCTTTCCTGCGTCCCGTGTCCAGCCCCCGGCCCAGGGCCCTGCCCTCCCGGGCCCCTCAGCCCCTGGCTGAGGCTGCTGCACAGGGAAAGGCTCTGGCCCCCTGAGAGCGATGCCTCAGGATGAAGAGGGCGTGACTATGGGCGGCTCTGCTGCAGAGCTCCAAGGAGCAGCATCATGGCGTCTCCGCTGAGCTGAAGCCTGCTGCCTCCACGAAGGGGACGAAATGCCCAGAGGGCCTGGAAGAAGTCCCTTCGTGGGGGCTCTAACGGGAGAGATGCCAACGCCTCCGAAACCAGAGCTCGAGGGACAACCCACAAACGACAGGTGTCCCCATGGGCGAGGCTGGTGGGGTGGTGGCTCTAAAAGCTCCTCTGCTCTGTCAGGGGAATGAACTCTGTTGACGCCCGCGGCCGCCTCTGCGTGTCCCTTCTTCTCCGCTCTCTGGCCCCTGTCCACCTCCAGGGTGGGGTCCGTGCTCTAATTCCGGGAACTCTGGGCTTCTCGGCCCCAGGCTCTCCCAGCCTTTTAGGAAGGGGGCTGGAGAGCATCCCACTCCCCTCCCTCTGCAGCCTGATGCTGTCCAAGCCTGGAATTTGGGGTCGCCCAAATGCGATGCCAGCCCTACCCCGGCAGACACGCGGCTCTGTTACAGCCCGCTCCGCTTCCCTCTGTGTTTATCATCTGAAATTGTCTTGTTTATTAACTTGTTTCCCTCCTTCTCTAAGGTTTGCCTCCCCAGACTGGAACCTGGGCTCCCTGAGGTTGGGCTGCGTCTCAGGCTCCTTCGTGTCCCTGGAGCCCATCACAGTGGCCGGTACCTGGTAGGAGCTCCATCCGTGTGAGGTGACTTAGATGAGTGAGTGCAGGACTGAGCGAATGAGGGAGGCAGGACTTGGATAAAGCTTTATTACTTAGGTCTCATTTCCTTCTCGCCTGATGCCTCTTTCCAACCTGATGAGCTGTTGGACTCAAAACCTTGTCTGTCGGGCCAGCATTGTCCAAGAGAGCTGTCTGCGATGATGAAAACGTTCTGCGTCTGCACTGTCCAATATCGTCCCTTTAGTTACAGATCATTATAGGGCACTGGCAATGTGGCTAGTGTGAGAGGAGCTGGACTGTTCATTTTATTTAGTTTTAGTAAATATAAACGAATAGCTGTCGATGGCCAGTGGCTCCCATGGAGGACACACAGGACTCCATCCTCAGCGTCATTCCTGGCTGTGTTCTCTGGATCTCACCCTCCTGTCTGCCTCTGCCTGGCCTGTCCAGACTCCCAGCTCTCACCTCCGTCGTTGGCCTGGGCCACCAGCCTCCTGCAGGGCTAGCACCTCGTTCTCCTGTGGTTCAGGGCTGGTTCAGGTGCCCAAAGGGATTGGCACCAGGTCCCAAGTCGATCAGAGCATCTGAGGCCACCTCGGTCTAGTCTCAGGTCAACGACTTCCCAAGAATACAGGACCAATAGGAACTTCCTTCTGGCAGTCGAGGGTTCCCCACAAAAGACCCCAAAAGCTCTAGAAATAGCTAAGACTAAAAGGAGGCTAGGGTAGGGGCCGGCCCAGTGGTGCAGCAGTTAAGTGCGCACATTCCACTTCTTGGCAGCCCTGGGTTCACCGGTTCAGATCCCGGGTGCGGACACGGCACCACTTGTCAAGCCATGCTGTGGTAGGCATCCTACATATAAAGTAGAGGAAGATGGGCATGGATGTTAGCTCAGGGCCAGTCTTCCTCAGCAAAAAAGAGGAGGATTGGCAGCAGATTTTAGCTCAGGACTAATCTTTCTCAAAAAAAAAAAAGAGGGGGGCACTCAGGTGAATCAGCCAGGACTCTTGATCCCAAGGGACAGGGCACCTCTCAAACTGAGTTGAGCCAAAAGAGGAGCATCTTCAGTGCAGAAACTCAGTGGTTCAGGGCTCTCCGGCTGCAGGCACAGCTGGATCCAGGGGTAAATGTCCTCATCAGGAAGTGGGCTCTCCCATCCTTCAGCTCTGCTTGCTCCTGGGTTGACTCCATTCTTAGTCACACCTTTCCCCTGAGACGGCAAAGGTACCCAGCACTGCAGATTCACACCCCACAGCCCGGCAAGGACGGTGGAAGAAGCCTGTCTCCCAGTATCCCAGCCAGAGTCCTGGGACTGACTCAGCTCAGACAAGCTGGGCCTGCAGACCCCCCCTGAGAGGTTCACCTCGCCCCGCCCACCCCAGTCTTCACTTCCTTCTCCCCCACCCTCCCCCCATACCACTGTCCTCATCCTCCTGACCACAGAGGATGCGAGGGGGTGAAGCCACGCTGGGTGGTTCCACCCCAAAGCCACTTCTGCAGACAGGTCACATGTGGTCCTCGCCACCTGCTGGGAGAAAGACGGTCGGATCCTGAGGCGCTCAGGAGGCCGAGTGCTGCCTCAGAGCCGTCGGGAGGCCCCTGGTCGACTTCCCGTCAGAGTGAACAGTGAGAAGCAGGAGTGTTAGCGCTCATGGGGCCTCCCCAGGGTCTGGCTCTGTGCCCCAGGCTTCACTGACATTGAATTCATTCTGAAGGTCAGAAGGGTTGAATGTGAGCAATTTCTGTGGTTCCCTAATTTTTTCTCCCTTCTTCTCTAAACCCCTTCTGTCTCCTCTCACTCCTTCTGCTGGTATTTATCAAGCAGGTATCAATGCCAGGCCTGTGCCTGCCCCTGAGATGGGGAGTGACCGATGGACACGGCCCCTGACCTCACAAGGCTCTTGGTCCGGGGGGACAGGAGGCAAGCGGGCCCCACACCCAGGCGATCCTGGTGCCGTCAAGGTGCTTTCTGGTTCCCCCTTTACAGGATCCCCCTGTGGTCAAGGCACAGGAGACGCCCCCCGGCTGCTGACCACGTGCTGTCCCTTTTATAAACCGTGACGACCTAAAAGTAACGTGGAACAGACAGTGGTCGGAGGAGGCACGAGGGAGGATGGTGAGGAACGATGGAGAACGGTGTGGAGGCGCAGTTTCCCCATCGAGTGCTGAGGACGCGCAGCCCGACGTCCACGCTTCCTGCGAGGGGAAGCGGCGGTTCTGTTCATTAAGGCTGTGGAGTTGGCCAGCGGGAGAATTTAAAATAAAAATGCACTTCGTACGTCTCAGGAAGGGGAAAGGGAGGTGAGCCGCCATCAAGGGGCTAAACGTCGTTTTTCACGGCAGGAGAGGCAATATGTAGCATCCAGAGATGCAAACCTAGACATAGGTCGTGTGTGTCACCTGGAACATTGGTGACAAGCACCCGCGAGCCCTGAAATTGCAGAAGTGACAGGGGAATCGACAGCCTGGGGAGGAAGAATTCCCCTTTTCATTCGTTACCGTGCTCTGCTCTGTGGTTTTTATTGTCATGTATTTGCATGTCAGTTTTATCATTGAAAAAACTAAAAATGGTGCCTCCTCTATGTAAATGGGGAAAGTGGTCTGGAAGCGCATGAAGTGGGCAATTCCCGTCTCTGGGGAGTCTGATCCCCACCCCCACTGTCCCCCCCAGAGACCACCATGAAGAGCGCAGCGTCTGATGGGGCGACAGGAAAACTGTTCTGTCCTCCACAGAACACACAACAGAAATGGAGGCTTAGTCACTGCCCTCAGGCCAGCGGGGAGCCGCCTGGACCCTCAGGAATCTCCCTGACCCCTGGAGGGCGGGGCGGGGCTCCTGCAGATTAGAAGTAGGGTCCCTTCTGTGTTTCTGTCCCCGACTGGAGGCCACAGGCACAGCCAGGGGAGGGGCAGGGAGGGACCCCCAGGCTTCTCCTGGGACTCAGGGCCATGGGCTGCAGGCTGGCCAGGCCCGTGGAGCAGGGACGTGGGAGGTTCAGAGGACGGGCCGGGAGCAGTGGCTTTAACCCTAAGAGGGGCCAGCAGGGGAGGATGCGCGGGAGGAGGGAGAGAAGGGCCTCCAGTCCTGACGGGCGAAGGAGGCACAGAGACCAAACTGACAACCCTGACCAGTGTCCTGCCCGCCCTCCGCATCACCCGCTCCTCCCCTACCCAAAATCTCAGGGTGCCCTGTCCACTCATACCCTCCCTTAACCTGCTCTTCCCTGGTACATTTGAATAAGCCATCGCTGCCCTCTGGTTCTCTCTCCCTACTCCCCCAAACGAATTGGATGGGACTTAAGAAAGCATATCAGTTCAGAACAACTGGATACTGGAGTGGAAGAGCCAGGGTGGGGAGCAAGAGGCTGGGGGGTGGAGGGCAGGGTAGTGTGTGTGTGTGTGTGTGTGTGTGTGAGTGTGTGTGTGTGTGTGTGTGAGCGTGCAGAGGGGGAAGGGTGATCTCGGTCAGTCTGCTGGATTATTTTTTCTTTTCTTGTGTGACATGATAACAGAAATGTCTTCAGCAATTATCACGCGGTCGTGCATGGAGATATCATTTATGGCTTAGACATAAACTCTAGAGAGAGTATATTTGTGTCTTCAGGGCCTGAAATCTCCTCCAGAGCCAAAAGAACAGAGGCAGCTGGTGGTGGGGCACGGTCAACAATGTCAGCAATGCCCAAAACATGGTTTATGCTGAGGTCTAATGGCAGGGAGGGGGTGCAGCCCTAACAGGGACACAGGCCTGGGGTGACCCCGTTCTTGGAGTCTGGGGTATGAGCATCTGTGGTGAGGAATCTATCTCCATGATTAGGATATTGGTCCAGCTGCAGTTCCTTTCTCTGTCATGGCGTCGTCGGAGAGTAGGCAGCCCAGGGCTGGCACGGCAGCTCCCCGGTGTCAAGGTCCACACCCCTGCTGTCTCGTCCATTCACCACCCCTGTGGGGCTGCTCTCATCCTCATGGTCCGTCATGGCCCAGCACCGTGTTTGCATCCAGCCATCGGGATGTGGGTGAAAGGGAGGCAAGGAGCAGAAGATCCTCACCTGTAAGGGCTCAGCCTAGAAGTTGCTCCTATCACTCCTCGTTACACCCTGCTGGAAAGAGCTGAGTCACACGGCCACAGCTGCAAGGGAGGCTGGGAAATGTAGGCTTTGTTCTGAGTGGTCTATGCCCACTTTAAAAATGTCAGATTCTGTTCATCTTAAAGAAGAAGGGAATGGATATTCGAGAACAACCAGCAGTCTTTGGAACAGAAGCTTCTGGGTTGAACTACCTACTCCAGGAACGCTGGCCCTGCCAGAGTCGGGGGGAATTAAGCAAATATTGCCCTGTGGAGGGGCAAGCCTTTCCTTTGGAGCTCCAGCTGGGCTCCATTCCCAAGTAGAATGTCAGTCTGGAACATTCCGCGTATCACATTGCATATGTGCTGAAATCTTTCTTGAACGTGCCCTTATTCATTGAGAAGTTGAAGGAGAAATGTGGTTTACGAAAGCTACTTTCACACAGATTTCCTGGAGTCCCAGGGACATCGAGGCCTCTGTGCATGAACAGAGTGATGAAGTGTGTCTCCCCTCTGCCGGGGTGCTACAGGTGTACAACCTACTCTGCCCACAGACCCATCGGGAGAGGAAGTAGAAATATAAGAATGCCTGGAGGGCATGATGATGAGGATTATGGCACTGGAGCCAGGCCGCCTGGCTGCCAATCCCACCCTCTCCACTCGCCCACCGGCTGCCCTCAGGCAGGTAGTTGAGCTCCCGACCCCTCATCTGTAGCACGGCCATGCTGATGATAACAGCAAGACCTGCCACACCGGTGGCTGTGGGGATTCAGTGAGTGAACAAGGGCTTGGCACATAGTAAGCATTGGCTCTTACTGTTTATGGGGCCCAAGTGGTAATTAAACAACGTTTAGTGCCTGCACACACACACACACACACACACACACATGCACACACTGAGCACGTCCACGTGCCATCCTGTGTCCTCGGCCGCTGCCCTGACTTCTGCCCAGGTGGGCGCAGCAACTGTGACGCAGTCCCTCCTGTCCACGGCTCTCTGGGTGCAAAGCGCTTTGATGTCGTCTCCTCCGTCCCTAACCCTCCCAACAGTCGTGAGAGGCCAGTATTCTGGTCTCAGCCCCATTTCACAGAGGAGGAAACTGAGGCACAGGCAGGTCCCTGCCTCCTTGGAGCTCACACTGTGGGGCGGGGGCTTCTGTGGACAGGGTGGTCAGGAGGGGCTCGCCGAGGAGTGACACTTGGCAGAGCCCTGGAAGGTGAGAAGCGGCAGCCGTGAAAGACCTGGGACAGCATCCCAGGAGGACGCACGGCCGGACAAAGGCCGGGTCGGGATGAACCTGGCACGTTTGTGGCACAGAAGGAAGGTCAGTGAGTCCGGGAGAAGGACGGGGAGGGGTGGACAGGTCCCCACTCGACCCCGGGGCCTGCGCATCTGGAAACATCTCTGAGTCTTCATCTTTTCGGGGCAGAGAACACGCCCCTTCAGGGAGGGAAGGGCATGCTGCGTGGGTGGGGAGGGAGACGGGGCAGGGCAGACAAGGCCCTGATGTCCGGTGGGAAGTCCAGGGCCGGCTGAGCCGGGCGGCCTCGGCCCAGGCTGGCTCTTTCCTCTTCAGGCCTCCACCGTCTGCTTTGGGCCCCTCAGAGTGAGGGGCAGGAAGTGTGACAGTCACAGCGATCGCCTGCTTCCGAGTCTCCTGACCCAGGTGGCAGCTGTGACGGCTTCCCTGCACCAGCAGAGGGGACGCTGACGACGGGCTGCCTGCCCTGCGATTCCCTTCTGGTTCTGCCCACGTGAAATCAGGCTGTTCGAGCCTCCTTTGCTGTTTGGTTTTTATGCTTCCAAATAAGGTATAAAGGCAGAACATATGCGTGATGCATGATGATGACGCTGGGATGTGTCTGACTTCATCCCTGCCATTTCTCACGTGTTCTTGCCATGGAAGGACACTGTTGGGGAAAGTGACATAACTACTAACAAGAACTGAAGGCATTTTTAACTCAGCAATTCACATGTGTGTGCGTGTGCGTGAGTGTCATGTCATGTCTCTGTATGTGTGCTAACCGTGTCTTTTATTTTCTGCATTCTGATGCTTTGATATCTTGGGACCCTGTTGACCCTGGAGGGACCGTCCTCCCAGAGTTGGCCAGTTTGGAGAGAGAGCAAACAATTTGCCTGTGTGTGTGCTTCTCATGTACAAACCAGCCCGTCCAGAGCCCACACCCCAACCACTGCTTCTTTTGGCTCTCATATTCCAGGCCACTATCCACGTGCCCTAACCACCCAGAGCCAGGTCCCAGACAACTAGGGGCGCCCACTATGCCCAGAGCCCACTGAAACCATTCAAACTGGCCGATCCTAAGCCCACTTGCCCCGCCTCACCCGTTCCTTCCTGCAGAAACCACAGTAAAGGCTCCTGCCACAGTTTTCTCCTGGCTCCCTCTGCCTCCTTCCTGACACCATGCTTCCCCACCTCGCCCTGCATGACACGCCACGCCTCCTACTTCTGTGGATCTGTGAGTACAATAAACTTCTTCCTTCATCGTGGGCATCTCTGTGTCCACACATCCTGCCATATCTGATTAAAACAAATCCCGGCTACCTAATTAAAACAGTATGTCATTGTGTGTCCCATTTGTGGGCATGCCCATAACAACGACACACAGAGTCACTGGTCCCCTCATGTGTGTTTAGACAACATGTCACTTTGCATCACAAAAACACCCAGTGATGTCAGAGGCGCCGTGCATCATAATGACGCTCCTGGTATCCAAGAGACCTCAATTCGCTGCTCAGTCACTGTCCCTGCGGTGAGAACTGGTGGCTGGATCGGAGCCTCCAGCTGAAGGGAACCTGATTACATCTAGATTGACCCCTATTGTGCGGCAGCTAATGACCCAGTTAACCTCTGGTTAATTTCTGCTTCTCGGTGTCCTGGGAACGGGTGGTGTTTACTCCGGTTGGGACAAACCTTTATTAATGTGCATCAGGCTGGGGGGGCTGCTTTTCTGGGCCGAGGGTTTCATAGAAACCAGCTGATGGGCCAGGGCCCCGCTGAAGTTGCAGAATATGAATGAGCTGCTTTCTTTCCCCATTCTCCTCTGCCCTGATTTGCATGACTAAGCTTTTTTGCCTTTTTAAAAAATGTGTTTGTTTGTTTCTTGATTGTTGCTCTGTCTCCTATGGAAGAAAGAAATTACTTGCTCACCAGCCAGGGACCGACATCTGGCAGAAGCCCAGGTCTGCTCCTCCGGCAGACGGGAGCCAGACAGCCATACTCGGGTTGGTAGGGACCATTCCAGGAGAGTTTACACAGCCCAGGGATGTGGGGATAAAAATTACACTGATCTCCAGCAGGCTCGTTAAGAGGGTGTGTTGATCCTAGCAAAGGAGCACTAGAATGGAGAAAAGGGCAAAAAACCCTCCTGTCATTGTGAAATTCAGCTCGAGCTAACAAATAGCTCAAAGCTGGCTTCAAATGAGGCTGTGGGTTCCCAGGGGAGAAAGAAAACGTTGCTCATTCTTTTCAGACTTGCGGTTCTGGACTCTATCAGAGCCCATGCCTGATTATTAAAACAAATATTTTATAATTTCCCCTTTACCCAACTGAAATGAAATTCATAGATAATATGACCTACCTACACACATATTTTTTAATCAACATAATATTTCAACTATAATATAAAAAGGAAAGGAAAAGAATTTATAATCAAACAAAACATTTCAACAGGCAAATGCTCTGACAAAAATGAACTAGAAGC
This sequence comes from Equus caballus, assembly GCF_041296265.1. Taxonomy (NCBI): domain Eukaryota; kingdom Metazoa; phylum Chordata; class Mammalia; order Perissodactyla; family Equidae; genus Equus; species Equus caballus. The sequence goes on along the minus strand of NC_091705.1, from coordinate 37,574,932 downwards.
CACAATAAAGTCGTCAGATGCTTGAACTTGGACATCAAATCCCATTGAATGAAGCGACAGATGCAGACCTGCGACCACTGTGCTGTTTGGGAGCCGTTCAGATGCCACGAGAGGCGTCGTCATTGGTAACGCGTTTTAAAACTGGTGAACGACCCTCATGAAGTCGTGAACAAAACAAAGCACCACCTCAATTTACACCATGGTTTCCTTCCTGAAAAACTCGGGATATTTTAAAACAGTGGGAAAAAAATATTTTTGTGTCTGTGTAAAATGGAATTTGGTTCTGGCTCAGGTCATTTGAAGCAGCTTTTTCATCTATGTGAACATCCAGAGGGGCATTCAACATTAGTGCCAGTGCCTGAAGATCAAGTAGAGTGGTGGGCTGTGGAGGGCGAGCCCAGAATCAGTCCCTGAGGCGGGTGTCGGTGTCCCGTTTCCAGACGGCGAAATGAAGCCAGAGAGAGGAAGAAGTTCACCGAGGTCCCACAGCCGGAGAGGGACGAGGGGGGGCTTCAACGGGATGCTATTGGGAGGGAGGCCTGAATCTAACTGCAGTGTGATTTCCGGCCTTTTGGGTCACACCCCTGGGCAGACTCTGCAGCAGCCCAGCAAACCTTGCAGTCCCCAGCACGAGAAGGGTGGATTCCATCTCTGACTTTCCCCTGAAACTGAAGAGGAGGAACACCCTGATCACCCAGCTGTTAGTAGACTGCCTGGACCCCCGGTCCTGACTTCGTGCACCAGCCGCTTTGAGTCCGGCTGATAAAGGCTCACGGGTGTCCCCTCCCCGAAGTACAGCCCTAGGCCAAAGGGGAGCTTCCTTGCCCAGGAGGTTATAACCCTCATGCACATCCTAGCCAGAGAGAGTGACAGAGAGAGAAAAACGCCAGCCCCCTTGCCTCAAGTTGGGATCAACTCCGGGATACAGTTCATGCTCTGGGGCTCTCCATATGGGATCTCTCCCACATGGGATCAGGCTGAAATTACTCTCCTTCCTTGCTTAGCTTTCTTCCCTTACCCTGTTCTGTACCTTCACTCCCTTTTCTTAGGAGCATCTCCTCAATAGATCACGTGCAAAAGGTCTCCGTCATAGGCTCTGCTTCTAGAGCACTGACCTAATGTCGGGTCAAGATGGAAACCAAAAGACCACTTAGGAGACAACGGCAATAATCAGGGGTAAGATGACGGCGGCTTGGACTAAAATGCCAACAGTGGAGGTGGGGAGAAGGAACTGGTGACTTCAGAATATCGGTGACTTCATTACGTGCTACGCCAGTGTAGCAATGAGCCTAACCAGGGGTCAGCCAGCTACCTCCTACAAAGAGATCTGAATCCCCATCCTTGGGAAGGGGCCCCGTTCCAAGTGTGTCCTTCCTGGGGTACTCTCCCTTAGCCCTAGGGAACCATATAGGCTTTTCTTATAATCTATAGTCGCTCTTTTATCCTAGTTTAATAATTTGTTTTTTAACATTTCCCCTGTTTAAATTACTATGAGGTTTTAATCTCTCGACTGGGACCAGGCTGCTACAGTCCCCAGTGAGTGGAACCCAGTAAGAAGCCAACTGATAGGGATAAACGTCGTTTGTAGAGTCCCAACCCCAGCATTCCAGAGCGGAGCTTAGAAGGTCGGGTTTGAGGCTGAGAAACAGCAGCGTCAGAACCAGCACAGGATGGTTTCAGCTGTAGCGTTCTATTACTTCTGCTCTTTCTAGTATCCCATCCAAATGGCAGATCGAAAGATCACTTACTGGGAAGTCAAAGAACATGGATTCCAGTCTTGTGTCTACAACGAGCTCTCTGGATAACGTTGAATGAGTCCCATCCCGTCCCCGGGCCTCAGTTTCCTCATCTGTCACGTAAGCAGCTATACCGGATGTTCCTTAAGATCCTTCCCATTGTGAAATTTCTAAGATTAAGTGAGAGAGAGAGAGAGAGAGAGATGCGGCAGTATTCTCTCAACTCCGAAGTGCTTAGTGATGATAATGGGTTCTTCCTGTGATGATGATGTCAGCCTGACACCTCCCGTTCTTACAGGGCCCCCCCAGCACCCAAATCATCAGCGCTTCCTGAGAGCTCCATCTCCTAAGTAGATTCTGAATCCACTCACTTCTCTCTTCTCTCCTCCTCCCCACCTTTATCCAAGCCACCAGAAGAAACCATGTGGTTTGTGCTGAGCATCTGCTTTCCTTCTGCGTGTCTGGAATCTTGGCTGAGCAGAGGACACCTACATGACCAGCCCCCAGCAAATGCCATGGGCTCTGAGTCTCTAAGGAGCTTCCCTGGTAGACAACACTTCCCACCTGTTGGGTCTCCCTGCGCCCTGCACCCCACAGCTCAAGCTGCGCTTCCACACTACAGGTCAGATCATGACACTCCTTTGCTTAAATTTCTCCAATGATTTCCCATCAAATAAAATCCAAACTCCTTACTGTGGCCCACGAGGCATGATCTGGTCTATTAACGCTCCTTTAAGAGGCCAAGTCCTTGCTCAGGGTCATTGTTCTCACTACTTCCCACTCCCTTGCTCCAGAAACGTGCTCCCCAGCACTTAGCCTGGCTGGCTGCTTCTCATTTTAGGAATGAAAAGAGTACCTCCCCGGGGAACCCTTCCCTGACCACGCCGATAAAGCAGCCTTCCATGGTCATCACTTCCTACCTCATCGTCTTATTTTCTTCTCTTCATAGCACTTACCATACAATCTGAAAACATCTTATTTGCTCACGTGTTCGTTATCTCTCGCTGTCTCCCCAACCAGAATGGAAGCTCCATGAGGACAGGAACCTTGTCTGTCTTGTTCAGAACTTTACTCCCAGCAGCTAGCACAGTGTCTGGTATAGTCAGTGCTTAACAGATATTTGCTGAATGACTAAATAAGAGAAAGTGCGCTCAGTCGTAGACAGGCTGCCCTTGTTCGCCTGGTTCCTGTTTCCAGGTGCACAGTTGAATCCAGAGCCCACGCATCTCGTTTACCGTCTGCTTCCTGGAACTTGCTGGGCAGCTTCGTACACCTGCACCTTGTCTTTGTCAGGTCCATTTCTTAAAAACAACAGAAGTCATGCCGAAAATTTAAACAGAAAAGGAATTTACTAAAACAAGTGGGTAGCTAGGAGATTTCCCAGGAGGGCCAGATAATCAGATTTAGAGGCTACATAGCTAAGAACTTGGTCCAAAAATCATCCCACAGAGCTATTCACATGAAGGTACCTCTGGCACCTCTGGGCACAAACCCTATGGCTCCCATTTCTCAGAGCACTGATGTACAGCTCCTCCCACTCACGGGCCAGCCCCAGAACTGATTTCATGAGGTTCTGGTTTCTTAAAGAGACAAGATCCCAATTCCAAATTTGTGTATGTGGGTGCAGATGCTGAGTGCACCCAGATTCAGGGCCCTAGCCCTAGCTGCAAGGGAGGCTGGGTAACTGAGTAATTGGAGTTACAGCAAGAGGCAGTGGTTTATAAGGTGTAACGTTTGCTGAACGCAGGAAAGGAAGTCAGGGTTTCTGTATGACTAGACGAAGTGCACACACTCAGTAAATTCTTTGGGCAGGTGGCCACGGAAGAGCTCTCTTCCCCTTTAAGCCATCGGCTCTTATCCCACCAGAAGGCTGCAGCAAACCATCCCCTATCTCTCTCTCTCAGGGTGACAGGCAGCGCTGTGACCACTTTCCAGAAGCTTCTTTCCTTTAAGGCAATGAGGAGCTGCTGGAATTGCTGTCTCGGTAGTTCCAATCATTGCTCATTCTTGCTCAGCACAAAATCAACCTCAGGATTGACACGGCTGTGCCTGAAAGAGTTTTTTATGCTAAACACCAGACGTAAACACAGCCCGGTAGACCATGGAGTCCGGCCTGGATTTACGCGTATGACGTGGGGGAACAGGCAGAGAAAGGGCTGCACTGGTGTCTACACTCAACTTCTATCCTTTCTGCTTTCCTTCCTTAACAAAGACTTAGGAAGTGTCCGCCACAGGCCAAGCAATGTGCTAGGAGCTGGACATGCGCTTCTGAGGCATGGTCCCTGCCATCCCGGAGTTCATCTGGGGTGGAGTTGGGGAGAGCAGATATCAACAAAATGGTCGTTCCAATAAATGTAATCTGCAGATGAAGACAAGTGTGCCCTCTGAAAGTCGACTAAATCCTGTTCCTTGCCTGCTCAGAGCCCTCTGACATCTTCCCCACACCCAGAGTAAAATCCACGCTACCCGCCCCACGGGATGTGGCCATGGTGGCCTCTGGCCAACCTCCTGACATTCTGCCTGAACTCACTGGGCCTAGCCACACGAGCCTTTTCTCTGTTTCTTCTGCTTTGTTCAGCTTACAGTTATTTTTGAGTCTCTGTTACTCATAGTCCCACCCACCCCCAACGGACACGGCACATTCAGGAACTTTGGTCTTTATTTTTAGGGCAAGGTAAAGTGCTGGAAGTGTCTAGACAGTGGGGCGATGTGTGGGTTTGGTGCATTCGGGGATCCCTCTGGCTGCGTTGAGGAAACCAGTGGACGTTGGGTGCTGGGTGTTGGGTTTTGGGTGAGGTCATGGGGGAGCCTCCTGTCCTCCCACAGCGTAGAGGACGCTGAGCTTATGTCGAGACGAGCTGAGACCAGGAGGCCCACAGGCCTCAGCTGCTCCCCATGGGGGTTCCCTGGGCAGCTGCGAGGTTGGAGATGGGTCACACTCCCAGACCCCAGCCCCCTTGTCTGAGAAACGGGAGGCTCGGCGACTCTCTGACTTGTAAGGGCCCTGCCCACGCTGAAGAGCTGAAGCTCACACAGCTGGTGGAGGGCAAATCCGCGTCGGCTCCACTGTCTGTGTTTCTTGTGCAGTTTCATGGCCCCTTCTGCTCCCCCGAGCAAGCCCACCATGTTTTACCAGAAAAGAACTGGAGGAGAGGCAGGATCTCGACATCCCAGATGGTCATGGAAGAGACTTGGGGTCGAGGAACACCCCTGACGCCCTCAGCCCACATTCCTCAGTGTCCTCCCCCTCAAAGGTGCGCAGGGATGAGGCCCCACTCTGGCGGTGGAGACAGACATGGACAGATGAGTGAACAACGGAACAAAGTGCCTCAGACAGCGGCCATTGCCCTGACCGCGGGTGTCAGGGCAGCCCACACCCCTCCACACTCACAGCCCGCCCTTGTCACCTGCCATCTGACCACAAGCCCCAGAGTCCACCTGATGGCGCTCTCCTGACCCAGGGAAATGCTGGGAGCTGACACCCCAGACGCAGGGACGTCTGGGACCCCAAGGGATGAAAGACCTCTGCCAGGGACAGCTGGGACCCCGAGGGCTTTCCTGGTAACACACCTGCGCTGTCCCACTGCCCCACTGCCCTGCAGGGTCTCCCAGAATAAACTCCTCCCCTCTCTCTTCTCGTCAGCACCTTCTTCTGGGACCTGAACCACGGCCGACGAAGTCAAACATGATGGCAGGACGGAACAGAGGCCGATGAGCTTTTGTGCAAGGGCCAGATGGTAAGTGTTCTAGGTTCTGCGGGTACCCAGTCTCTGTCACAACTACTCAGCTGTGCTCCGTGGCAAGAAGATACATAAGTGAATCAATGTGGCCGTTTCAATAAAACTTTATTTACAAAACAGGCAGCGGGCTGGATTTGCCCCCGGCTGTGCTTTGCTGACCGCCGGGATGGAGAGTCACCAGTTAGGGGCAAAGGGTGTTGAGCAGATAATGTGTGAATGAGAAGTCGCCAAATGAAGTTCCAGGGGAGGGCATTCCAAGCAGAGGGAACTGCAAGGACAAAGGCCACAAGGTAGGAACACCATTGGTACGTTAGAGGAACAGAGAGTTGGCCAACATGGCTGGAGAAGGAAGAGAGACAAGCCAGGACACGCTAGGAAGATAACTAGTTCTGAACGGTCCTGTGTGCTCCTGGCACTTATTTAATCGCCCCAACAGCCCCACGGGGAAGTGCAATTATTGCCCCACTGTCCAGAGGAGGAAACTGAGGCACAGGGAGGTGAAGCACTTGGCCTGAGGTCACCAGGCTAGTTACCAGTGGGGCCAGGATGCTCCTCCCCTCCGCTCACAATGAGCACTGCCCATGGGGAGAGGGAGGTCACGGCGTGTTCACCCCAGGGCCCTGCAGAGCTGGGCACGCAGCAGAGACTTGGTGACAACAAACAACAGTAATAGTGACATTTGTCCAGCACCAACCCTGTGCCAGGCCCCCTTCTAGGATCTTCACACAGACTGATTCATCTAATCCTCATATCCACTCTATGAGGTAGAGGTGCATGTCACCCTGCGACACAGGAGGAAACTGAGGCACTGAGGGTGTAAGTAATTTTCCCGAGGCTGTGGGCTGGGGGCGGCTGAGCCAGGATTCAAGTCCAGGCTGTCTGGACCCAGAGACCCTGCTTGTAAGTGCTGCACACACGCCTCGTGTGTGCACACAAACACACACATGCGCACATGCACACAGACTCTAGAGCCTCGGCAGAAAGCAGCGTTCCCTAGAAGCATTAACCCCACCCCATCGAGCATGATGAGTGACAGCTGTGAGGGTTTGCTCGGCCCTTAAGAGCCTGAGTTCCAGCTCCCCGTGCCTGACCACATGGAGAAGGGGCTAGGCGAGCGTGGAAGCCGCGTTGCACACTTCCAACACGACATAATCTGCTGTGTCCTGCCAGGGCCGGGCTTTTCGGACACGATCTGTGCAGTAAAGAGACTGCAGTGAAATCCAGGTTCCATCTCCTACCAGCTCTACGACAAATAGCGAAACACTTCACCATTCTGGGCCTGTTTCCTCATCTGTGAAAGGGGTTAATCACATCCCTCCTCTCCAAGGGCCGTTGTGGAGATTAACTGAGCTGACACCCTTGCCTCCAGCTGGGCCTCGCATACTGCAAGTGCTCAAGAAATGCTGGCTGCCATCATTATTGCCCCAAGTATCAGCAGTCTCCTCCCTGACTCCCCAGGGCCAGCCAGCCCCTGAGACCCTCCAGGAACCAGAGCCACGTTGGCATCATCGTTTCAAAGCATCGTTGTTCCCAGGGCCCGATGAACCGACACACGCCAGCCAGACCCCCGGCCTTCGCCTCGCTGGGTGGGGCTGATTCGATCCAGCATCACAGGATTTTCTTTTTCTTTTCTTCACCTGTTTCTTTCCTGTACGGATTCACAACAGAGACAACAGCTGCCCCTGGATCCTGTGTTTAATCACTTTAAGAACGCACAGGAAATTGGTGGCTTAGGGACTCGGCGTCAGAGGGCGAGTTGTCAGCGTGTGGACGGAGCAGGTGGGAGGAGGAGGTCAGGGCAGGAAAGAGGACCCTCAGGGCTGGGCTGGAACGCTGCAGAGGCTTCGACGGCCTGGCTTAACGGAGGGTCCTGAGCGCTTTCTGCACGTCAGAGGTTCCCAGGCAGAGGAAGAAGGGGCCCCTGCAAGGACTGAGCTGAAAAAGGACGGGGTCAGTCCATCGCCCTCCCAGTGAGAACAGAGCCGTCTCCTCACCAGGGCCTGAGGGGCCCTGACTGCCTGCCCCGCCCACCTCTCCCACCTCGACTCTGTGCTGTCCCCTTGCTCCACAGCCACCCCGGCCCAAGTGACTGTCCCACGTCCCAGCCTTTGTACGTGCTGTTCCCTCTGCCCCATCTCCACACGCTCGCCTCTGCCTCCACACGCAGGGCTTCCTCTAACGGGGGCCGGGGGCTCTCTCCCGGGACACTGGATCTAAGGGGCCCCGCTCGGCTGCCCCCACTCTGCTGGTCCACCGCCCTGCTGTATTGTCTTCGTAGCACTGTCACCATCTGGAAAGGTCTCCTTGACTCATCTGTTCCCCTGTGTTTTGGGTGAATTTTCAGTGTAAGCTTGTGAAAGCAAGGCTCTTATCTTGCCTGTTTACCGCTCTCTCCCAAACATCTAAAATGTGCCAGGCACAGAAAGTCAGTGCCCAATACACCTTCGTCAGGTGAATGAATGAATGACAAGATCACGACTAATGAGCTTTGCTGCTCGTCCTTTAGCAAGTGAGTTGGGTGCAAATCCACAGCATGTGTGCTCAGGGATCATCGAGTGATGCCTTGAACACAAATCAGATCTTTTGCTCTTGCTTCGCTTTATGTGCCTGCCTCCTGGCTGGACTCAGAGCTCTGAGGGCTGAAGGCATGCCTCCTGCTCTGTGCCTCCTGGTCTGTGCATCCTCCACGATGCCTTGCCCTTGGCCGTTCTGAAAAGATACCTCAGCATGGGAGGGGACGGGATGGGACTGCACTGGAGTGGATTGGAGCAGGGCATGAGAGGAAGTTTCGTCACTTTCAGGGTATCCCAAATGTCACACTCTTTCATCAGTAGCAGCTCTTTGGCCTCCAAACCTTTGCATAGACTGTTCCCTCTGCCCGAATGCCTTTCCCTCTCAGTCTCACGGCTCCTGGTGAACTCCCACTCATCCCTCTGCATCTGTCACTTCTCCTGGGAAGTCATCTCTGATTTCTCCCTCACTGTCCTCCCGTCTTCAGCCCAAAGGTTGACCCTCCATCTCCGCTACAGTACATAGCCCAGTTTACACTACTTTTATTGTCACATCCGCCTCTACTCCTTCACTGCTCAGTGCACTGTGCGTCCTTTTTTAAATTAGTTCCCATCCTCTACTCGCTTTTTAGATTGCCTAGTGCCTCGTGCAGTCTCTGTCAAGTGGTAAGCCCCTCCCCGACAAAAGCTGTGTTTTGAACAAATGATCAAAGTAACTAGAAAAAGAGGTAGAAGGACGTCTAAGAACAGAGATACAAGTAATGCGTTTAATCCCCGTTTTCCGTGAGACGAGGGCAGCTCCACGAGGCAGGGAGTCAGGTTTTCCTGATCCAGCCCCCTGGCTGACTGTGAAACCAGAGGCTCCAAAACCACGTCAGGTGCAAGAGCACAGCGAGGCCGTTGAGGGAAGAGGGACTGACTCCGACGGGCATCCCGAAAGGCACGGGGGGAGCTGAGTCTAGACTGGCGCTTTAAGGAAGGGTGGACTCATGTACTGGTTAAGGACCTACTACGTGCTCAGTTCTCTCCTGGCACTGGAACTACAACAGTGGACAAAACAAAATCCTTGCCCTCTTGGACCTGACCTTTTAATGGGAAAAAAAGACAATAACCAATAAAAAAATAAAAATGCAATATAACGTCAAGAAATGAAAAAAGTGCTGTGGAGAAAATAAGGTGGAATAAGAATATGGAGAGGGAAGCAGACGTTATTTTAGACGAGCGGTCAGGGACAGTCTCACAAGGGAAAGGATGCTAGAGAAGGGACCTGAATGAGTGCGGGGGAGGGCAGCCCAAGAGGATTCCAGGGGAGGGACCCGTGAGCAGAAATGACCCAAGGTGGGCATGAGTTTGGCCTCCCGGAGGAAGAGGAAGGGGCCCCTGGGGGTGAGTGGCGTGAATGAGGTGGAGAAGGGAGGCAGCTGAAGTCCGAGGGGTACCCAGGGAGCACGGAGATGTGCACACACACCACATATGGGAACTCAGGCATTAGTTACACACCGTTGTGCATTCAAATTACACTCTGGATTGTTTTTCAGTGTTTTTGAGTACTTGACAGCAATTATTAATACTCTAGGATCATAAAACCCTTCAGAAAAGTGCTTTGGGCAGACGCTCTTCTCTGTATCGGAAATATGTCCTCCACTGAGTAGGGTGCAAGGATTTTAGGAAGGAGATCGCCTCCTCTCCACCATCTCCTCACCTATTGGCATGAGACCCCTTTGTCAGGATGCTAATTTTAAACAGCAGAGCACAAATGTCCGAGCGCCTCCCCGTGTTCTGCGGCGTGCCTTCGGTGATGACTTCTTCCCCTTCCTCTTAAAACGACCCGCGCTATGGACATGCGCACTGAACCCAAAGATCAAATCGCGGTCCCTTCCGTTCCAAGTAGCCCGACCAGAATCCCTGGACACCGGGAATCTCTCCCGTGCTGCCGTCCAGATGGAAGGGACTGGCTCACAAAGGAGCCCGCAGGACCTCGCGGCTGAGACCGCGGCCTCTTCTGTCTGCGAGCTCGTGCCGTCAGGCCCTGTTGGGTTGGGTTTTGTTTGAGGTTTAACAGGATTTCAGCCTTGGGGGGTGGTCTCTTCGGATTTCCTCCTTCTTTTCCCTTTTGATGCTTAAAAATACCCCACGACGCTAAAGAAACAGCCGTGGCTGAGGAGATTGGAATTACACAGGATGTAATTCCCTTTCATAGATAAGCGTCAAAGGGTGCTGGGTCATCTCTGAAGTGTGGTTTTCCTCATACAAGAGCCAAAAAGCTGAGGATTTTGGTTAAACAAAAATGGCTATGAATAAAGAGTGATTTCAAGGACCCCACCTTAAGGTTGGGGTTTCAAACCATAAAAGCCTAGAGAGGGACATTTGTAAAGCGGAAACAACAGAGTTATTCAGTCTACCATCGTACCACGTGGCCACGGGGTAGAGAGAAGAGAAATTGAATCAAGTCTGTTTAGGTTTGTCATCTCTGTGTGCGTGTGTGTGTGTGCGTGTGTGTGTGTGTGTGTTAATGCAGTGACTCACAATGCATGTAGTTTCATCTTAGGGGAGGCTGAAAAGTTGAGGGGTTAGTTTTGGGTTGCGCAATGATTGGGATTATTAAAGAATAATTTTTTTAAAAGGTAAGATAATGACTGTCATACAAGCGTTAAGTGAATGTGTGTCAAAGGTTTTATTTAACTCAGTAATGAATGAGGGAACCGGAAAGGTTTTAAAACCAATTCAAAAGAAAATTAAAAATACAGACACTTTATAGGCTATTAGGGATGCTGAAAAGAATTTGATTAATAGATGCAAAACTGGCTTCTTCTCTAATTGGGGAAGGGAGTCAATTAAACCCCGCTGGACGTAGGTGCATTTCCAAGGCAGGGCTTATTTGCATTACTGTCTGTTTGCTACAAATTGACTTCTCCTACAGGACTACAAAGTGGCCTTGTCAAAGACAGTGAGGGATGAAGAACACCTGGGCTGGTGAGCTAGCCAGGACACCCACTAAATTTCAAAATCTTTCCCAATTTTTCCTGACAGGGGCTACTGGCATTTAGTGGCCAGGAGCCCAGCAATGCTACAACTCCTGCCACATATGAGACAGTCCCACTGCATCCCCCAGGACTTTTAAATGTCCCTCTGAATATTCCTGCAAGTAAAACCTCTGTTTATGATTAACCAAGACTCAAACCTAACTCCATGGGAACACGCAGGATTTGTCGCATCTGTTGACGTACGTTGAATGGATTTTACTCCAGCACGCACCGCGCATCTGTTCTTTCATTTCCCGCATTTCTGGTACAGGATGGCTTCTGATTGTCTTGCTGCTTTTAGATCCACACTTATTCATCAACAGCAGAAGCAAACATCTCATGGGTTCTTTGATCTTGGAGCATAGCTGCTCCCAAGCACATATTTATTTTACTTTAATTTTGTGTAATTCTATTGTTTTGTTATTTTTATTATAAACAATATTCTAAAGTTAATTTCCTCTGAATTCTCCCTGATATTATAGCTAGGGCAGTATTCTGATTTTTTAAATCGTGTTATAGGTAGGTCATATTATTCATGAATTTCATTTCCGAGTGTAAGGCAGCATTACACAGTATTTGTCACAAAGGTGGGTGTTGAGTCAGACAATAGGGTTGAGAGTCACTGTTTCCATGGAATACTATCACCAGGGTTTTCTCTTTCTCCAATAACAGCGGTCCAATTCTCTTTGGGGGAACAAAGCTTTCCTCATTGGCTACAGCCTGAAGGACCTGCCAATCAAGGCTCCCAGGGCCCCACTAGGGACCCAGGCCTGGACAATCTGTGCTCTTCTCAGAAGCTGCGTCTTAAGCAGAGTGACCAAAACATCCAAAACACTTGAAGCAGCCAGAGTCAGTTCCTGTTGCTTACAAAGAGTTCCGACCCAAAACAAAACACGGAAAACAACCAACAAAAGATTACCCAAGTCTTACTGGCATGTCTACCTAAAATATTAATAATATGGCACTTTAAAGCTGGAGGGGAAAAAAAACGAATTTGGGGCAAAGAAAGCTTTCATTCATCCTTTCACACAAGAATCATCTCCCGGGCTCCTACTTGCGGCAGGTCCTGCCCTAGGCGGTGGGGATAAGTGGTGACGGACCGGCAGATCCCAGCCCCCACGGCGTGGGTGGGGCGCAGACAGCAGGCAGGTCACCTGCTGCAGACTGGCCTTAGAACGGTTATGGGAGGAGGTGTCTAAATAAAATTTTTGTAAAACAAATCCCATTCCAAGGGCTGCCTCTTTATAAAACGGTAAATACTCGTGTAAAGTGAGCGCCAATCCCCTAATCTGTTTTGTCTCTTGTTTTGTTACGTCGTGGACTCACCTCTGGAGCTTTCCAGAAGCAGAGAGCCCTGGTTCAGCAAAGGTTGTTTTCATTTGCATTTTGCAATCATCCAGAGACTGCAGCGCCAATCAGCAGGAGAAAGAGTGTTCTTAGAGAATTGTTAATTTATGCCAAACAGCACACCTTCCTTCCTTCATCTTTTTCAGCTCGCTTGCAGGCTCCCGGTGCAGCCTCGGGGACACGCGTGACCTGTGGGTGTGGGGGCTTCATTCTCAAGGCCGTTCTCAAGTGAGAGGCCCCCAACTTGTCCCTCCCCGGGAACGAGCCCCTCCTGGGCCAAAGCCACCGAGTCTCGGTCGCCTAGAGGAGTCATTTCCTTGACTTTGGACCGATTCTACAGTTCTGTGTATTCGATCTCCTTCTCCTCTAAACTGGGCTCTAAATGTCCAGCTGAACTTGAGCGAGGGGGCTTCCGGTTATTTAGCTAAACTGTGACTGAGAGTCAGTGGGCAGAAAGAAGAAACGACCCTTTAAGTTTTATTAAATTAAATAGTACATCATTTTTCAAATTACTGAAAGTACAGAAAGACTGAAAGACAGACTCTCCTCGGTCCCTGCCTCCTGACCTGTGCTCCACGTCCAGCATCAACGACTCTGGATGGCCTCTGACATTGGCACTTCTGGGAAAAGGACATCTAAGGGACAGTAACCCTTCTCCATGCGGGGGCGTATTAGTGGTGTGTCCCTTTGGACTACTGAGTAGTATCCATGAAGTATTGCATGAAGGTCCTACGGTTTGTTTTTTCATTTCCTCTTGATGGACTCTTGGGTTGTCTCCAGTCTGGGGCCATTATGAGTAAAGCTGCTCTCAGCATTCTTCTTTACCTCTCTTTGTGGACATGTTTTCATTTCTCTGTGCTCGTACCCAGCGGTGGAATCACTGGGTCAGAGGACAGATGCACGTTTAATTTATTTTAAATCACTCAAGAGTTTCTCAGTGATTGCACCATTTTACACTCCCGCCAGTGATGTGTGGGGGTTCCTTTTGTTCCACATCCTAGTTTTGTCAGCTTTAGACATTGGTCGCTGGCTTGCCATCAAAACATATGAAGGACTTAGCACAGGACTCCCCCCAGCAGCATGATTTTTACCTGTAAGGAGGGAAGATGGAGCTCTGAAGGGGAATTGCGTGGATGTGACGCTCAGCTCTATTACTTACGAGCTGCGGGAACTTGGATGAGCTGTTGCATTTCTTGGTGTCTCTGTTTTCACATCTATGAAATGGGATGAAAATAGTTCCTATTCCACAATGTCATGGGGAGCACTCATTCGAGAAACATCTTATCAACTCAACCCAACTTGTAATCACTCAATGAATGTTACCTCCCATTATTTTAGTGGGGTTATCCTTGTCATTTTAAGCAATACTTGAGCATCTTTATCTCTTTGTTGAGCTAGGGATAGAGTCTCATGGCTCCTCACTTTGTAAGACAGTGCTGCTAGAAAGACACATAAAATGCCTTCCGTGTGCCAAACATTGTTTGGGGAACATCACACGTAAGTTAACGTGATCTTCACATGCAAACTCTGAGTCCAACATTATTAATTATGCTCAGGTTAAAGATGGGTAAACTGAGGAGCAAAGAAATGAGATGGCTCACCCAAGGTCCACCGCCCAGAGGTGGCAGAGCCAGGACTGGGACCCAAGTGGGTGGAAGCCAGGACTGACCTGAAGTCCACATCCAAGATCAGCGACTTCGGATGGCCTCTGAACTTTGACCACACCCTGCCCCCTGCCCCTGTCCTGCTCTTCCTACGGGCTCTCCTCGCCCTCATCCACCTCCCAACCTCGGCATGCATGCTTGTCTCAGTCCACAAGGCACACGTCAGAAAAGTTGAAGGGAAAGTCAAATTATTCTTGAATATCAGGCACTAACCCAGAGGGAAGAAGGGGTATTTGAAGATGTTCTCCCGCGTTTGTTCTAATACTTGGTCTTTGACCCTGACTCCTGACAGAGCTCCTAAATCCCTTGGAATTTCCTGGGCAGTAAGAGTGTCTTTTGTTCTAATGAGGTGACTCTGGGTGGGCTACTGGATGGCACCTGGTCACCAGAAAGACCAAGCATGACAGGAAGCTTGGAAACTTTCAGGGGCCCCCATCCTCAAGCGGGAGGAGAGAGACCGGAGATTGAGTCAATTGTTCCTGCCTACAAGAGGAAGCCTCCGTAAAAATCCCTAAACTATGGGCTTCAGAAAGCTCCTGGGCTGGTGGACACATCCACGTGCTGGGAGGGTAGTGCACCCCAACTCCACAGGGACAAAAGTTCCTGCACTCGGGACCCTTCCGGACCACCCTTATGTATGTCTCCATCTGGCTGTTCATCTGTGTCCTTTATTATATCTTTTATAAGAAACTGGTACACAAAAGTAAATATTTCCCTGATTCTCTGCGCCATTCTAGCAAATTATCAAACCTGAGGAGGAGGTCATGGAAACCCCAAATTATAGCTGTCAGTCAGAAGTACGGGTAGTAACCTGAGACTTACAAGTGGCACCTGAAGTGGGGGCAGTCTCGTGGCACTGAGCCCTTAACCTGTGGGATCTGACGCCAACTCCAGGTAGATCACGGCAGAACCAAACTGAATAGGAGGACAACCAGCTGGTGTCACAGAACTGGTGAGTGTGGGAGGAAACCCACACATCTGGTCACAGAAGTGTTCTGCATGAGTAGTAAGTGGGCAAAAACAGAGTTTTCCTTCGGTGAGGGTAGTGGAGAGGAAGCGGGGACTTCTCCTGGACAGTAGTGGACATCGTTGACTGCCTACCAGCATCCACGACCCATCCTCACAGAAAAGGTCCTTGACCTCTCAGAGATCCCCTGTTCCAGCACATCCCATGGGACTCAGAGAAGCTGACCCCACCCCACGCCAGCTGGGGGGCTGTTCTAGGGGCAACCCCACCCATTTCCCTTGCCAGTGATTTGGTCAAGAGCACACACGAGATGCACTTGGGGCCAAGGAGATTCAAGAGTGGCTCTGCTGGTGCTTTCTAGTGAACTTGCTGAATGCTCTTCCGAGAAAGCTTCCAAAGCTTCCTTTGACCTGATTTCTTCTTCTGGACACAAGTCGGGGTCTCCAGCCCTACCCAGGGGGGGTCTCCAGCCTTAGGCTGAAGCCCACCTGGAAAAGCAGGGCAGAGATGGAAAGGATCTGACCCCCGAGACGTCTTCGGATGGCTGATTCACTTCGGACTGGTGGGAACCGACATACTCTGTAAGGGTTTAAGCCAATTTCAGTGTGAGTTTCTGTTCTTTATATCAAAAAGCATCCTGATCCACAATTTGTTTACAGTTTATTTCTTATTTTACCTCAAATTTTCCACAAGGGTGTTCAAAGTTCAAACCACATTTGGGAGGTGTCAAACGCCTACCTCACCATGGAGGCCATAAAAAGGAGAATATTCCATTTGAAAGGGAAGCGATTCACGACAGGTTGATATTGCCTTGGGTTTAGAAAATATAATACTCCCAAAAGGTAATCAACAAAACAGTCCAAAACGCTTCCAACGATGTTAAAGCCGCTAAGATTTTCTCCTGAGATGACCGTTTTCTCCAGCTGTTGAGGTGACTGGATTGGGGGGCCAGTTAGCTGAGTTAAGAAGGACCCTTTCCCACCGCCGAGCTCAATTCCGCCCACCCTACTAGGACCAGGGAAAAGAGTGACAAGCGTCATTACACCTTAGTTCGGTTGCCGTGTGTAACTACATGGATGAGACCAAGACAGACAGGGAGACAGGACGTACAACCACCTCCCCCACTGCCCCATGTCCCCAGTTTTCTCTCTTCACTTTAACTTCCTCAAACCAACTCTGCAGAATCCCCATGTGATGGGGACCAGGACATTATCACCCATTGTTTCAGAACCAAAACCCACACTCAGAGAATTCCTTAGTGCCCTTGGAGATATTTCAAGGTTTAACATTTTTAACCATAGTCCTACTTTTTATACATTTTTCCAACACTTGCATTGAATGTCATCCATATGGATTTTTTTAAGAGGAAATAGGACTTTGGTTGAGAACGGTGGTCTTGTCGATGCTCCCTCCCAGGCACCCACCCATGCGCTGGGCTCGCTCCCATAGGAAGGCGAGAGGCCGCATCCAACAGAAACCAAAACGCTCCAGACACTCCGGATTATCTGTGCTCTGCATGACTAAGGGCAGCAGCTTGCAAGTGGGCAGGGCTTGGCGGGGAGGCCCGTGCAGATCCGCTGAGGCTCCGACAGGCTCCCCGCGCTGCTTGTGAAATCCACCTTCAGTCGCTAATTTCACGCTCCAGGGACGAGCTGCGAAGCGCTGCGGGCGCAGGATTCTCATCTTCCTAACGGTTTCCTGAACCCTCAGACACCCTGTTATGGCATTTTCTCCACCTTTTAAAAATTTCAAACGCTCAGTTCTTTAAGGTTAAATCTCAGGTTTGTTTTGGCTTCATCATCTCTTTACTGTCTGGACTTTGCAAATAGTAGAGGTTTTATTTTGTTTTCAGATCTTTTGTGAAGCTTTCTCAAGCTCGGTTGCATTTTTAAAAAATCAAAATGAATCGCTGGCATATTCTGCATCCATTATTCGCTCTCCCGCAGCTTTTTAAATAATGTAGGTACCTGGGATGTGTCTGTCGTGAGCAGAGAATGCATTTGAAATGCAGTGTTAAAACATGCTTTTCATCTCCTTTCAGATCACAAAATGAGGGTTTTTTCTCTGGGTTTCTGCAGACAGGAGAAATACTCTTCACCTCTGGACCATGTTGCAGGACGCAAGGAGGGTCCTTCGGGCAGAGGAAGTGAGGATCCTGAGTTGGCTGTAAGAATTTTGGTGGCCGGATTTATAAACCCCAGAAGGGTTTGCATTTGGGATTAGGGTGAATTGCTTTGATTGTTCTTGTCGTCAGCTAACTCAGTTGGGCATTTCCATCAATAAATGACTCAGATGTTATATTTATTTAGATCATAAAATATTGTGAAAATCTTGTTCAGTTGTTTTGGCAAAAAAAAAAATCACAGTTTGTTTCTGATATAAATTGGCTTGTTGGGGTTTTTTGTTTATTTAATAAGCCACGGTTCTCATTGTAATACTTAAAAATAGGATTGATTTAGCAATTAGGAAATTAGAGGCATACATTTCAAATCTTAATTCCTGGTGAAACAATAGATCCTGTCTTTGTTTCGAAATCTGATATTTTGTTCATTGTGGATTTTCCACATCAGTTTTGATTTTTTGAATATTGCAATAAAATGATATCTATTTTGATTACCGAGATTTTAGGGGACTCCAAAATTTTCGTGCCCAAGGTGAGTTCCTTTCCTGCCTCACCTTAGTCCCAGCCTTGAATTCACTTCAAACTCAAGGAAACAGTGAGTCTGGGGGTCCCCAGCTCAGGACAGGAGCCTAGGGGGCCTCAACCTTTCCCTCATCAAAGATGGTGGTGAGTTTGGGTCCTCCTCGGGGAAAGGAAGGGTGAAGAGTCTGAAGGGGACCCTGGACTCTCGGTTCAGCTGCACTTTCCTAAACATCGGGAATTAAATCTCGAATGAGCTCCCGCCTCAGTGTCACCAGCTGCCAACCTCCTGCCTGCCCTGCCCGGCCTCCTTTCTGTCTCTTGTGCCTTCTTGACCCGAGATGTGGCCAGCACCCCACCTCCAGCATCACTCAAGTTAAAACAACTGAGTGCCAGAACATTCCCTGGGCGTGGGTCTCTCAGATGAAACCCTGCCGTGCGGGATCCCAGTGTCAGCGTTGTGTACACATTGTGCTCCCCCCAGGCCTTTGGGAGAAGGGGGAGGGCTTACAGGCAAGAACTTCAGACTCAGCTGTGATCCTAGGCAGCCCCTCCCAAGCCCGCCCTGAGACTGATGTAAAGTCAGCCTCGTAACTCTCGGTGTTCTTACGTGTCTGCTGGATCCACACAAATGATTGTTACCGAACCAGGTTCATTTTTGCCCGCCGCCCAGAAAGCCAAACACTGAGACAACAAGATTGCAGCAGAGAGAGGGTTTACTCACAAGGCAGCCACGTGAGGAAGCGAGAGCATGAGCCTCAAATTCACTTCCCTGAAAATAAGGACTCAGGGATCTTTATGGGATGGGGGCAAGGTGGTCTGAAATGTGGAGAGAGGTGACTGGAGGTGAGGAGAGGTGAGGTAATGATGATCTGTGCAAGCGCAGTCAGACCCCGTGCCTCTTCATGGGACCCATGTTCACAAAATGGTGGCATGAGCATGATCTGAGGGTGGAGGTTTTAGCCTCTTGACATCAAAAGGTCACCTATCAGACATCTCCACAGGCCCAGTTGATGAGTTGGTGGTCTCAACAGGCCTGAAGTGGACAAGGAGCTCTAATTCCTGAAAAACAGCTCACACACCCATTACCATGGTGACCCAGGCTCCAGGGAGATGTTACCTATAGGAGCCTAGTGGGAGTCAGATAGCATATTGCCTAAACAGCACAGTTAACCATGGGTGGGTTAAACAGCTAAAAGCTATAATCAGTAATCGCAAAAAGAAAAAGAACTTTAGTTCCGAGCTACTTAATCATCAATGGCTGTTTGCTGGTTTCATTATCAACAAAAAATATTGGATATTGGGCCTCCGGAATGCCAAACTTTAGGTATTTGGGGATGTCTGGAAATATCTACTTGGGTCAGTGTTATTTTTTTTCCCCATTTGTCCCAGACAGTTGAAGCCCTGTATGTGTTTGGGACTGCTTATTATAGTGGGAAAATGTTATTTTAATCACCCAACAGACATTGCCCTTCTTTTCACAATAACGGCAGGGGAGCCTATTCAGCATGGCCCCCTGGGGGCTCACACACATTGGCACGGGCCTCGCAGGCAAGGCCAGAAATACGGCTCCTCTGAGTCTTAGCAGACCGTCTTAGACCCCCCGGGAATTCGAGAGGATGGGAGGTTGTGAGGAGATGCCTCAGGCCGTCTCTCCCCTCTTCTCTCTCTCCCTGGGGGCTGTCGGGAGAGTTTCTCATCAGCCCAGGTTGGGTTTGAGGCTGTCTCCCTCCTCAGAATACAGCTGCAGGCTGTTACACTGCTGAGCTGCACTCTAGAATTGGCTTCTTGGCAACAGGGTGCCCCGTCATTCAGTCATTCATTGCTGGCATCCGGCCCCATTATTAAGTGTCACCCTGCCTCCTAAAGGTAAGCTGTCCTTTGGTCAGACAAGCACAGAAACCCAATTCAAACGGGACTAAGCAAAAAAGGACATTTATTGACCCACATAACTTGTGGGCATCTAAGACAAGGGTTCTTAACGGAGGCAATTTTGCCCCCTTGGGGACATTTGGCAATGTCTGGAGACAATTTGGTTGTTGTTAGGGGGCAGTGTGCTACTGGGATCTAGTGGGTAGAGGCCAGGGGTGGTGTTAAACATCCTACAATGTACAGGACAAAGAATTATCTAATGCTGAACTGTCAATGGTTCCGAAGTTGAGAAAATCTGCTCTAGGGGTAATGGCTTCAGACATAGCTGGATCCAGGAGCTCCAATCATGTCTACAAGGCTCCATTTCTCTCCAGTTCTTGGCTGTTTTCCTCTACATTGACCTCACACACAAGCAGAGAGCCCTGTGGCCTGACTCACATTCTCCCAGAAACAAGTCCTGAGAAAAGAAAGACATTCTTTCCAGTTGTGGGGGAGGAAGACATTTCCTCTACCCGCTCTGGGTCCTTCTGGCCAGACAACGAATTACATTCCCATGAGACAGAATAACAGGAGAAGATTAAACAAAGCTTTATAACATGTATACATGGGAGAGACCCAGGCAAACTGAGCAACTCACCAAAATGGCGGAAGTTCTCCCCTTAAATACCACCCTCAGCTAAAGACAAAGGAGGATGTTGGGGTTGGGGGAACCAGTTACGGGAGATTACCAGAAAAGCACAGTAAACAAGGGTAAGGTCATTATGCAGATTTAAGTCCTTGCCTTTGGCATTGATTAAGAGTTCCTAGAGATAAGGTCATCCCCCTTCTTCCTGGTACAGAGAGGGAGACACCTTTACAGATGGAGATTTCCCTTACAAGTGTAAATGTCTCTTAACAAAGGGTAGGTAAATTCTACTTTTCAGAGTTTCTCTCATGTCTGCAGTTTTTAAAAGTAACCAGCCCAAAATAATCCTCATATTAAAAAGACGTATCTTGGGGTGGCCAATTCCAGTCCCCAACACAGTAAATCAAACCAGATCTGGCAGTGAGTTTCACGGGCCATCCAGGAATCTCTTTGACCTACGGGAGCAGGGGTGGGGGTGGAGAGAAAGAACACACGGATTGTGGAGGCCTGGGTCACGAGGCCAAATCTAGAGCTGGAGGCTGATGGAGGCAAGTCCTCCACATAGATTGAAGAGGGGAGGGATCGTTGTCCAAAATAAAATCAGGGCGGTGATGCCAGGGCAGGGGGAATGGATGCTGGGTGGACAAAAGCAACAGTCACCCACCGCCACATGTTTATGAATGAAAGAGGAGGGAGAGGAACCAGTTTAGAGTGTTAAACACACACTGTGGAGAAAGAAAAGGAAGCAGCACAAGACGAGGAAAGAATGCAGATACGAGTTTGCTGTGTTTACCATAAAGTATGCACAACTGAGGACCTGCAGGCATTTTCTTCTGGCTTTTTCTTTTTTGATTGGGGAAAGAATTATAAGGATGTGCAACACGTAAACCCCTCCCACACATTCCAGTGAGTACAAACTAACTAGTGCATAAGAAAATGTTTTTGCAAAGTCTGACACATGATACCAACAAAAGGGAACGTAGAAATATTGCCCCAAATGCTGGAACTGTTAAACATGTCTGTTTCCATAGAGAGATCAAGGTTTATTTACCTGTTTTTAAAGATTAAAGTTTGGTGCCTTAATTCCTTAAGGAAGAGCAGGAATGTGTATCCTGGGGTGATGATGGCCAGTCGGCAGCCCCATTTGATCCCAAGCTCTCTGTGGCTCCTCCATTTGCTTAGGGGCCCAGCTGATAGATCTATCTTTCCTTTTTTTTAATTTTTTTTTTTAAAGATTGGCACATGAGCTAACTTCTGTTGCCAATCTTCTTCCGTTTTTTTTTTTTCTTCTTCTCCCCAAAGCTCCCCAGTACATAGTTATACATTCTAGCTCTGGGTCCCTCTGGCTCAGCTATGTGGGATGCCACCTCAGCGTGGCCTGATGAGCGGTGCCATATCCGCGCCAAAGATCCAAACCGGCGAAACCCTGGGCCACCGAAAGGGAGTGCGCAAACTTAACCACTTGGCCGTGGGACCGGCTCCTGATAGATATACCTTAATGTGCCTGTGACAGCGTCTGATAAACAGACAACGTCCCAGCCCGCAGAGCTGACTTGCTGAAGCTGATGGAGATTTAAGGGAGAAAGCGAGGGCCCTTCATGCGGTGGAACGACGGGAAGGCTGTCCCTGTCTCTGGAGATAGGGCTGCGCTCAAAGGGAAGGGAGACTTGTAAAAAAAACCCACTATCATCGCAATAATAACAACACTCTTCTCTTCTTTTTCTGTCCCACTCAACAGTTTGTAAAGTGTTTCTGTGTCCCCATCTCCCACCACTGTTCCCTCCTCCTTACGCCTCACCCACGCTGGCCTATTTCTGGTCCTGCAATTTTCTGGACCTGTTCCCTCCTCTGGGCCTCTGGGCCTTTGCACCTGCTGTTTCCTCTCCTCGGCATGCTGTTCCCTCAGATCTCCCATGGCAGCCCCTTCTCATCCTTCAGGACTCAGCCCACGTGTCACCTCCTCAGAAAGGCCTCCCAGCCCCATTACTCTTTATCCATCCCCCAATCTGTGTCCGTTACTGCATTCTTCACAATCTGAAATTGTCTGTGTGTTTATTTGTTTACCTGGATATTGTCTATCCTCCTCATAGACCAGAACTTTGTGAGAATAGATGGATTGCATCAATATTGTTCACTGCTGTGTCCCGGAAACCAGGGCGATGGCTGAGTGTAAAGGCACTCGATCAATATCTGGTAAATGAATGGACAGATCCATAATTGGACAGTTACATCGATGGATTTCACGTGGGGATGTGCTGCTTTGCACTTGGTTGGTCCCATTGTTCTTGTATATAACGTGGACCTGACCAGGAGCAGATGGTGCCTAGGCTACGAGGAGCCTTCACGTGCTCTGGCTGGACAAAAACAAGACATCAAGGCCCCTTCTCTATACGTTATTCTAGACCTTCCAGGATGAACCACTATGCCGCACAGGGGCCCAGGGATTGTGAAGTACATTTCTTAAGCAAATTGTTTATGTAGACAGAAACCCTGCAAAGAAAATACATATATATACACACACACACATATGTGTGCATCTGCCTGGGCCCCACACATTCTGGATGTGGCCCTGCGGTCAATCCCATGAGGTCTGGAGCTGCGATGGCCCTTCAGAGGCACTGAATTGAGTCCAGGGGCCTGAATCTTTATACCCCTGTACTTCCCAGTCTTTGGAAATGGGTGGTCCCCAGGGAGGGAGAGTGACCTTGGCCAAGCAGCTCCCTTTGGCCAAGGGCATTTCCCGGGGAGGGACTCAGCTGTGAGCGCTCAGCTGCCAACACTCGGGGCAGCAGGGACTGCCTGGTCCTGAAGGAGCGTCTGGGGGCACATCACAGCCTCTGGGCCAAGCTGCCAGCCTCTCTCAGCTGGGCTGTTGCAAAGCTCCCCACAGGCCTCCCTGCTTCCACTCTTGCCCCCAACAGACTATTCTCCACACAGCAGCCAGAGGAAGCTTTTGAAAATCTGGACCAGATGCTGTCCCTCCTCTGCTCAGAACCCCCCATGGCTCCCACCTACTCAGAGTAAAACCCAAGTCTTTACAGTGGCCCAAGGGCCTGCCGCCATGGCCTCTCTGACTCCCGTTCCACTGCTCTCCCCCTCCTCACTCAGCCAAGCAACACCAGCCCTAGTGTTCACTGGGTTTGCTAGAACGTGCAGGCACACGCCTGCTGTAGGATTTGCACGTGTTGCTCTTTGTCTGGAAGGCGCTGAGCTGATGTCGCCGTGGCCCTCTGCCTCTGCCCCTTCACATCTTTGCTCAGATGGCTTTTCAGCAAGGCCTTCCCTCACCACCTATTTAAAATGGCCAACCATCCCCTGCGGTCGGCTGAATGATGCCCCTCCATCCGTCCACGCCCCAATCCCCAGAACCTGTAGGTTTTTACCTTGCACGGCAAAAGGTGAAGCAGACGTGAGTAAGCCAAAGATCCTGAGAGGGGGAGGTGATCCGATTATCTGTGTGGGCCCCACGTAACCACAGGGTCCTTAAAGAGGGAAGCAGGGGGCTCAGAGTCAGGGAAAGCGGAACGGGAAGCCGGGATCAGAGAGATGCGCCTGGAAGATGGGGGAAGGGCCACCAGCCGAGGAACGCAGGAATACACAGGACACTGGAAGCCGAAAAGGCCAGGGAATGGAGTCTCCCCCAAGCCTGCAGGAAGCCAGTCCTGCCGACACCTCAACTTTGGCCCGGGGAGACCGACGGCAGATGTCTGGCCTCCAGACCAGCAAGGGAATAAAGCTGCGTTGTTTCAATCCCCAAGTTTGTGACAATTTGTTGCAGCAGCGACGGGAAACTGACAGACCCACGTCCCTGGAGCTCCCCGTCCCCACTCCCGCTTTGCTGTCCCCACGGCAGGTGTGACCAGGTGACATGCGTCTCTCTCACAGACTCGTCTCTCTGCACCACTCGGACGCGCTCCTTCCGGAATCACAGCTCTCTGATGGCCCGGGTTCAGTCCGTCCCCACAGCGCCAGGCAGCCAGGCACAGGGCGAAGCACCAAGTCTATGCTCAGTCTGCCCGGGGTTCAAGGGCCAGCCGGCCACCGGCCCGTGGGGTGACCTTGGGCACGTCACTTTACTTCTCAGCGACGGCAATTCATTATCTGAACTGGAGATGGTAATAGTAACCCGCCTCGCTGGCTTAGGGTAGAACTAAGTGACTGTGACAACAGTACTGGCATATAGTATGGACCCTGATACCCTGTGACTATTATTACTACTCGTTCCCCAAGCATCGACTGAACCCTGTTCTCGGCCCTCAGGCTGCAGCTGTGATTGAGGCAGACACAGTCCCTATCTTCATGGGGTTGATGTTCTACTGGGGTGACAGACAGATATGACAATTACAGGTTATTATCCGTACCATGACAAGGATAAAATAGCGAAATGTGAAGCACAGTGAACAGGGGACAGAGACCTCTGTAGACCGGGTAATCACGGAAGGCCTCATGGAGGAGGTGTGTTTTCAGCTGAGACCTGAAGGATGCATAGAAGATGAAAGTGCCAAGAACGAAGGAAGGAGCATCTCAGGTGGGGCGATGCAGCTGCAGCAAAAGACTCGAGTCGGGAAGGGGCCTGGACGTTCAAGAAAGAGCAGCGCCTGTGCCGCCCGAGTGGAGGTTACAGAGGCAGGGAAAGAGGGAAGAACTTCAGCGAACGTGTGATGGGAGCCATTGAAGGGATTTGAGCAACAGAGAAACATGGTCTGATTGACTCTCTTACGAGTTTGTCTGGCTGCTGCGTGGGGCCCAAGGAGAAGGTGAGAAACCATTGAGGCAGCTGAGGGACAAGGGCGCCGGTGCTGGAGACAGGCAGGAGATGGAGCAAAGTGGACCCTAAGAGGGACCTGCCTGAGGCAGATCCAGGGAGAGAGCAGGGCCGATGGACGGGATGCGGGGGACGAGGGCATCCAGGGAGACCAAGGGCTTCGGCCTGAGCCCCTG
The DNA here is from genome assembly GCF_041296265.1 of Equus caballus. Classification (NCBI taxonomy): domain Eukaryota; kingdom Metazoa; phylum Chordata; class Mammalia; order Perissodactyla; family Equidae; genus Equus; species Equus caballus. The sequence goes on along the minus strand of NC_091705.1, from coordinate 37,549,866 downwards.
GGCACGGGATTCTCAACTGAATGAGGAGCCTGGGGAGGAGCAGACGGACCCGCTCTCAAAAGGGCAGCAGAGCGACAGTTTTCAGACCCCCGTTCCTGGGGAAATGCTCCCCGACAGCCCAGAGCCCCGGATGTGTGTGTGCAGGGAGGCGGGATCGCTTCCTTGGGGTCGGCAGTGATTAGAAAGGTCTGCCCGGTGTGACTGGAGACGACTTTCCCGAAAGGAGCGTGGCTTCCTCTCGCCACAAAATTAGAGCCCGCTGCAGCCCATTGCATCCACCGAGGGCCGGGGCAGCTTGGATCTGTGGGGACCCACCACTCTTGCGGCCTGACCTGGCTGCCCAGGGCCAGGCGGTCCTCGAAAACATGCCGCCAGTTGTCCCAGACCAGCCTCCCCCCGGGTAAGGCTCACTGACAGATGCTGGAAAGAAGGAAAGCTTACAGGGGACAAAGCAGACACTGCTGTCACCCTTTCTATTTCTAATCTGTTCGGTCTTGGTCAGAGTGTCTCGAAAGGGGACATTATTGGCTCTTCGTGCAGGGCAATTCATTGTAAGGGACTGTCTCAGGCATCAAAGGACATTTATCTTTCCCCCAATCATTATGACAACTGAAAACCCACATTTCCAATCACTGGGTTTGCATGCAAATCGAACTCTGAAAAGGCCTTACAACCTGAGTGGGGAGCACCCGCCATGGCCCCCGGTGAGGCTCTTCCCGAGCGTGCAAACCGCTTAGCTCTGAGCTCTGGTGCCTGCAAATATCTCACTCATGACCGGCCACATCTCCAAAGAAAGTAGGTGCTGCTTACTGAGCATTCAACCCCGAAAAATAGGCAGCGATGCCAAAACGTGAGAAAAGAGAAAAAAGGACACACGCATCGAGCCGTCCAGGCAGCGGGTGTTTACCGAGCACAGGCAGCGGGAACAGTGCCCAGTGTCGGGGTCCCAGGAAGAAGGACGGCGCCGTCCCGAAGTGCCAGGGGCTCACAGCGGGTCCAGGAGGTAAACAGAAGTACCACACACTGTGGCAGAAGCGATGGGAGAGAGCATCCTTAGGCGAGGTGAGTTTTTAAACTGCAGACACTGACTGACCCGTTTGTGGGTTGTTCCGTTTATCACACCTTGAAGAGTGTTTTTAGGTTGGAATAGAATAGGATGGGATGGGGTAGAATACAATGAAATGGAACGGAAAGGAACAGAATAGAATAGAAAATACCAGAGTGTATCTCGGTTGGCAAGAATAAGCGTTGTAGGCTTAATACTCTCAGATTATACAAAGGTGTTTATTGTCTCGTGATGTAAAATGCACTTTTAACTTTGGGTTATGTCCAAAAATGTTTGAAACACACAGTGTAGATAATTTGGTGTCCTGAATGGGAGTGTAGAACGGAAAAAGGACACGAGAGAAAACTAGTAAAATCTCAATAACGTGCAGAGTTTAATAAATAGTAACGTACCTGTGCTGGCTGCAGAGGAAACTACCTTTGCAATATGGACTAGAAACAGACATGAAAACACGTCATGGGCTGGAAACCCGGCACCAGATTTTGGAATAATTTGCAGGCAGAGAGCAACCACACACGCTGCCAGCGTGTCCTGGCATCCATCAGTGGAGGTGACCCCCAACAGCCCTGGGAGGTGGCGGGAGAGGCTCATTCTGCTCGTTGCAAAGATGAGGAGAACAGAGACCTGTCAGGCTGGGAGACTCTCCAGAGGTCACCCAGCCGAGAGGCCGGAGCGCCAGGCCTGGGACCCGCATCCCAGACTCTGGCCCCGAGGGTCCTACCACACCAGCTGTGCCCGGAATGAAGCCTCACCCACGTCACTTGGTCTCCAGGCAGCTCTGTGTGACAGGTGGCTGAGAGACGCAAGCAGGTTCTAGAAAGAGACTCCACCAAGATTGTGGGTGCTGGCTCCGCAGCTTCCTCTCCTGGGGGAACATCTTCCCACAGCAACCGCTGACACTTTCTTTAACGCTGTCGGCTGTCACCTCCTAAGGACCCTGTCTGGTTTGAGCTCAGGATGTGACAAGGGGAGCAGAGCTTCCCAGTTTATTCCACTGCAGCCTGTGGCCCATCACTCCTCAGACTGAAAGAGCCAAAAAATAAAACGAAATGTCAGGATTTGTTCCAGGAGACAAAAGCCAAATGAAGTGGGCTGGCTTGAAACAGCATCCTGGCTGGGACGGGTGAGCAGCCCCCCGTTCATGTTCCGTCCCCCCACATGCAGGTGCACATGGAGGGCGTCCTTTCCACACTGCCCCCTCCCCCTCAGTGTCCCCGTGAGGGCGCAGGGAGTGGTTTGTCTACTTGGGGCGTCCACATGGAGTGGCTTCTGCACTGACCTGAGTCTTGCGCACAGACGGCTTCGCTCTTGCTAGAAAGTCAATGGGCTCCTTGGCAATCCGTGTCCTGTGTGTCCATGATGTGTGCCGTGTGGCAGTGCAGCCAGGTGGTCAGGGGCACAGTTCTGGAGCCCCCCACCTCCCACCATGTCCTCTGTCAAGTGAGCAGGTCAGAGGGCGATCTTGGAGATTTCTTCCAGCATCCTCCAGCGGCCAACGTGTGGCATTCATCCAACGGGCTCTGTTAAGCACGTGCTCTGTGCCAGGCACAGCTCCAGGCTCTGGGGGTGCGGCCGTGGTCCCCATCCTGCCCCTACAGACCCTGCACTTGTGGCCGGAGACAGACGATGAGCAAGAAATCACTCCAGCGACGCTCGAGAGGATTTCCTGAGGTGAGAGGCGCTGGGAAGGCAGCTAACCAGGCTGCAGGGAGGGAGTGACGGGTGTGGGGGCTTGGATGGGGACTCAGGGACCAGGAGGGACATTGACCTGAGTCCTGAAGGAGGAGAAGGAACAGATCACGGGAGGGAACCGGGAGGGGGCTCCCAGCCCAGACGGCAGCGGAGCGGAATCTGAGTGACGGCCAACCCCGTCCTTCCCAGTGGACCCTGTGGGACCCGAGAGAAATGTCCTCTGCCAGCCCCCAGACAAAAGCCCCTGCATTGAAGCTGGGGATCATAAAGTGCCCCTGTAATGAGTGGTTAAGAGCACAGACTCCAGTGCCAGGCTGCCTGAGTTCAAATCCTAGCTGTGCCACTTACTAGCTGGGTGACCTTGGGCTGGTTAGTTAACCTCACTGTGCCTGTTTCCTCCTCTAAAGAATGGAGATGATAATAGCATCCACCTCACAGGGCTGCTGTGAGCATTAAATGAGTTACTGCACTTTTAGCACAGTGCCTGACCCATAGTGTGTGTCACCCACCACTACTGTTTGGGTAGAAAAATCCATCACGTTGCACAGGATTCAAACACAGCGCTGTGAGTAGACCAGGATGTCCAAATTGACGTGCAAAGGGTGTGACTGCAAGACAAGCACCGCTGGCACCGGGACATCAGTTTTCCTGGAGCCTGTGCCTACACTTTTATACAGGTGAGGAATGTAACACAGCCTGGCCACTCTTCACAAGAAAGTGATCATCCCCGCGGCTCGCCCCTCACTGTGCCTGCTGTTTAACCACCCCCACCCTAGAAGGGTCCCGGAGTTTGGATTACACAAGTTCAGGGGTTCGGGGGGATGTCACGGGGGGCTCCAGACAGTAGGGCACAGGGAGAGTCATCAGGACTCAGGAGGCAGACATGAAAACTCACCAGTCCCCCACTCCCACCCCGTCGCTGCTCTGCCCAGGACCCAGGTGGGGCCAGGCTGCGGGGGGCTTTCTGCAGGAGGCACACACCAGCCCTGGGAGCGAGCCTGGGCTGTCCCTGCTGCACGACACCAGGAACCAGGAGCAGCGAGAGCAAGCACGTGGGGCAGGGCACGGGGAGAGGGCAGGGAGCAGGGACCATGATCGGCCACCGGCGGGGCTGTGAGCATCCGTCTTTGCAATGACCAAAGGGAGACAAAGTGACAGAGCCCTGCAGGTTCCTGGGTGGTGGGTTCCCTCCCAGGAGGGCTCCATGGACAGCGACTCTGGGGAAGCAGAATGCAATGGGGCCGGCTCCAGGCAGCCATTTCAGAACTTGTGCCTCTCTGCGCTCTGCAGCCCCCCCCGCCCCGCTGCCCTGGGACCGTACATCTCAGGCCCTCGCGGCCCTGGGACCCCACGTCTCAGTGTCCGCTGTCCCGGGACCCCACCTCTCAGCTGCCCAGGGCCCTGGGACCCCGCATCTCAGTGTCCATAGCCCTGAGACCCCATGTCTCAGTGTCTGCTGTCCCAGGAACCCATGTCTCAGCCCCCTGCAGCCCTGGGACCCCCACGTCTCAGCCCCTGGCACGGGGGCTCCCTCCTCACCCTCTCTCTGGTTTGCGTGACTTGGGTGGGCACCGACATCTCCATCTGTGCTCCCAGGCCTGGCACCAGCGACCTGCAACCTTTGCCCTGTGGTCTGACCTCCTTCAGTCATGTCCTGCACACCCGCCCCGCCTCGAGCCCGGGCACAGCCTCAGACGATGCGCCCTCGGCATGGGGAGGGCCTGGGATACCACCTGTAGTGCCCCCCAGGGAGAAGACGAAATGGTGCTCAAATGGCTCCCATCACACCTGACACCCAGGTCTACTGGCAATGCACAAGCGGGAGCTTGGCGCCGCATCCTCCTGGCCATCACCGTCTTTCCGTAAGGCAGGGGAAGTGGCAGAGAGGGCACCTGGCTGAAAGGGCGGCCATGGTTTCCAAAACATCCCTCAGCCACAGATGAGCAGCCTGCCCTCGGATGTGCCCAGGCGGCTGAAAACCAGCAGATAATAGAGGCCCGTGGACTTGCGGAGTCCTGCCCGGATTTCAGTCTTAAGAAGTAATTTACAAGAAATAATTTGCCACATTGAGCGGCTGCCAGGAGTCCTGGCTGATTGGCATTTTCTCTCAGAGGCTGTTCTCCGACTCCAGAGCCAGACTGGGGCCAGGGGCTGCTCCGTGGCCTCAGTGGGCCCTCGTGGTCTGCAGGGAGCCACAGAGTGCGCAGGCTGACTTAACGGACGTTTATGGAGCCCTGCAGGAGGCCATAGCTTAGCACGTCCCCTCCTAATTAAAGGACAGCGGCCAGTTGTTCCCCATCAGAGCTTACAAAAGATGATTGCTCTGGTCCCAGGGAGCTCATGGGAGCGTGTCAGATGCCAAAATCTGGCGCCTGCCACCTGGCATTCTTAAAGTGACCCTGTAAAGAGAGACGGCCATTGTGAGGGACACAGTCACCGTGGGGCCTCCATCCTGGCCTCCGGAGGGGTCAGCGCTGCCCACGTGGGGGCAGGAGGACATGTCCTGAACCTGCCCTGCACTGGCCCAGCGGGGCTGGGGGCTTTGAAGGGGGGTGGGGGCTACAGATGCAAATGCCCACAGGCCTGGGGGTCAAGGGACTCATGCAGGGATGGGGGTGGGGGTCCTCGCCACAGGAAGAGCCTTGTCTCCAGCCAGCAGAGGCCACGTGGAAATACGCGCCCAGCATTGCCCGACCTCCCAGCCCCCAGGGCAACCCCGGGGAAATGCAGGCCACTGTCCACTCCAGGCCGTGAGCTGTGTCAGGCGGGACCATGTCCATCACATCCCACCCACACCATGTCCTGCTCCCCCAGAGAGCCCTCCTCGGCCCCCCAGCTGGAAAGCAGCGGTCGCCCCCTCTGAGCTCCGCAGCCTGAGCAGCGCCAGCTCGCTGGGCCGTCGGGCTGAACGTGACTGACCTGTGAGGCAGGTCTAAGTTCCCGGGGGCCGCCCTCATCTCGTCTGCCTCTGTAACCCCTGCGCCCCCCAGCCCAGCACCACACACACCCTTGCGGCTCAGGACTTTCTAGAATGAACGATTCTCTCCACGGTCAGAGCACACACTGTGGATGCATGGCCCAAAACCAGGCAGCAGACGTGTCTTGTCTGTCCCTCTCGTTGTTTTTGAGGAATATGAATCCAACGTCAACACGTGGACAGCTTAGAGGTCTCCCTTGAGAATCAATTGCTTGGTTCTCCCGAGGTCTCAGGAGATGGGGCCACCCTGGGCCCACACCCTCTCATAGCAGCAATTGGTGGCACAAAGTCCAGGCTGCCCCTTTAGACGGGCTTGTGCTCCCAGTTTGCCACAGTCTCCACCCCTCCCCACTGTCTCCCAACAGGGAGGCCCAGGACCTGCCACCCAAACTCCTGTCCTGTATTGTCCATATGCCACCTGCCAGCTGTGGGACCCGGGCGATCTCCTTCCCTGGGTGCTTCCCCTTCTATGATGAAACTGTGATAAACCTACCCGACAGGGCTGGGGGATTGGCTGAGTCCATATCCAGAACCTGCTGGAACGAGTCTGGCAGGTGGTCCTCCCTCAGGGCCTGCTGGCTGTCAGCTGGTGGGGTCGAGCCTTCCTCACTCCTTTGTGACTTGCCAGGCCTGTCTGGGCGCTTGGCTCTGAGACCCTGCTGTGGATGGAGGAGCCAGATTTGCCCCTTTCTCTCCAGCTTCTCCACCTCCACCTTCCTCCCCAGCCCCACCACCCACTCCGTCCCACACCCAGAGGGCAAGGAGCACAGGCCTGGAGACCCGTCCCGGGGAGTCCCGGGTTTTCCACAGGCCCGACCACGCCACTCACTGGAGACCCTGTGGTGGACGTGTCAGATTCTCTCCCTTCTTGTCCCTGGATGTCCATCCCCCATCCCACTGATGACTTCAGGACCGCGTGGGAGATGGAATCAAGTCCGTGCATGTGTTCTCTCTTATTCCACCCACATCACGTCAGCAGGGCGCTCAGAACCTACTGGATGTCGTGTATCCTTGGGATTAATCTCCCACAGGAAGTGCTTTGAAAGCATCAACAACTGTGATCCAATTAGCAGCTGTACTTTTCACGCTATTTCACCCCAACCTCATCCTAACTGTGCACCAAACTCACCACACATGCGCACACAGCAGGTGCCGATTTTGTGCCTCGCTGCCTCGCATAGCAGTAGGAGAACCGCACAGTGGACGACTGATCTGCGTGAATCAACGGGAGAGAGCACGTGCGCCCTGGAGCGTGTAAACCCACACACAGGTGTCGGGCCGGGCCGCGGGGAGAGCAGGGCCCAGGCCGCGGCTCAGGACTCGTGGCCTCCTCGGGTCCGCAGGTCACACAGCTCCACGAGGAGGCGGACGCACGGCCTGGCATGTTAGTGACGCTGACTTGCTATGTCTGAGCGGGCGAGTGTGTGCGGGTATGAGAGAGTGCACGTATGTGTGCACATGTGTGTAAGTTTGCACACACATATGTCGAGGCCCCATATGTATGGGATGAAATTGAATGGCCCCAAAGATCTGCTGGACACCTGTCAGATTCCGACAGAGCCTTAAGCTCCGAGGGGTCTCTGAGGGGACAGTTCGTGTTTCTGAGTCAGGGCGGCTGCCGGCCCAGCCTGAGGAATCTGCTCCTCCAGCCCGGTAAACGCCCGCCCGCCCCCGCTCTGTTCATCCCCCCCATCGCCTTCCTGCATCTCCCTCCCTCTCCCATTGCTCTGGCTGCAGCCTCCTCTGTCCTGCAGCTCCCTTCCTGCTGCAGATTATGGGATGGAACCACCACGTCCTCGCCCCCCTGACCTACAAAACCCTTTACACAGGCTTGTACCCATTTTTTCTCCCTGCAAATCAGGGAAAATACATACACACATGCATGCATACATATAGATGCAGACATGCAGACATGCATAAACGCATACATACTTACATGCATGCATTACACATGTGTTTGCACAAGCATGCATGCAACAGTGCATATATACATGCATGTATGCATGCACACATGAGTACTCGCTTACATGCATGCATTCACACGTGCGTACACAGGTGTGTGCACATGTACACATACACATACATACATGCATTCACACACACATGTATACACAGGTGCATGCATACACACACACCTCATCTTCACAGAATGTAAACACAGACCGGAAGCAGCCCTCCGCCCTTTGTCTTTGCTCTGGTTTTCCCTGAAGCAGACCCTGAGGCAAAGTTTCAAGGTCAAGCAGTTATCCATCAGGCTGTGGGCAGGAGCCCAGGAGGGATGGAGCTGATAAGTGTTCTACCCGTTTCTCTGGGAAACAGCCAAGGGGTCCTCTGCATGGCCAGGAGCCCACCCCAGAGCACCTGCCAACAGAAGACAGGCCTGAGGTTCCTGGGCAGGGGTGGCTGTGCCCTCCTCAGCAAGTCACCAACGTGGACAGAGAGAGCCCAGTCCGCCAGGGCCCCTCCGAGGGTCAAGAGTGCGGGGCATCACCCCAGCCCCATCAGACCTGGCTCAGGCCACACTGCTTTCCCTGCACCTCTGGCCTCTGGAGCTCCAGGAGGCCCCGCCTGGCTGCAGGCCCTCAAGGGAGACGCAGGGGCTGTAGCACGAAGCCAGGAGGGGGCACAAGGGCACCACCAGGGGACAATGAGGGACCTTCAGAAAAAGGAGCCCACCCCTCCTGGGCCGCTCTCTGGGGCTCGCTCCTGCACTCAGACTCCCCCCGACCCGCCCAGATGCTCCTCACCCTCAGGACTGGTGACCTGGGCGCCCCAGGCTTTGGTGAGCCCTACTGTGCGCCAGCACTGGGCTGGCACTGGGCACATCAGGGGACGGGCTCCTAGTCTGTCCTATTCTAGTCTGTCGTGGACTCTAAATGCCGGCTTGACCCTCCACACAATTCCAGGACCCGCTGATCATCTCAGCCCATGACAGGACTCCCTCGCACCAGGAAACAGCTGCTGTGGACGCAGCCACCAGGTGCCGTTTATCCACAGTGAGTGGGCAGGTCACCTGGGGACGCACCCTCTCCTCCTCCAGCCAGTGGGCAGGGGGGGGCTGTGCCCACTGGACCCTGAGAGGTCACGACCTCCGTGTGCCCAGCAGTCTGCAAGGCGGGTGTTGGGGTCGGAGGCACAGACCGGACGCCAGAGCCCTGGTCTGCGCCACACAGCCCTGCGTCCCCCAGCTCAGCGGGGAGCAGGTCCCAGCGCGGCTGTCAGGGATGAGCCGAGGGAGCAGCAGGACGAGCTGGACCCACCGCCCCCTCCCAAGACCCCAGACCATCCTCCGATCTGCCTGGGAACCAGGCCTCAGGAGCTCACCGACAGCCCCTTGGCCCGGAGAAACAGGCAGGACACCGCATGCACATGTTAGCAAGAGTTACTCTGACTGTGTCCATGGTTGTCCTCAGCTGCTCCCCCAGCGGCATCTGGTGCCCATGGGTGACATCTTCCTTCCTGCTTTCGATGCCCCTGGAGGAAGACGCAGGGTGCAGGGCAAGGCGCCGGTGGTGGCAGCAGCAGTGATGATGATAGCAACCAACACCCAACGTTCCGGAGCACCTACTGTGCGCCCGGCCCGCGGCTAAGGCTCCATCTGATCCTCACCAGTCTGGAGGCCTAACTCCACAGACAGCATCTGTGTGATCCCAGGGAAGTGGCATAACCTCTCTGTGCCCCTATTTCTCAGCTGTCAATGAGGATAATAAAGTCCCCATCCCTGGGAATGAAAGATGACTGACGAGGGCCTGGCGCTAGCAGGCAGTCAAAACAGGCTGTTCACATTAGCCCCACTTTACAGATGGGGAAACTGAGGCTCAGGGTCACTGGCCTGGCAGGAAGTGGGACTGGTACCCGACTCTGTCTGACACCAAGCTCTTTCGTTTCCCTCCCTTACGACTGTCTTCAGAGGGGACAGGGCAGGGGGCGGCCCTCCCACAGAGGGCGCTGAGCATCTGAGGACCCTAGTCATCTGGCTGTGCCCCCCACTGCTCCCAGAGGGCCACCAATCGCTCCCGTGTGCCCCACATTCCACCCTCTAGCCACATGCTGCCCACAGTTCGGGGCCTCCAGGACATTCCCCTCACCTTGCTCATCTCTTGACAGGCACTGTCCCTCTCGTCTCCATCATTTCCACGCCGCTGACGGTGACAGTTCCCGGTCATGCTGGGACGCAACCTTTTGGTTTCTGATTGACTTATTTACAAGCGGATTTCACCTGACTCCACTGACGAAGTTGGGCTTTCCCTCCAGTCTATCTTGGGGGGGTCTCGTGGGTTCAGGAGGCCGGGGGCTGGGCTGCTGGCTGGGGGTGGGAGGGTGCAGCAAAGGACACAATCCCCACCCTGAGCGGGGGTGGTGGATGGCAGAATTGGCTCTACCCTGGTCGCCTGGGGACAGTCAGCGCCCTCGGCCACCACATCCTCCCACCCGAGCCTGGTGTTCTCAGCCCAAGGCGTCGGCCCCAGGACTCCACACTCCAGACCTGTGAGTCCCATGCCATCCTCTTGCCTCCCAGAGAAATCTCCACATTACTCCCAGAAAGACATTCTCCTCTCCTCTTGAGGCCCGAGGTGGCAGAGCCGACTGGGCAACGGCGAGCTCTGGAGTCACTTCCCCGCATCAAATCCAGCTCTGCTGTGTGACCTCAGGCAATTTGCTTAAGCTCTCTGTGCCTCTGTTTCCTCATCTGAAGAACAGACTGGTGTCAGAGCAGAAGACAGCGGTCTTAGCTGTCCCACCAACAGGTGTTTTAAGTATAAAACAAGGTTTTATACTTCTTTTCCCCTCTAAAAACTCCTAGAGATCCATCTTTGCATATTTTTCTTACTACTTCCTTGGGATAAATTCCTTTAAGTGGAATTTGGGGCCTAAAGTTATGCACTTTTAGTTGCAGTTGCTACATCTCACCAGATGGCCCTCCAGAGAGGTTGCACCCGGGAACCCACCCAAGAGGCGCGGTTTTGTTTGACGAGAAGTTTCTCCACCTCACATTTCCTTCTAATCCACTCTCTGCCTTCATTAGGCTTACTCCTCTCTTCGAAATCCTTGTCTGCTGGATCCTAATCTTAGAATTGAATACGTGCTCTTCTTTCGGATAATTATTAAGGTGGGATACGTGAGATTGCGTGAGAGCCCAGCCAGAGCCTTGGGGAAGGAGGTGTTCCCTCCAGAGCTGCAGAGAATAAACGTTACTAATCCACAGAGGCTGTGAAACTAAAGTGGTCAGGAAGGAGTAGAAAGAATTACCCTTTATGGGAAGAGTGTGGCTGGGATTTTCACTCCGCTCTGGCACACGGTGTTCAGGACAGCAGATCATGCACGAGGTGGGCACCCTGTGATCCCTTCCGAATAGAGAGAGTTGTAGAAAGCATGTCCTGGGCAGAGGTAACAGCAAATGCAAAGGCCCTGAGGCAGGAATGTGCTTGGCCCATTTGGGGAAAAGAAAAGAGGGCAGTGTGGCTGGAGTAGACTGACAAATTCATCCCAGTTTGCCCAGAACTTTCTCAGTTTTCGCACAGCAAGTCCCATTTCCCAAGAAACCCCTCAGTCAGCCCTGAGCAAACCTGAGCAAACCAGGACAGTTGCCACCCTAGGCTGGAGCAACGTGAGCAAGGATGGGCAGTAACACCCACTCTTGCCACTGCCACGGTCATAGATGTTCACCTGTCCAGAAGGAAAACTACATTTCCCAGCTTCCCTTGCCATCAAGGGAGGTCATGTGGCTGGGCTGTGGCCAATGGGAAAGAGGTGTGTGTACTCAGGGGCTGGGGGCTGCTCTTAAAGGGAAAGGAAGGTTTGTGCCCTTCGCCTCCCTTTGTCCCCCTCCATGCTGGCTGACATGGCAACACGATGGACCTTACAGAAGAAGCTACACCCTGAGGACGACAGAGCAGTGAGATGGCAGGCACCTGAGACCCTGACAACTGCACAGAGGAGAATCACCCTACAGACTTGGAATTTTATGCAAAAGAGAACTAAACTGTCTTACTTAAGCCACTGTGACTTGGGGTCCCTGTCACGCTCTCTGAGGCTGTAAGCTACTTTGTAGAAAGGTGGCGGGGGCGGGGCATGGAGAGGCGGGCAAAGACCAGACCACATCCGGCCTGTAGGCCATGTGAGGGAAGACACAGGCAAGGGAGGACTCAGGGCCCACCTGCTCCAGGTGAGGAGTCTGCGGGGGGTGCCCCCCACCTCTGAGGAGTAACGGGATTCTCCCCACTTTCCCTTTAGGACTTTGCGAGAAGCACAGTTCAGTGTAGTCACAGGCGCGTCCCTCGTGAAGAGCCCTTATGATTACTTAGACCCACTCTTTCATTGTGCCCACGGGGAAACTGAGGCCCAGAGAGGGAATGACCGGCCCTCGTCCGCAGGAGAGGGCCACTTCCCCTGAGTATTCTCCGTGGTCAGTGAGGCCATAATTTGCTTCTACAGCTACCGAGAATCAGACCGGCTATTCGTTCACTCATTCCTTTATTCCCGCATCCATTTGTCACATACTTTTGTAAAGCAAGATGGTCCCAGGAGCCTCCGTTAATGTGCGTTGGGGGCGGGAAAAAGTGCTTCGTAATCAACGCCTTTTACATCCAGCAAGATATTTCTGTGCCCCAGGTGCAGAGGAGACGAACAGCTCACTGGGCCAATTCCTAGCCTGGTCCATCCCCCCGCCACCCCCCCCAGGGCTGCCTCTGCCTCCCCTCTGAGCCCTGATTGTTCATAACTCCATGGCCACTGCCCTCTCTGGCCTCCAGCCTCACCTTTCTCCTCCCAGCGGCCAGAGGGGTCCTCTGACCCGGGGCCCAGTCGTGGCGCTGCCTGCTCCCAGCGCCCCCAGATCTTCCCACTGAGCCCGGAACAAACCTGAAACTCTCTCCACGGGCCGAAGCTCTCTGCATCCCCTGACCTCTCCCACCTCCCCAGCTGCCCCCTCCCCCCACATGCAGCCCCAGCAGCCTCTCTGTTGTCCTCAGACGGCCCACCACACGCCCAGCCTCCTCACTCCGGCATCTCTGTTCCCTCTGCCTGGAAACCTCCACTCCCTGAAGGTTCCCAGACCTGCCCCATCACTTCCTTCCTGCCCCGGCTCAGTGTCGCCAGGTCAGAGAAGCACTGATCACTTCTGTGAGACAGCAAGTCCCAGCCCGTGCCCTCCTTCATTGTCCTTGCGTTTCTCGCTGGTCGCTAACCAGCATGCGAGTAAACATTCTGTTTGTTTATGAGTTTACTGTCTCTCCCCCATGAGACCAGAACCTCGTCTGTCTTTTTCAAAGCTGTGTCCCCAGCAGCTGGAACCGGGGCTGCTCAGTAAATACAGTGCAGGTTGGGCGAATAAACAGCTCATTCCTGATGCCTGTCACTACCGATTCCACCAGGTATGACCGAGGCTGGCCACCTGCTCACCAACCCCATTTCCTTTTCCTGAGCACATGGGACAATGACATTTCCCAGCTTCCTTGCAGTGAATTCAGAGACATTCTGACCAAGAAAACAAGGATATGAGGGATGTAAGACAATGCCAGTCTGGTCCATAAAACACTCTGCTTGAGCCTCTCATCTCCCAGCCCCTCACAGTGACCTGGAACACAGCTGAAGATGGTGACATCACGAGATTGAAGGAGCCTGAATCCCTGAGCCACCACTTGGAGGAGATCCTGCCAGGAGAGATGCCCCACCAGGTAAGACTGTGGCAAGAGCAGAAGGAACCCTCGTGTGTGTTAACCTCTGGGGTTTGGGGCTGACGTCATAGCAGCTGCTGATACTTGTCCTGACTAACGTGCAGACGCTGAGCGCTCTCATCTGGAAACGCTGAGTGAGATGGTGGATCGTGACCAGGAGAGCACTTGGCTGACCTCCCTCCTGGCCCCAGGGCCACTGGGTAGAGCCCCTCATCTGAGATCAACCCCACGCCTGTACACCCACAGCGGCCGGAGCAGACGCCAGGCACCGAGCGTGATGGATCCGGAGCAGACCTTACCCCGCCCTCCTGGAGCTCCGGCCAGAGCGTGGGATCCTCAGAACGCCCTCCCCACTCACAGACTTCATCTGGCCGAGCAGCAGCGAGGCTGGGATCCCTGACCCCCCCTCCCCCTCCCCCACCCCCTGGAGCGGCTTATGTGTCAGCCTGTAGCACACAGCACGCGGGGCTGACGCCCTGAAGCCTCCTTGGCTGCTTGGTAATCAGAGAAGGAACCTGTGCGGAGGTGGGACTCTCATTTTCACTTAATTGGAAAGTCCGCCTCATCAAAGAGAGCACGATGCTCGGTGGCCCTTTCTTCCCTCGCCAGTGACCATTAACCTTTAAAAGACACTTTCTGAGCCGTCTGCTGAGGCTCCTTCTCCTGCCAGGTGTAATGAGGCTCACAAACGGCGAACATGAGAAATGCCACAAATGAGAGGCCCCAGAGCAGGGCCCCGGGCCACCCAGCCAGGCGGGTGCCAGGAGAGGAATGTCAGCAGCCTGGCGGCCGCCCAGCCCTCAGCCACGGGACTCCGGGACGGCCCGGGCTGAGCTCATTCCAGAAGTGACTTCGACTGAGCCAGTGGTGGCAAAAATAAACAAGTGAGATCTTGTCATTCCTCTGGCCAAAACCTCTGCTGCTCCCACCCGACTCAGAGCAGAAGCCAAGTCCCTCCAGTGGCTGGGGGCCTGCTGACTCGACCCCTCCTCACCTCTGATTCCCCTGCCCCTCCACCCCTCACTCTCTCCTCTCCAGCCACACACACCTCCTGGCTGTGGATCCACGCCAACCCCAGGACCTGTCCCATCCACTGCTGAGCCCCTGTGCCCCTCAGGGCCCCGCACACAGCAGGCGCTCAGTAAACATTTGTGAAATGAGCAGTTAGAGGAAACCGTCGTACAGACACTGTGGGAACTTATAAAATAATATCAGAAATTTCCAATTCTTAGAGGGCCTGCAAGTAGCTTTGCTGTCATCCCGGGGGTGGTGCCGGGGGGGTTAGATGTTGTTGATTCAAAACAGGAGCACGGGCATTGCCGTCCCAAAGTCCCAAACTTCAACAGAACGTGATGTTGCTGTGTGTCGATGATGCGCTCTGTTAAACTGAGTGTGGCGGTTATTTATGCTTTCTCTTGTCTCCATGCCTTCCCAGCCTTCTCTGCTTCTGGGGGTGATGTGCACACAATCCCCCAGGTAGCCCCCCTGCCCCGCTCTCCGCCCAGGTGTTTGGGGCGGGGCTGACCTCACTCCCAGCCCTGGCCTGGCTATCAGCACCCACTAACTCTCGCCCACCAAGGTCTGTCCAGGGGCCATGATGTGTGCCAAGACCGTCCAGTGCTGGTCAGCCCAGATCGTCCTTCGGGACTGTCGGGCTGTCTCTGCTGTAAACCTCCGGTGAACGGGTTGGGGGCCTCTCTGCTGTCTGTGCTGTCTCAGTTACTCCCTGGAGAGCATTCCCGTGGAATTCCGAGCTTGGGAGTCACAGGAAAATTGTAGTGGAGAAAGCTTACCTAGAGTTTTGCACAGTGGTGGCCCCCTGGGAGCCCCCTTCGAGGAGGGGCAGGTGCATCCGAGAGGGGCCCCCAAAGGGCAGGTCAGGCTCTCTCCCCGTAACCTTGTTGGGATGACAACCCCACCTCACACCCGGATGGAAGCAGCCGCCCCTGTGGCTTCCCACGCCGTCCATCCCACAGACAGCTGACGGGCAGTGAGGACGCCAGCGTTTGGCCTCAGGCTGCCCTGAGTCTGCGGTGCCGCCTGTTAGCCACACACCCCTCCACAGGTTACTTAGCCCGTCCGTGCCCGCGCGGTCTCATCCATAGACTGAACCTCACAGTGCTCGCCTGAGGAAGGAAGCAGTGGGCTGTGGCTCCAACAGCACCAGTTTGGGAGTAAAAGAGACCTGAATCCTAACGACGAGACGTCTAAAGCTGGGCAAGCCAGCTAACCTCTCCAATTCTTATCGGCCCATCTGTAAAACGAAGATAAACACACCGACCTCATTGGGTTTTGGGGAGGATTCGATGAGGCACCTAGCCAGCTCCAGGCTCACCGTGCGGAGGCTGAAAGTGCTCATCCCTCCGAGGACCCCGTGCGCCCTGAAGAGACTCCCCTCCAGGCCCCGCCCTTCCCAACAGAGATTTCGGCATCTCCTGACCAACAAATAGGGGCATTCCTGGGGCTGATGCCGCTGTATTAGAACCAGTATTTTCCACACATGTTGTCACCAGGATTAATGTCCAGAATATATAAAGAGTCCCCTCCAAAAAGAAAAACACAAAAATGCCAACAATCCAATAGAAAATGGGCAAAAGGCTTGAGCCAGCTCTTCACAGAACAGGAAATGGGAATAAAAGGTCAATAAACACATGAAAAGATCTCAACCTCCGGTGTACCCAGGAAATGTAAATTAGAACATAATGAGACACCATGTGACCTCCCAGCAGATGGGCAAGTTCTCACAACCCAATAAATAAATTCAAGTGTTGGGAAATTTATAGAGCAATGAGAGCCCCAGGCACTGCTGGTGGAAAAGGAGTTGTTACAACCGTTTTCAGAGAAACGTTGACTTTGTCAATGCTGTGCACCCCTGGGGATCCAGCAATTCCTCTCCTGGCTGGATAACCAAGGGCAGGATTTCCATTAAACACCAGATTTGTGAAATGAAATATAACAGCTCATAGCACACTCGCCCATTAGAAGGATAAGAACATATTGTGAAATTAGTCATTGCACGTACTTGTGAAAGTGCATGCGTGTGTGTCTGTGGGTGTATGTGTGTTGCACGTTATGATGCAAATTACATTTCTCACCTGGGATGAAATTTTTTAAAATTGGAAGCTACTGAAAGAAGAAATTTGCACTTGTGGACAGGAGAAACGTGTGCGAGTGTTCAGAGCAAGACTGTCCCCTTTCGGCCCCCAGCGGCATGGATGGGAAAACGGATACACGCCCCGTGTCCCCGTCTTACGGTGGAAACTCTGCAGCAGTGGAAAGGAACAGACCACAGGTACTCCGTTAGCATGGACGGGCCTCAGGAGGAGGACGGCAAGCAAAATAGACATCTAGCAAATTCTCACGGCCAGGGTGAACACAGAAGCGTTGACAACGAACGATTCCTAACGTCAAAGTTCTAAAACTAACAGCCATAGCCTAGTCCATTCGGGCTGCTGCAACTACTTACCCGAGACTGGTGGCTTAATCAACAAACATTTATTTCTCGCAGTTCTGGAGGCTGGAAAGTCCAGGATCGAGGCAGATTCTGTGTCTGATGAGGGACTGTTTCCTGGTTCCAGCTATCTTCTTGCTGCGTCCTCACATGGCAGAAAGCATGAGAGAGTTCTCTGGGGTAGCTTTATAAGGACACTAACTTCATTCATGAAGGGTCCACCCTCATGAGCTAACGCCCCAAAGGCCCCACCTCCTAGTGTCATCTCATTGGGGCTTAGGATTTCAACACATGAATTTTGGGGGGGACGCAAACATTCAGTCTACACCAGCTATATTGTACACATGTGTGTTGTACACATATATGTGATGGATGCATATATGGCGAAACTATGAAGAAAAGCACGGGAATAATAAAGATCAAATTAGGAAAGTGGTTCCTGCTGTGGGGGAGGGAAGGAGCTGGGATTCAAGAGTGCCCCCAGGGAGCATCAAAGGTTCCATACTTCAGATTCTATGCCTTAAACTAGGTGGAGGTTAGATGTGTCCATTGCATTGATATTCTTTACAGCTCACCCATATTGTATAAGTCCTCTTCTTTCTAGTCAGTATCTAGAAAACAATTACAAATAAGAGGCATGGAATGGCGGCACGGTGGATGAACGTCAGGAAGATGCTCTTCTGCTCTTTCTGCTCAAGGGACTGGCCTCTCTCACGACACAGCCATTTGTTGGGTATCAGACACCCCACTAATCACAACAGAGGTGGCACTAGCTGGGGGACCGTGGGGCCAGGCTGTGACACCTCTGCATCACCAGGCTGTGCACGGTGGCTCGGCCACCAAAGCCCACGAGAAATCATTCTGCACCTCAACACGGCGAGGAATCCGCTAAATTCTACATTTCTCCTTTAACAGCAGTTCTCAGATTAATCTCTGTCCGCTATTTCTTCTCCGTGAAATACCTTTCTATACCTTAGCTTGGATCTATTTTTCCACTTATTTTTTATTTTAATATCAGAGTGAAGGGATAATCATAGTTATACACAATTTTTTCTCTGTCAGTCATGATAATCATGGTTTGAGTCTTATCATCAACTAGTTTTTTAAAGCTTTCCAATTCCTAGGGATATTATTCAGGATCTTTGGTTGCTGAATCACGAAACAAACCAAATCTGAAGTACTTAAGAAAAGGAAGAATGCATTGGCCACCATAACTGCGAAGGTCACAGGTCCGTCTTGCTTGGGTGCAGCTGGATCTGGAGCGTCAAGTGGCATCCCTGTGGTCCTCTCTCTCTGTCTCTCTCGGTCTCTCTCCCTCTCAACTCTGCCTTCCTCTGTGTTGGCTCCGTTCTCAGAAAGGCTCATCACGTGAGATGGAAAGACGGCACCAGCAGCTTTACGACCTACTCTCCCTGCTCAGTGACTCCAGCACAAAGGTTAGCCTCTTCCTCAACAGTTTCAGCAAGTCCCAGCTCTCTCTCTCCCATTGGCCTGCCTTGAGTCGTGTGCCCATCGCTGGACAAATCACATGGCCAGGAAGACGGAATATGGGACCACTTGGTCCAAGCATGAAGGCATGGTGGTTCCTGAGATGCTTCCCTCAGGGGACATGGGCAGGAAGAAACAAAAGACGAGATGACCCATGTACCAGAGAACAGAAAATGGAAAATGCCACCCCTCTTTGACTCTCAGAAACCAGAAGGTTGAAAACCCAAAACTGTGTGTGATATTTAATTTTGTATCGACTTGACTGGGCCATAGTGCCCAGCTATGTGATCAAACATTATTCTGGATGTTTCTGTGAGTGTGTTTTGGGATGAGATTAGCATTTAAATCAGTGGAGACTGAGTAAAGCAGATTGCCCTCCATAATGTGGGTGGGCCTCATCCAATCAGTCGAAGGCCTAAATGGAAGAAGGACTGACCTCTCCAGAGGTCAGCAGGTAACCTTCAGGCTTGAACTACACCATCCACGCTTCTCTGGGTCTCCAGCCTGCACGCCCACCCTGCAGATTTTGGACTTGCCAGCCTCCATAATTATGTGAGCCAATTCCTTGAAGTAAATCTCTTTCTATATGCACACATCCTATTGGTTCTGTTCCTGCAGACCCCCAACAACATACCATGCATCAGGTCCCTGTCATTCACGAGAGTGAATTTATAACAGCCTTCTGCCGTGATATTTTTTGAATAAAGGCCACTCCAAAGACCCTCACTCTGGGTTGTAGCCAACGTGGTGACAGATTTAATCTATTTCCAGCTGCTGACATTTCCTACGTGGAAAAGGCCACTTTGACAGATTGAAGGTCCCTCCCCCTACTCTCCACTCAATTCACATTTCTCCCTTTTTCTCTGTTGTTGATTTCATGCTCCTTTTAGAGACCGGGCTACAAAGAGAGGCAAATAGAAGACCACGATGATGATGACTAAAAAATGACATTTCTATGTTGACAGTTGCTTTTAGTGTTTTGTGGCTAATTAATACTTTCTGGTGAAGGAAGACAGCAGGGAAGGAGCGAGGGTCCCTCCCGGGCTGGGGAGGGCATTGCGCTGGGACGGACTCCTGGAGCGGACATCGGCGCTGTGCTCCTGCTCCTCCTGGGGACAAGAGCCCAGCGGGTCTCCTTGGAGGACTTGGTAGCCCCAATTCCCACTTCTGCCCGCCAGCAGGCTCTTCCCATTCGCTGCCACTGCCCAGAGCCCAGGCCGCCCGGCTCCTGCCCCCTGAGGCCTGGTGCTCTTCTCCCCCCTTTCCTCTTGGTCAGTTCCTCTTGTCCTGGGCTCAGAATCCGACGTGGAGTCTGCTGCCTGCAGCTTCAGAGCCCTGAGTGCTGCGCCCACCCCTCCCGCCCAGGACAGGCTCACCTGAGTCTTCGGTCCCAGGAGGCTCCTTCCGGGCGCGTCATGGATGGCAGGGCTTCTCCAAGGAGCTGCGGGACCTTGAAGCCCTCGCAAGCATCGAGAGCTTCAGAACGGGGACCGGCCCCATGGCTGAGTGGTTAAGTTCACATGCTCTGCTTTGGTGGCCCAGGGTTTCACTGGTTCGGACCCTGGGCACGGACATGGCACCGCTCATCAGGCCACGCTGAGGCAGCATGCCACATAGCACAACCAGAAGGACCTACAACCAGAATACACAACTACGTACTGAGGGGCTTTGGGGAGAAGAAGGAAAAAAAAGGAAGAAGAATATTGGCAACAGATGTTAGTTCAGGTGCCAATCTGAAAAAAAAAAAAGCTCCAGAGGGGAGACCCCTTGGGAGACCACCATGCGGGGACCCATGGAACAGGCCGGGCATCACTCAGGCATCAGCATGTTGATTCAGATTTGTGGTTTATGTTTCTCTCCATAAAATCGCCTGCCAACAGGCAAGCCCCCGGGTCTCGGCTCACACGTGTGTCACCCTGCTTTGACCTGAGGGCTGGCCATGCTGTCTTCATTGCTCTCCCAAGGAGCAGCGAGGATGGCGGGAAGGCAGGGGGCGGGGGGAGTGGAGGGGACAATTGATTTGCACGTAAACATGGGAGTGAGCAAGGTCAGGAGCTCCAAGTCCTCTGGGGCTAACAACTGCTCCGGGAATAATGGTCCCTCTTAACATTTAATTAAACATTTATCAGATGCATTTCCATGGGATTCCCCGTCTTCAGGAGCGATTGGATTCCCATCATTTGTGAGTGTCACTTTATGCATCAGTTTCATGAAATGAGTCTGACGCACTCATTGCTCACCCCACTCCGAGCCTCAGTCCCCCGGACCAGATGTCCCCTAGGGCCGGGAGGTGCGATTTCTGTTGGGGGCCCAGCGCAGAGCCTGATGGCGTCTGGGTGGTTGCAATCAGGATGGTAAATTGCAAGCAATCCAGGAACCAGGCTGGGTTGGGACACGACGTTGACCGAGTCCCCAGTGAATTAAATCATTTAACAAAAGTGGGACAGTCCTCCTCACCTCCCTTAGGGACGAGCGTGGAGCAGGCTCTGGATGAGCCTCCAGGGTGAAGCGATTAACAGGGCCTGGCGCCCAGACGGTCTGCTGAGCTGTCAGAAGACAGGGCGCCAGCAGGACACGGTGCTCCGGGCCTTGTCACATGTGCAGTAGATGAGCCTGGGTCCGCAGCACCCTGAACTCCAGAGGCTGAAGGGGCGGGTCTGGGGCTCCTGCAGGGTGCCCGCTAACCACCTGCTAACTGGGGTGGCCCCACTTGGGGTGATGGAGAACCGAGCTAAATTCCTTAGCCTCCTATCCGGGGCGGGTTTGGATTCTGGTCCAGAGCCGCTTCCGTCTGCACCCCGGGCCCTGACACACCCCTTCTCCAAGTGACGGCCAGAGCTCCAGGTCAGACGGGGCTGTGGGCACAAACGACTCCCGGGGGGGCAGGGACTCTGTTTCCTCATGGACTTGAAGACGGGCTCCAACCCGCCCCGAGAAGGTGGACCCCAGGACCAGCGGGTCCCAGCGATGAACTCTCCGCAGATTCAAAGAACAAGAAAGCACATCGAGTCGGATTTGCACAAACACCCTTCCCCATGCGCCACTCTGCCTGTGAGGACACAGCGACACGGGCACACACGCCCGCCAGCGGGGGCTCTCAGTCCCAGTATCTCCAAAACCAATTTGGCGGCCGTCTCAAGAGTTTTAAAAAAGCACTAACTCCCAGTGCAGCCATTGTTCAGGTCAGACTTCATCTTAAGGAGCTATTCATAGACGTGAATCCAAATTATTCAGTTTATTGGTTTATTATTATTTAGTTTATTATAATAGAGGATATTTACCGCAACATGAATTTTAACAGTAAAAATCGGAAATAGTACAAATGTCCAACAACATAGGAATGGAGAAGATTGCATAAATTGTTCAGACAAGGGAATGTTGAAGGATAATTTTATAATATGTTTGCATGAAGTAATAGCATGAAAAATGCTCATGGTATCATGTGAGGTGAAAAAAAATCAGGATATAAAATTATGTATACTGTGCCTCCATCACACATGCACCCGTATCCAGAGAAAAGTGTAAGAGATAAACCAAGATGCCAGTAGTGGTGACGTATGGGTAGTATAATTATAACTGGTTTTCATTTTCTTCTTTAGAGCTGCTGGCATTTTTCTATATTTTCTAGAATGAGCGAGTCTTTTAAAATCAGGAGGAAAAAATTATTTAAATTTGCCAATAGCTACCAGGTGAGGAGCACAATATTCTCTGATAGTTTCTATGAAATATAGGACCTTTCATTAAATATATGTCTTTTAATAATGGATATCTTATTTTCAATTAAAATTCTGATATCAAAGCTTATAAAATAATTTGTGGAAAGAAATGTTCAAAGCATTCATTAACATTCTCTATTGGTGTTTGAGAAAGAAACATGGCAGTCAAATTACTTTGGAAAGTATAAAAAATGGTGGTTTCGTTTTAAACTGATATTTCTGAAATCTTCATGCCACCCGGTAAACTTCTCTGCTCCTTGTCAACCTTAAAATACATAACTCTCATGAATTTAAGAAATAAACCTATTTTCTGAATAATATCAAAAAATTAGTGTTGAGTGCTTTTTAAATCATGTTATCACACAGTTACAGAAACAGTCCCATTTGTCTCTGCACACACAAATATCTTCTTAAAATTCAAACTGTGGATTCACTTCACTCAGAGTCCCAGAATATGCAGTATCCTCAATCGTTACTCCCCTCCCTCAGACCCTCTAATACCTTCCCATCGCCCTAGGGTGTCCTGACTCGCCACCAGCCTCCTCCGCCCAGGTGGTCTGGCCCCAACTTCTGCTCTCTGCTGCCAGGTTCCTGCCCACGGGCCTTGTCACAGTCCCTCAAACCCAACAGAGTCAGCCAGGCTCAGACCCTTTGCACTGGCTGTGCTCCACAGAGCTCCCCATCCGGAAGTCCTAGCTAAACTATAAGACAAGAAGACGAAATAACAAGTACACAGATCGGAAAGAAGAAACATAACTACCTTTGTTTGCAAATGACGTGATCATCTGTGTAAACAGTCTGACAGAATCAACCAGAAAACCCTCCTGGAACTAACAAGCAGTTATAGCAAGGTTTCAGGAGACTAGGTTGACACACAAACGTTGATCACTTTCCTATATATCAGGAATGAAGAAGTAGAATTTAAAACTAAAAGCTAAATTTCATTTACATTAGTACCTCCCCCAAAATGAAATACTTATGTATAAATCTTACAAAATATGCACAAATCTATATGAGAAAAACTACAAACCTAGAAATGAGAGGACTAAATGCAGAGCTCGTCCATGCTTGTGGATAGAAGACGCCACATCATAAGGTGTCAGTTCTTCCCACCTCGATGTACAGGTTCTATGGAATCCCAATCAAAATCACAGCAAATTATTCTGTGGATATGAACAAACTGATTCTGAAGTATACATGGAGAGCCAAAAGACTCAGAACAGCCAGCACAGTACTGATGGAGAAGAGCCAAGCTGAAGCACTGATAACAACCCAACTTCAAGACTTACTATCAAGCTACAGAAATCACGACAGTGTGGTATTGGGGAACGAACAGACAAATAGATCAGTGGGTGAGGCCTCCCGTCGTCCCTCTCCCCACTCACCTCCAGCCTGAGGAACATTCCTTTGTTCTGAGAACACACGGTGTCCTCCTCACCTCCAGGCTTTTGCATATGCTGTTCCCTTTGCTTGAAACGCTCTTCCCCCACCGCCACCGGCGTCACCTGGCTAATTGCTACTCATCCTTGGTGTCTTCCCTTCAGCACGCTTCCTCCATCCCCAGCCCCTAAGCCCAAGGCCCCCGTCCCCTGATGCCAGGAGAAATGTTGCACTCTCTCAGCACCCACATTTTTCCTTCCCAGCATTTTGCACACTCTCATTTATTGTTTAATCACTCTTATTTATCTTTGGAATGGCTGTCTTCCCTTCTAGACTTGAATCTTCATGTGGGCAGGGCGTGAGCCCATGCAGGATGTTGTCTGTGAGCAAATACTGAGTGATTCACTAGTGGATTTGCATATAACGCATAGAATTTTGGCCTCTGTGTCCCTGTGCTGCAGTCGGTCTGTGGGTATGTTCAGCCCCGTGACCTGAGCTGATTTTCCTCTGTCCTGGTATCTGCAGGTTTGGTTAAACGACGGTCCCTGTGGAGAATGGAGGAGCTCTGGGCTGCCACCTTCTGTTGGGAGGAACAAGACATTCACACAAAAACACCGTCACAAGCTACAGGCCGTCTGCGCTCAGTGAGGCATCGACCCCGCAGAGAAGGATTGTGGGAGCTCAAGGGACCTCGCACACTGGCCCCCTGCAGCCTTTCTCCAGAGCACTTGGACCCCTCCAAAGTATTAAATAGCGTACATGGTTGTTTGGCTTATGTTTATCTCTCTCAACTGGAATATAAGCTCCATGTGGGCAGGCGTCCTGTCTGTGCTTTTCCTCGCTGTATCCCGAGTGCTGAGAACAGCACCTGCTATTCTGGTGCTTGATAAATACGTATTCAACGAAGGAGTGATGAATTCACGGATGAAATGCACCACACAAGGGCGCCAGCCCCTGTTCGCCTGCTGCATGTCATCATGGAGGGCACGATAAAGGCAAGGGCGCTTTCCCCTGCCCCAAGCCTGGAGGCAGCGCAGCGGGCAGAGGAGGAGGGAGAGAGAAGGAGGAGCAGGCGGCACTCCCTCCCCACTAAGGGACCCCGAACATTAGTGAGGCCTCAGTAGGGGAAGGGGAGAAGCTCAGAATTAATGGGAGAATAAAATTCAGATTTGGACCAGCCTAGACTCCAGATACCCGAATCAGAGTTATGATTGGTGAGCATCTTCTAGTAAACAAAACTGAACAAAGACCTAGGAAATCTTCCTCAAATGTCACCAAGAAGCAGGGGCCCGGGACCTAAGAGCTAGGGGGACAAGGACTAGGTGAGTCAAGCCAGGCCTCGTCTCAGGCACAGAATGTAAGGTGCGCCAAAAAACGCGGTAATCAAGATAAATCGTAGTTCAATGCAGTATTTTTAAAAAATCAAAATTAATGCAAAAGATCCCTGATGAACAAAATATCAAAATTTTAACTAGAGATGGGATCCAGCCCTGCTCTTGCACAGCCTCGCTCGCCCTCCCCCAACCCAGCCCTGCCTGATAGAAGCTGCGGTAGGGCAGCGGCTGGAGGAGAACAAAGCTTTCTGTTTCTGACTTCCACAAGCCAGCCACCCGTAACAGTGACGGCCCACCCACCTGTGCCACGAGGACCACAATCGAATGTCAGGACAACAGAAACTGCCGTGTCGCCAGTTCCCAACCACACACAGACGCGTTAACTTAGAAGCTCAAGTCCAAGGGCTTTGCTCACGACACCCGGAGTTCCATGAAACAGACCACCTGCGTTACACGAACTCTGACCCTTGTGGGGTGGGATGGGAATGGTTCTCGCCTCCGTCTTCACTCACCTCCTCTGTTGCCTGGACTCCCTGGTGATGAGCACCCATTTCTGCACCCAGAAGACAGCAGCCACGTGGTTCTTGGTGGAAGGAAAGTCATCATGGTCCTGTTAGTCCTGGAGCTGCCTTCCCGTGAGGACCTGTGCTCAGCGGGCAGGTTCTGGGATCCTGGAGGAGAGGGGGCATGGGGTGAGGGGACATTTGGGGTGATGACCCTTTTCCAGCTGCCCAGGGCCTGCCTGGCACTGATGGTCATTCCTGGCATGGGGGGTCAGGCCTCCAGTCCTCTCAAGGCTTGAGATCCCAGGGACAATCAGAGTCTGTAGGGTCTGTCTGGGGTCTGAGTGTGAAGATGCTGAAGGCGCTCTGAGGCCCCTGTCAGGCTCCAGGGCAGCTCAGACACGCTCTCTGGGCCGTCCCCACTCCCAGCACTGAGAGCGGCCACAACATGTCTGCTTGCAGCCCGGTCACAGGGTCCCGAGACCCCCGCTGGGCCAGCAATGCCCCTTTAGCTGCTACATCCTGGGGTGCCTGCGCAGGTGGCCTTGGGGGTGGAGAGAGCAGCTCTGAACCAACCAGCATGGATACAGGTATGTTTCCATGTGAACACCTGCTCCAGCCTCACGGTGCAGCCCATGACCAGCAGCCTGATTGGCCTGACTCCCCGCGTTTGCACAGTGGGATCATTCCATCTGAGCCAAATCAAAGAGAACAACCTTCTGTAGGAGAGGTGGGCTCGGAGACAGGTGAGAGGATGATGCTCGGAGGGGGCACTGACATCTGCCTCTGGACAAGTGGGGCCCCCACCGTCAATCCAGGGACACCCTTCTGAGCACCGCCAGGGCAGGCACGTGGCCCGGCAGAGCTGGGAACTGCCTGGCAAGAAAGGACAGGTCTGTGCTCTGGCCATCAGCCAGTAAGAGGGGTTAGTGAGGGGCCTCTAATCCCAGAGGAGAAAATGGCTGTGTCACAGCCTGATTTGTCCTTTTCCAGGGGACAGTCTTCTCACTGAGGGCCTCCAGGAGGCCAGAACAAGCCAGAGACTCCCGAGCACAGGGATCAGAAGGGACCGGGGACACTGCAGTTGCTTCCTGGTGCCTTAGAACGACATCCAGGCTACCAGCCTCTGCCACAAGGCCCTGCACCGGTTTCTCCCAGAAGCAAAGTGGGAGGCGGAGCGGCTGTGCTGGTGGGAGACTCTTCCCTCAGCACCTTTCGTACTTTTAATGTTTAACTCATCCTCAAAAAACATTCCTGCTCCTACCTACTACACATCTATATCTGTAACGAACATGTGCTGCTTAGCTAAAAAACAAAAAAAATTCTTCAAAACTACCTGAGCACTTAGCAGGCACCACATCAAGCCCAGAGTGGAGGGTCTCCTGCTGCATAAACCAAAGGCTTGAAACCCCCCTATGTAGGGCCCACCCAGGCAGGGCCACCACCGGCCACAAAGAGATTCAGGTGGCCTCACCACGTGAAGTCCAGGGACGATTGTATTTGGGTTTGTCTTTTGTCAGTGTCAGGAAAGAGAAAACACGGGGACCCCAGATTTAGAGTTTAATTCCCATCAGATCCAAACTTTGGTGATCTGTGCCCCTACACCGCCCGTTGTGGAGGCAGCTGAAGCTGAATGGCTCGTGAGCAGCATTGACTGAGCAATGAAAGACACTGATAGTCGATGTGAATGATTCCGATAAATAAATGACAAGCACTAGGATATACTGGAGTATATGAGGAAGCCATCTGGGTTCAAACTAATTCGTCCTGACCTTGTTTTTCCGAAAGGGCCTGATGTGGCCTGTTGAGCATGCAGTGTACGTCTGCTTTAAATATTCACTGTGTCCCAAAGACAAGAACAAAGCCCTTAAAGATAAGGATGTAACTTCTCTCGCATCAGCATTTCTTTAAGGATAAGCATCTCTCCCTCAACTAAGGATTAATTGCTGACCTGCTGTGTTCACCGAACTGCTGTGTTGGCAAAGCAACCACATGACCACCATAAAAAGGACATTCCTGTCATATGTGATGTGTGCTTTGTTCCAAGACGGCATGAATTCACTCTGTACACCCCACTTCTCTGGTACTCTGCCTTCCCTGGGGAAGGAAGGCCCTGGGCTAGTCCTCAGATCAGGCTCATAATAAATTCACCCCAATTTTGATTTATAGATTGATTATGGATTATTTGCATGGACATTTCAAACCTGTCTCTTGGAAAGGTGCCACGGGAGGGGAGAGGGGCAAGGGGAGACGAGAACCAGGAGAGGGGCCTCTTGGGGGGTCTGCTTGGTTTTATTTCCCAGCAGAGAGGATGACTCTCCCTGGGCACCTGGCTCAAACCTCAGTGGGCAGATAGGGAATGTCAGTATAAGGACCATCGGGGTCCCTGGCTGAGGGATGAGAGCCCCTCACCCACTCAGGCTGGAAAGCCTTCTCCAACGTGGGGTCCTCGAGGCCCCTCAGAGAAGCTGGCTCATGGAGAACGTGAGTCCTGCTGTCCAGTGTCATAGTTATCTGCAGCGGATACAACTACCACTATGGAAAAGACAAATTTCATATCGTAGCACTTTTAGCTCAGGATAATTTTTTATTTAAAATATAACTTAGGCTGCCTTGATGGATAATAAATGTTGCCAATTGCATTTCAAACGTTGACACGAATAATCCATAACCAACCTATAAATCAAAATTAGGGTGAGTTTATTATGAGCCAGAGAAAGGATTATAACCTGGGAAGGCCTTAGTAGGTGTTCCGGAGAAGTGTGCATTTCAGTACAGTTTCATATCTTTTTAGAACAAAGAACATACATTAAACACACCCAGGATACATTTTCATCAAAGTGTCAAAGAGGTCTTCAGTTGCAAATTAGCAGGTCAACATGACCGTGATGTCAGGAAAGGGACTGATCCAGGCATTACCCTAAGAGAGAGCATCTTTACTTTAATGGATGAGCAGATGTACAATGTATGTTTGATAGGCTGCAAGTCAGGCTTTTTAGTTCAAACCAAATCAGTTTTGAAGTTGAAATAGTTACCCATATACCTCAGTATGTGAAAATCTCTTGTCATTTTCCCCTTTTGATCAATAATCTTTCAATAGAAAGCATTACTGATCAAAATATTGTCCCTCGGTGCCAGGGCAGTTGCTGCCTGCTGGGGTCCATCGTGTCCCTCGGTGCTAGGCTTCTATTTCATTGATTTGCCTGGTTGTCCACATTGGGGGGAAATAGTCAGATATAGTGGACAAGCATAGAAGTATATATTAACAGGGGAAGCGTTTTATAGGTTATGTAACTTGTCTATTATTTTTAGATTATTGCACAAACATTGCACATGTGCTTTTACATGACTTCCTATAGTTACTTTGTTTATAACAACTATAGGACAGGTAATCCAACACCTGAAATTATTAGCTTAAACTGAGCTCTTAGGCATAACCTTAATAAGAAAAGGGGATTCGTCCAGGGTTGTAAGATCAATCAACCATCTCAAGTCAATGAGCAATCATCACTCTAGCTTGCATGCCAGTCATACAACACTGAGTAAACAGTAATTAGTCAGAATACTATGACTAATACAAGAATTCCAAGGAGTAATAGAAATAGGAATTGCAATCCAGGTCATAAATGGAAGCCAATACCAGAAAGGAGCCAACTAAACAAATCAAGACCAGGTATAGGATCGCTTAAGGCATTTACCTGCTTTTTTTTTTCACATGCTTTAGCAGAGATGATACATTGGAGGACTCAACAGGTATAAAAACACAGCATTCAGTTTGAACGATGTATATATGTACTCCTTGGGATGCAGTACGAATATCTCAGGCCATTCTATTTTGAAGGACAGCCTTTCTCATCAAAGACATTTCAGTATCTAACAAGGCTACTCCTGCTTGACTACCATTAAGGGCTTCTGTATGTGTTAGGACATCCTCTAGCCCCAGAGAAGGAACAACTAGCTAGCTGGTCGTGGTCATATCAGCGGAACACTGAATGAGCCCATCTGGCCTTAAAGGGAAGAAGATTGGCAACAGGTGTTAGCTCAGGGTGGCTCCTTCCCGCATCCAAGGGAAACTCAGGGTGCAGTGTTTTAGCCATCCAGGCAGTAGCCAAGGCCAAAGGTTTGTTCCACACAACCACTGAGTTCCATTACGAGCCACCCGATAAATGCTTAGCCTTCAAGACCAGTCTGTTCCAAATCAGTCACTTTCTTCAAGTACAATAGTATTTTGAAACCTTAAATGGAACAATTATAAAATAGGTATACAATTTAAGCACAAGAAAGGTTTAAATGTGGAGATACAAGGTTGGGAATACAGGCCTGGTCCGGAGTCTGGGGACAGCTGTCTACAACAGAGGCTGTCTTCTTCTCATCGTGGTCTGGAGATATTTGCCTTGGTCAGTTAAAGTTGGGTATCAGAAAAAGGAACTGAAACTGACTCAAGCGGAGAGGCCTTTTTTGAAGGAGCAATGTGGACCCATGAGTCTATGCCTTTTGATTCTGCAGCACACTAATTGGTTAAAATTACCTGGTATGGTCCTTTCCAACAGGTCTGCAAAGAGTCTTTTATTTCATGCCTCTTCTGATAAATAAATTCTCCAGGTTATAGTCCACGATTCTTAAGGCCTGAGAGCTCTGTGAAAAGAATCAGCTACCAACCTTTCATTTCCTTTAAGCACCTCCATGAGACCCTGATAACAATGTAACAGCTCCCTTAAGCAAAGTTGGTTCATCTATTTCTTCATCAAATTGCATAGGCTGTCCTATTACTTCAAAAGGAGACAGCCGATGCTTACCGAAGGGTGTAGGTCTAAGATTGAAGAGCGCTCGCAGACAAACAGATTTAATTTACCTAAAGCCGTTGTTCTTCTGAAGGAAAGGCCTCAGCCTAATGTGAGAATATACAGATCATTACAAGATATATTTGGCCTTGAGATGGTGGCATTTGGACAAAGTCCAATTGCCATTCCTCAAAGGGTCCTCTAGGAAGGGGGAAAGTGGCCCGGAGACTCACAAAATAGTTTCCCTAGATTATATTTTGGCCATATAGCAGGAGTATAGGCTTTATGAGTCACTATGGGAGAAAGTTTCCACAAGTGTTGTTTTCTGCCTTTTGTTGCCACCTTTATTTCTTTTCTTCCATGGCGATTTCTTGAGCCTGTAGAAGGAAACCCTTTTACTGGGTTAGTAGAGTTAATAGAAAGTAGCAGGCATTCTTGAGGCTGGACAGCATATCCAGCTTGATAACATCCTTGCTTGTTGTTTAAGTAAGACCCATCTGTAAACCACATTAAATAACAGAACACAGTCACAGTCTTTTCCTCTTGTGATGTTGAAAGCAAGGCAGCAGGGTTAAAACAGTGAATAATATTTACCTACACAATATAATCGAAGAAGGGTTATCATCATTTACTTGACAATGCTTCCCACGCAATTTAGCATACCAAACAAGCCTAATTAGTACCCCCACACACACACTTTATAGGAAGAGAGAACAAATTTCTTTGATAAGTCTCAGGGGCCCTTTGAAAATCCTCAGAGAAATCATCTTCCTTCTTCCAGGTCAAAAGAAAGCCTTTATTCAAGATTTGAGTATCTGGGGGCGGAGGCACTTGTCAAAAATATCAAAAGGTTTTAAAACACTTGTTCGAATAGGAAACAGTGCTCACTGTGAAACAACGTTCAGTAATCTATTAAACAATCAAGGAGAAGCAGTGAGTAAAACAGTCAAAAAATCTTAATAGAGAGACCTCAATCTTTCTGAATACAGGAAATTATTTTAACAAAACATAGATTTTCTGTCCTTTATGTAGATGTACTCAAAAATAAAGAAAAACCTTTTGTAACCTCTTTATCAAGAGCAGATCAAAAGCTCAAGAAAATTATCCTCAGAGGGAAAACCAAGTTTTAATTTTTGCACCAGCTTATTTTTGACATTAAAACTCATTTACTTAATTGGATTTACTTTAATCTTAGCTAACTTGACCAGGCATAAAACTCCTTTCAGAATTTCTTTCACAAACCTTCTATAACTTTCTTTTCACATTCAGAATTTGTCCCATGCTTTCTTTCTTCCCTTCTAGCACTTTAGGACACATTTATCTTTCTTAACCCAACAAACAAAAATACTTCCATTCTTTATACCTTCTGTACCGAAAATTTACTTTACTTTCCTTGTATACAGAGCTATTTTTCTTATTAATTTTAGTAGCTTTAATTACTTATATTAATTAGAATTTTTAACTCTTACAGACCCTAGCAAAAATTAAAAAGTAAGTGACTATGAACCCTTTTATATCAGCATTCTAAACACTTTTCATAATTTCGAGAAACATGCTACTTCATAGTAATAAAACACAAGGTGTGTTTACTAATAGACCCAAACATTTTTTAGTTTCTCTGTAATAAGAAGCCAAAAGTAAACTTAGATACATTTAGCAATAATGTTCCAATATTTTATCTTACTTGAAAATGACCCAGATACTCAACAAGTTTTTATAATTTAATTTAATTTAGCAAAACTCTAAAGTTCTAAGTTAGCAAAATGAATTTGGAAACTGTTTTTTTTTCAAGTGTTCAGACCATAAAACATAATTACTGTACCCACACTCTTACCCATTTTTATCTATCTACATCATTTGCTTCATGAGACATTAGGCAAAATTAGCTATCATTTAAAGCTATTATTTTGCTGACAAATTTCTAACAGACAACGTGAGCTTGTTTGACTAGTAAACCCAGGCTGCACGTCTGCATCATGTCCAAATGCTGACAACTCTGAGGACACGCCTATTTCCATCAAAGCAACAGACTTAAACAAGCTTTTGTTTACCAAAGATTAATTTATCTCATGTTAACTTGAAAGACGTTTGGGTTAATTTCTATTACATTTAGAATTTATGTAAGCACTTACTTTAAGCCAATTAAACAGAGCTCTTAATTTTGGCCGTACCATCTGGAGATAAAATATCACACACATGTAACAAACATATAGACACACATACACAGTCTCCACAGCTATTGTTTTAAAACTACTGCCATGAATCAGGTACAATAATACACTAGTTATGAATCCAAATTTTGTTTTAAACCTTTTTTACTAATATTTGTAGAGAAGACTCTCAAGATGCGAGATTTGGGGTGAGGCTGCTCTTATGGCCATTTTTCTGGCCTTTTTCCTTTTTTCTTCAGTTTTAGGAATTGGTGATGAGCTAGATAACAGTTCCCAGAGAGGCGAGGCCATTATCCTTTCTGAGATAAAGGAACTGGGTGGAATCTGAACTGCCTCTAGAACTGCTTTTCCAGTCTTACAGGGGTTTGTAAGTTGAGGACAATTGTTCTATCTGTCCAACCACATCACCCTAATTTGCTTTTTTCCCTCTGGGTGCTTAGTTTTATTTTAACTTAGGGAACAAGGTCTGGAAAGAAAATTCCTATCAGACTCTGAATATCAGCCTCTAGTTTGGCCAAATTTCTGATCCTAAGTTGCTAAATCCTTTCTAATACCTTGTGGGTTTCAGCCAGGACAAACAGTAGCTACCTGGAGGTATTGAACAGTTCCAGAAATCTTTAGCGTAGCAGTTTGCCGGAAAATCTTCCAGAGTCTCATTAACTCAGAGAAGAGATTACGGGGATGTCTGTAAAGTCATGGCCTAATATATTCCTTTAAGTACTATTTACAACTTAATTTTCTATTAGCTTTTTGCAACAAAACTTTCAATAAGATTATTTGAGGATGTTGAAATTTTTGCTTTCTCAGTGCATTTTTTAAATGATCTTATCTAATCATAACTTTCCTTCTAATGACCAGTGTAATTCCCCTGAGTCTGGCAGCAGCTTGGTAGGACCCTTAGCCACAAATAGAGTGCAACCCACATTTCTCCGACTATATCTGATGGCAAAATGGGGTGCAACTGTATTCTGTCTAACTATATTTTGGGACCTCTAACCTGACGATTATTAAGCCAAGCCATCAGGACATGAAACAAGCTTGGTAAGATATTTTTTTTGCTGTTCTTTGTAAATATTCACAGCTTCCAGAACCTTTAGTTTGAACAGGTGTGCTGGAAGTTGCAAGCTCGACTCTAAAAATTTCTCTGCCTCTTAAGAAGGAGCCCACAGTGGCCACTGTGATTTCAAGTTATCCCAGGTCATCTTGCCAGCCATTTACAGCCATCCTTATTAGGTTAAGCACTCACAAGTCACAGCATGAAGCCAGCCAGAGTTCAGAGGTGAGGCTGCCCATTCGGGAACTGGTCGGCTTTTAGAAGCTCGATTTCCCACTTTCCTTTTAGTTCTGTTTTGCTATAAAGTTTGAACAATTCCTAGGGACAGTGTAGCGGGTCAGAAGTGTACTCCTTGTGAGTCTTACTCTCTAAAGAAAGGTCACAAACACTCTCTTACGTGCCTCAGTTTCTCCCGCCGGCAGCCTAACACACTGTGGGGGCTCGGAGCTTGGGTGACCAACCCTTTATGAGCTTCCCCAGACGAACCTATAATTAATTACCATGAATGAGAGTGGAGTTCCCTATGGGACCGCTACACATCATGAGGCCTTCGATCCTCCAACACTCCCACTGAGGTCCTCAGGCACCTGAGGTCGCCTCTCGGACAGGAGGAGCCGTGTCCCTTTTCTTCGGAGCTGAGCATGTTCAGTTTTTCATTTCTCTATCAAGCAGTTTGTTCAGACTTCTTTTTTTTTTTAAAGATTGGCACCTGGGCTAACAACTGTTGCCAATCCTTTCTTTTTTTGTTTTTCCCTCTGCTTTATCTCCCCAAACCCCCCCTGTACACAGTTGCACGTCCTAGTTGCAGGTCCCTCCAGGTCTGGGATGTGGGACACTGCCTCAACGTGGCCTGACGAGCGGTGCCATGTCCACGCCCAGGATCCGAACCCTGGGCCGCCGCAGCGGAGCGCGCGAACCCAACCACTCAGCCATGGAGCCGGCCCCTGTTCAGACTTTATATAAACACAATTCTTTCCAATTTAAAGCCAAACTAAAAAGGTCAGCCTGCCCCATTCACTCCAAAGTTCCCTCTAGGATCCCCTGGCCTAGGAAATTCCCCCTGGGTTCCTCGGTCCTAGGAACTCCCCCTAGGTTCCTCTCACCTAGGGTGTGCACAGGTACCCCCTTAAGACACCCAGTCTTAAGGTGTGAAACAGCTCATATAAACTCTGGGCCATCAACTTAAAATAAGGAGGTCCAGGTTTCAGGAGAAGTCACCAGGGTCGCCTGAAGAATGCAGTGATCCAGCAGGGCTCACTGGGCCCCTATTGGTACTGAATGCCGGTTCAGTGTCGATTCCAGGTGGTCTCCGGTGAGCTTCTCTGAAATCCTGCCGCAACCACACCAAGAAATGTCGACACAAATACTCCATAATCAATCTATAAATCAAAATTGGGGTAAATTTATTATGAGCCAGAGAGAGGATTATAACCCAGGAAGGCCTTAGAAGACGTTCCAGAGAAGCATGGGTTTCATTACAGTCTTATATCTTTTTAAAACAAAGAACGTACATTAAACACGCCCAGGATACCATTTCGTCAAAGTTTCAAAGAGATATTCAGTTGCAAACTAACAGGTCAACAGGACCCTTATGTTGGAAAGGGACTAATCCGGGCATCACCAATAGGGCGTAGGAGGGGAAGTCTGCATTCTCACCCTAAGAGAGAGCATCTTTACTCTAATGGATAACCAGATGTACAATGTATGTTTGACAGTCCATAAATCAGGCTTTTTCGTTCAAGCCCAATCCGTTTTGAACTCAAAATAGTCCCCATAGACATCAACATGTGAAAATCTCTTGTCACAAAGTAGGTTCGGTCTTCCTCGCTCTTGTTCAGCTGTGGGGGTGGAGAAATGCTCTTCGCAAGACCCTGAAGGATGCTGCAGAGCCACCGAACCATCTTAACCTTCTAGGTCAAGGTTCTCCCCCTCCCACTTTTGTTAAGCGGGCCCCCTTTCATAAACATGGAAAACTCACAAGCCTTTTCATTGTTATTGGAAATTTCTAAATAAATTAAGTGTCGTGTCTAAAAATAAATCAATGGGAATTTTAGGAAGAAATATTCTCAGGAAATATGTATTTTGTGCTCCGGCCACGGGGGACCCATGTGAGCACAGAGCTCCATGCTCATCACAGGCTCGTTTAGAAACACCAAGACAGAGCAGCCACGTATGCGCTTTGAACATCAAGCCAGGGCACGGCCTCGCCCGCAGGCCAGAGGGGCCAACACTCCTGCTTGACAGCAACACGTGTCCACGAAGACGGATGACCACAGGCTCGACGCTGGATGTGCTCTGTAGTGACACACGGCGTCCTCTCCATCTCACAAGCAGAGAGGCATGATCTCTGTGGTGAATGCAATTTGTTGATTATGCTTATAAACATTACTCCTCCTCTACATAGAAAACTGACAATGGTCAAGTGTTATCAAGATTTCTGGTAATATAATGCCTTACAAGTGCATTTCACCCAATGCTCACTACTTTGTAGAGAGGCATTATTAGACCATTTTTCATATGAGAAAGACCAGAGAGGGTGAGGAACTTGCCTGAGGTCACAAAGCTCCTAAGAAGCAGGGTAAGACCCACAAATTGGTCTTCATTCCAGCCACACTGTGGCACCCTTACATGGATCTCAAGGATGCTAAAGGCTTGTTCCCAGAAACGGTCAGGAAGAGCGTGCCCCTGTGTGGAGGGTGGGGCTCAGAGAAGAAGCACTTGCAGGGTGTCTTGTCAGGAAACATCCTTGCTCCTCCAATGCCCATTCTCCATGACCCCTGGTGAGTGTTCTGGGTGGGCCAGCTCAGCCCAGGAGCAGTAGAGGATGGGCGCTGAGTCCTCCCGACCAGAGAGGGCACCACAGACACATGCTCTACAACTGACAAGAGAGACAGATGGGGTGAGGACAGTATGCACTTGCTGTTTGAATGAAACCCAGTCAGCAGGATGTTCTGGTACTAATGGAAAAAGGGGCTCCCTTTCCTCTGAGATGATAAGCTAGGAGAAGGTAAGCCTGGGGGTCTGCCTGCAAATGAAGCCAGCACTAAAGAAAATCAGACTTGAGAGATCCAGAGAAACTGAGTCCTGATGACATTTCGTGAGCACCTGGATACAATAATACCTGAAGTCCGTTTGCTGCTTATATTAGTTTCCTACTGCTATGTCAAATTACCACACACTTAGTGGCTCAAAACAACACCTATCTTTTAGATCACAATTCTGCAGGTCAGAAGGTCAGCACAGCATGACTAGGTTCTCAGCTCAGGGTACCACAAGGCTGAAATCAAGTTGTTGAGTTCTTACCTGGAGGCTTTGGGGGGAAAATATGCTTATAAGCCGATTCATGTTGTTGGCATAATTCAGTTCTATGTGACCGTAAGAGTAAGGTGCCCACATTCTTGCTGGAGGTCCCCCAGGGACCATCGGCAGCTCCACATTCTAGCCATGTGGTCCCTCCATCTTCAAGCCAACAGCAGTGTGTCAAATCTTTCTCATGCTTTGAGTCTGTGGCTTCCTCTGTCTCTGATCCCTAGACTCAGATTAAAAGGCTAGTGTGCTTAGGTCAGGTCCACGTGGATAATCTCCCTTCTGATTAACACAAAGTCAGCTAACTAATGACCTGAATTAGACTTGCACATTCCCTTTTGTCGTGTAACATCCCAAATTCACAGGAGTGATATCTCATCTTATTTGGGGGTTCCACCCCTACTCAAGGGAGGAGATTACACAGGGGTCATTGGAAGTCACCCTAGAACCTCTCCCCACACCTCTGGACTCTGCCAGGATATGAGCCCTTACGTTCCGTTGTTGGTTTAAGGTAATTTGAATTGGTCTACACTTAACACCAAAAGAGTTATCCATGCAGTGGAGTATTATTCAGCCATAAAAAGGAATGAAGTACTGATCACGTCCCAGCACGGACGAACCTTGAAAACATTAGGTTAAGTGAAAGAAGCCAGACACAGAAGGCCCCACAGGGTACAATTCCATTTACATAAAATGTCCAGAATAGGCAAATCCATAGAAACAGAAAACAGAAGAGTGGTTACCTAAGGCGGTTGGGGGATGATTGCTAATGGGGATGGCTTTCTTTTTGAAATGATGAAAATGTTCTGGAATTAGACAGTAGCGATGGTTGCACAACCTTGAGAAGACCGAAAACCATTCCACTGTACACCTTAAAAGGGAGAATTTTATGAAATTCCATCTCAATATATTAAAATGAAACAACAAAAAAGAGTTCTGATTGAAAAGAAGACCAAGAAACTGAAAGATCGGTCTGATTCGGAAAAGCCAGCCCATGCGTGTTATTTCTGCCTGAGCGTGGAGCTTTGAACTCTGCTGGGGGGGGGAGGTCTGGGAGGGAATGGAATTGTCTTTGGGACCCCGCACGTTGTTGAGGGTTAGCCAGCCGCACTGCTGATGGGAACTCTTGCTCAAAGCGCCTATAATTTGATAGGCTTGTGAAAGAGAAATTCTTCTGGAGTTCGTCCCATGAGAGCGAAATTAATGGTTTACGACGAGTGTTATAAATCAGTCTTATCACAAAGGCAAACAGACTCTGGCTGTAAGAACCAGAAATCATCTTTTTCCCTGGAGCACTTTCCCAAAGGCCATTATTAAAAAGCAATTTGTAGATTCTCCGATGGGGGGCAGGTCAATCCATCTGGACGTCCTGCATGAGAGGTCGTCCCCACACGGGCACAGGCCCTGGGGCTCTGAGGTGCCCGGCCTTTGAGGCCCAGGCCCAGCCCTGGCATCCTTCTCATGCTCCCAGGGGGGGCCTCAGCAGTGTGTTTGACCCACACTCCTGTCCAGAGCTGACGGGATGAGGGCACAGCAGCCGACCTGATCAGGGCAAATCAGAATCCGCTGCAGGTCACTGGACTAAGGGGCCATACACTGGGTGACCACTGGGCCGCCATTTTCAGCCATGTCCTCTGAGAGGCAGAAAGAAGAGAGAATGAAGTCGATGGCCAGAAAAGACATGAGGGAAAGGGGCAGAGTGGCTGCCCGGTATCCTGACGGCCTCCCAGGTCTTGGTCCTGCCCTCCCGAGCCTGGGCTCCGCCTCCCACTTCCCACATCCTGCCCATGTCCTGGGTCCCCCCAGTGCATCCCCTTCCTTAGGGCCTGCCGGTCTCACGGGGTGTCTGCCCTGCACGAGAAGTTACCCCACTGAGAGCCCTTCTTTTCTCCACCTGAGACAAGATGTCAGAGTTTGGAAGGAGGGATCCTGGTGAGAGGTGGCACCAGAAGGTTCTCGTTTCTTCCGGAAGGAGGGTGGGGCGTTGAGGGGTGTCCTCACCTGGACTGCCAGACGGGCCGTGGTGCAGTCGAGGTTCTTGGCCGTAAAGGGTAGAGACCCAGCTGGGTGACGTGAGCCCAGTCGGCTTTCCCTGCAGGATCTCGAGCCCCACGGACTGGATGAGACGGAGGACCAGGCGGGAACCGCAGCAACCGTGGGGCCGAGAGGCAGCACCTCACACCTGGAACCCACTGATGGGGATGAAGCCCTGGGACGGGACCTCCCTCTGTTCCCTCCCCTTTCCTGCACTTGCTCAAAACAAAGTCCCAGCAGGAGCGAGTGAGGGGCCAGCCTCAGACCAGGGCCCACCCCTCAGGAAAGTAAGGAGGGGGAGGGAGGGCCTCACCCCTCAGCTTTCCTGGTGGGAGGTGTCACCAGGAGCCACCCCGTGACACATGAGGAGCGGCGATTCCCAAAAGGAAGTGGGGCAGCTCCAGGGAAGGGACATGGATCCTGGGCAGCCAGAAACGACCCCTGTCACCTCCGCATCACTTGGGCGGGACCACAGTGGCCTTGAATGCCGGACTAATGACTCAGCTTCCTCTAGAGGGGGTGAGGTGGGGGCCACATGACGATCTTTGTGTGGAAAAGGCAGCTCTCAGGACTCCAGATCCAACTGAAATGTTGCAAGGCCGTGCTCCAGAGATCATTTATTTTTACAACGAATATCTATCATTTTTATAATAAAAATTATTTTTCATTCAGAAAATTAAAAAGCTGCTAGTTCTGAAAGTAGCTGTAAGCGGCAGATCTGGGACCTGGACCCATGGGGTCTGACTCCACAGCCTGTGTGTCTCGCCTCTGGGAACCAGGATAGCTGGCTCAAGAGCCACATGTCTGCAGGGTGACCTGGCCCCCCAGAAGCCGGGACTAACGGGTACAGATGCCTCCAATCACATCCTCTGCCCACTTTCAGTTCCCACTGTGGCCCCAGGGCCGTGGTCGGTGCCGGAAGATGTCAGAACAGCAGGTCTCATGGAAACGCCACCTCCAGGTGCCCAGCTGGGCCTTCCGTTTCACAGCAGACCGTCCCTTAAATTGCCCATAATAGGATTAGATTGGGAACAATCACTTGCTGTGTCTGACTCGTGTAGACACAGCCGACACACACGTCC
Organism: Equus caballus; assembly: GCF_041296265.1. Taxonomy (NCBI): domain Eukaryota; kingdom Metazoa; phylum Chordata; class Mammalia; order Perissodactyla; family Equidae; genus Equus; species Equus caballus. The sequence continues at coordinate 37,510,155 of NC_091705.1, read as the reverse complement.
CACTGCTGATGTTTCTTGGCAAACGGTATCACTTGTCGGATTTCCCTCTTCTCTGCTGCGGCCCCTTCCTTAAGGCCCCGCAGGCTTCAGGCCGAACAGCAGTTTTCGGGGCATCTCACCCCGCCCCCTGAAAAACAACACCGAGGCCGGGAGTGTGATCGTGCGAGTGTTCTCTGCACACGTCCAGAGGCCCCGTTCCCACCGGGTGGACGTGAGGGGTGGCCCTGGATGTGTGCAGCGCCAGCCTCTGCCGGCCGCTCTCTCCTCAGGTCCTCAGGGAGACCCTTACCCCTCCTAGAATTTCAGGTCTGGAAGGTTCCGTGGCATCCTCTCATCCAGAGGTTTCATCTCCATTTCTTCTCAGAGAACTTTGCTCAGTGGCCTGGCTGCACTCCCTGGCCTGGGGTTTCTTGAGACATCACCCAGCAGAGCAAATCTCGACATGCAGGTCCAGTCCACCGTCCTGGGTGGAAGGACCAGGACCGGAGGCCTGGAGGAGAGGCACGTCCGTCAGGGATGCTCACCAGGCAGAGCAGGGACGGACGACCGGGCAGCGTTTTATACTTTGCAAAGGCCTCTCAACCCCCGCGGTCACATTTGACCTTCATGATAGTCAGTCAGTGGCAGATGGCATTGCGTTCACACACCTAAGACAAGACTGATGGATGAGGCGTCGTTGTTCTACGGACCACTAAGGAGGAAAACGCTGCCAATTAAATCGTGATGCGTAAGACTCCATCGATTATGTGGCACAACCAGATTCGAGAGATATTCACATGTGAAAAAGGTGCATCTCAGAATCAGTGCAGTTCAGCGTTCTTCCCACCTTATAGACTCAGAAACTGACTCCATGGGGTTCTAGTCTGTTCACACACAGCTGGCCAGAGGTCAAGGCTGGGGTGTAACTCAGCCCCCAGGCAACCGTGTCCAGTCTGTGGTGGGCAGGGACATGCGCCGCCCCGATCCCCCTTTGAGGATGGATGTGCTGCCCGGTGTGGGAAGTGAGGTCGGCAGACAGCCTCCCACCTCTTAACCCGACTCCCAAAGCTCAGTGGAGAACAGGTGAAGGCATCGCATAAATAACGACAATTCAGGGCCGTGTGTGCTCGTCCCTACTTTAGAACAGCAGCCTGGGACTGATGGAAGAAACGGGATGAGGTGAAGTGTTGGACCGAAGACAGCAGCCACGAAAACCTCTCCCCAAGGAGAGTGAGGAGACGGGGAGCGGGGTGATGGGGAGGAGAGAGGAGGAGGAAGACGGTCGCCACCCACCGTCCCACCCACCTCTACACTGGGAGCCAGGAGCCGGAGGAGGGGGAGGCTGCGGCTCAGTGAGGGCCCGAAGGTGCTGCCTCCACGTTGCCTTCTTCAAAATCCTAAAAAAGGAATAAAACACAGGCTACTGTTGCTACAAATCCTCATGTCAAGAACCACGTCTTCACTCTTTCCCAGCCAAAGCTGTTTTGTGACTGCATTGGTTTGTGCACTTATTCATTCCGTAGATATTTACTGAAGGCCTACTATGTGCTAGGCCTCTTTCCAGTACTTGAGATACAACAGAAAAAAACCAACAGCCCCACATCCCTTCCCTCAGGAGCTTATTTTTTAGTGGAGGGGAACTGGGAAAGAAATAAAGATGCAAATTGTAAGGGATGTGTGTCAGATACGTTACATACCACAGCAGATTTTTTTTTCAGCCTCATCTATCTCCCCCTGCAGAAACTGACTCCCTGTGGGTCCACGGGATCCACTGTGTTCCGATCACCTCCTGGTCACTCCGCTGGGGAGGGAGGGATGCAGTATTTTTGGTTGGTTGAAAGTTGGCTGTTCCGTTAGAGCTGTGACTCCTACACAGCTCCTTTGTCCCTTGAAGGCTTCCTTCTCCCCAGGACACGTCTCAGGATGTCCTGACATCAAGCTTTCTCTTGGACACCAGCAGAAGCAGGTTCTCTTCCACCCCTCCGCCTCCTTTATCTTCACTGGGCAACACCAACGAACGTCAAAGGGAGTGTGGAATCTATAGATGGGGAAACTGAGGCTCAGAGAGGGAGGACGGTCTGTCCAGCTCACAGAGGGGGCAGGACTGGGGCCTGAACACGTTCCCTTTGGCTCAAGGAATTTCAGTGATGCTTCAACAGTTTCACTAAACGTTGGCATGAACCCTGAGGTCATCCACAAGCAGACAGACAGGGAGGATAAACCACGGCAGGATCCACAGCCTGTGCCTGGGTGACTGCTTCTCCCAATGAAAGTCTTTTTAACCCAAATTATCTGGGACCTCCACCCAGCTCTCCTTTCGCAGCCTACGCTGGTTCTCGTGAACACTCGGACCTGAGTTCGCATTTGCATCTAAGCCTTCTGTTTGTTTTCTCCTGCCTGTTGGAAGGAGGGCGAACCACGGAGCATTTAATGACCTGGTTCCACTCTCCGGTTCCATGATATTAATTCGACTACACGGGATCTTTAATACTCCACCATCACAAAGACTCAATTTCATACATGAATGAGTCAACGTCAAATGGTAAGGCGAGGGGGCGGGGGCATGCCGTGTTTTCCTGACGCCTCTTGACTGGTTTCTTATTTCATGCTGATACAGATCAGGGGCCGTGGAACACACTGACAAGCTCATAAATTATCTGCTACTCACCACCAACACCAGGGTCTGCTTTCTTGATGGGGTAGTTGATGTTGATTGCAGACGATGTCCCGGAACTTGAAATTGTGTTGGTTACCTGCCAGGGACCTTGAACTTGAGACCGTCCTGCTCCACCCAAAGGTACAGATAACACGCGTGTGGGAGTGTTGTCGAGGGACATAAATCAGAGCAATTAGTTTGAGATAGAAGAAAGGAAGGACGCACTACTAAACGGAGCATGTCACACGGCTTCGGAGAAGCTGAAAGAGACACCGTGTCAACAGCGAAACCCCAGAAGCGACAGGCAGAGGTCATTGACTCGGGCAGTTGACAGGCTCTGTGACTCTGAGGGGAGGGAAACTCGCTCTGACAGGCGACAACGTGCTAAAGTGGGCGTTTTATTATGTTTCAGGAGCCGTGACTTTCAGGTGATGGCTTCAGGATCCTTTAAGCAGGACCATTGATAACCTGACAAAGGACTTGAGGCATCTCCTCCTCACAACGGAAGAGGGAAAAGGCAGCAATCCAGCTCTTTCGAGCAGAAAAGGAGCATTTTTCAGAGAAAACATGGCACAGCTTATAACATTGGGAGCCCAAGGAAACGCAAACACATCTCACCTTCTTGACAAATAAGATTTAATTAAGAGACTCTTCGCGCTGGAAAACAAAGTCATGTCTGTGCCACTCGGGGAAAAGCGACAGGCCGGAGACAAGAGCCGCGTGGAAATGCAGCCGGGCGCCGGCCCTTAATTATCTGGAAACGTCCTGTGGCCAAATTTCACCAGTTCACCTCTTTTTAGTTAATTCTCTATATTTTTACTCCAAGTGCTACTTGGGTTGCTTAATGAAATCGTTCATCCCACAATAAGCAGACACAAAACAGAGAGGCGTAAGTTTATCCCCTGGAGGAATTTTAGTAATTTTGACACTTCGCAGGGACGTAAACCGTGGGAGCTGAAGTTGTTTGCACAGAGACGCCCCCGTGTCTCCTGGTTCCCCGCAAACCTGCAGCCCTGGCGGATCTGAACTCCCCACCAGCAGGTGCTTGCCCGCTGACGCTCCCAAGGCCAGGGACATCCACCCTGACCCCTTTGCTGGTCCCTCCATCACCCCCGTGACTTGGAACGTGTCTTGAGGCTTCCTCTCAAAGCCCTGCCTCAGGCTTGGTCCCCAGAACAAGACACTGTTGCTGACTGACTCTCAGACCCCTGCTGCCCAGGCCAGAGGCCTTGCTGAACGCTTCCTGACCATCCGCTCTGATTTTCTCCTGAGATGTGACCAGGGCCCTACAGCAGAGCCCGGCCATCCCACACGGGTTCTCAACGGTGAAACAGGCTGTGATAGGGAACGGGGAGGAAAGAAAAGAGGCCCAGACTAGGAGAGCATCCCATTAAAACTGGGAACACCCCAAGAGGCGAATCGGATCCCAGTCACGCCTCTGCTTCAGAACTTCCAGAGGCTGCCCACGGCCCTTGGGAGGAGCCCAAACGCCCCCAGTCCCCGCCTCTCGCCTGCTCCGCCACCTGCTGCTCACCTGTGTCTGCTTGGCCCCAGCCACACTGGCCTCTCCTCTGGCCTTGGAAATACTAGGCTCCCAGTGTCTCAGGGCCTTTGCATATGCTGTTCCCTCCGCCTGGAATGTTTCTCCACCTCAGTCCATCACCTGTTACCTGCAGCTCACCTGCCAGGTCTCAGATGAAATGTCCCCTCCTTGGGGGGATCTTCTGTTTCTCCTCACCCCCAATCACCCCCACAGCCTGGCCCAGGGCCCAGGTCAGGTCCCCCAAGTCCCTCTCATGATGCCATGGTGCCTTTGCTTCCCAGCAAGGACCACAGGTAATGACACGAGGTGTCTATTATCCAAGGATGATCTGATCAGATGACAAGGCCATTTGAGGTGAATCCAATTAAACTGGGTACCAAAGTCCCACAGGAAAGGTTCTGCGATGTGTTGAAGAAACACGCACTGGGACACACTTGAGTCCAGGCTCTGTTCGCAGAGCCACACGTGGAATCGTTCAGTCCTCCACACCGCGGACACTGTGTTACTGTCCCCATTTTACAGAGTGGGACACTGACGCACAGGAAGGGCGCCCAGCTGGTCATTGGCACGAGTTCCTGTTCTCACCCACCTCTTCTGAATAAAAGGCTTTATCCGGAAAAATGAAACTAAATGTGACAAAAAATGAGTTTTCATCTCAGATTTAACAAATTTAGGTGATACTGGCAAATGTGCCCTGCTTCTTAGAGTAATCAGCGAATGAATCGAGTACTAACCTTTGGCACAACTTTTCTGACAAAACCGCAGCACAGTCAGCATCCTTCCCTCAGCTTTGACCTGTGTAGCCCCATCCAAGGAGAGTCGCTTTCAAAAAGGCTGGAGGGCTCTGGGGCCTCCGGGGTCCATCGTTTCAGTTTCACCGTCTTCATCGCCTCTGGAAGACCCTGCCCTGCCCCCTTCCTGCTGGGCTCTCCTCTCCGGTGTTAATTGGCCTGAACCCCCAGACCCTCATTGTCTGTGACTTTGTGGTGATTCAAGGATCGCTCCCCGTTGTGTGGCGAGATGTGCATGCTCCCCGCAGCCCACGGTGCCCCCGCCCCCACATCTGCTGTGAGACCTCTAGTGGGGACCAGCCTGGTCACTCATGCCAGTGTGTGCAGAGGACAGCCAGCTCCGAGAGCCGCTCCGGAAATGTTCAGGAATTCTATTAACTGGTAGCTTGGGATCAGCCACGGTCAGAGAACCCCCCACGGAAACCAGCAGTTGCTACAAATCAGAGCTTTTTTTTCCTGAAGCCCCGGTTGACCAACACGCCAGTGCAGTCACGTCTCATGCACAGCCCCGACTTTTGGGTGGGAACCCCTGCTGTCAACTTTGGGACCCCTCCAGTGGCTCCTGTGTCCGCCCCCAGCTTTCTCCTTTCACCCACCTCGCCGCTAGAAGGGGCTCGGAACCCCAGAACCCCAGGGCTGAGACCACGTCTCTCCTCCGCACCCATCAACTGACAGCCCCCCGCTTGCTCTAGGACGTGTGTCTGGTCTTCACACGAACAATTATTGAGCACTCACTGTGTGCAAGGAGCTGTCCCGGGTGCTGACATCATTGCCTGGGGAGCAATCAGGGGCTGGATGCATCAGTGACCTCAGACACGTGACTCTTGCCCAATGCACTTATCAGACAAGGAAATGGGTGTTACCGTTGTAATAAACAGGCCTGCCCTTTGCAGGCCAAGCACACACAAAAAGAAAAGGAGGGTGAACAGTCAGAACTTCACTCCGATTCAAGCGACACATTCCAACCCACGCGGTGTCCTCACTGCAGCAGAGAAACCGGTGTGGGTGGGGTTCTCTGGTGACTTGCCCCTCATGCTGCCTGTGGCAATGCGCCCTCAGTCCCAGGTTCCCAGGGAAAGCCACATAACCACACCTCAGTCAGCAGGGAGACTGGCCAGACCCTCTCCCCCATTCACCCCTCACTCCCTCGTCTGCAGCCCACTACACCCCACCAGCTCTCTGCACTGTTCACCCCACCCCAGAGGCCCCGCTCTTCTGGTCCCCACTGTGGCCTGGTGGTCAGTCACTCCTGCCCAGTCCAGGACTGCTGATGGGGTGGGGTGGGGTAGGGGGGACAGGAGCCCATCGGGAGGAGGTAATCTCGGAAAGGAGCATCGAAAATTGTCGGACCCACCACCTTGTGAGGCTTCACCTGCCAGCAAACCCGCTCTGCCCACTCAGGCTGCCTCCCATGCACAGCGTGCATCACCTTCTCAGCCTCGTGTGACCTGGCTCTCCGTAGACAGCAGCCCCCAGGAGATGCGGACAGAGGGCTCAGGTCTGCTATACCTGTTTGAGTCTGATTAACAGCCTGTTTGTTCTACTTTCCCTCCATCTTTTCATGTCAACCTGACTCGTCGTAGACCCTGAATAAAGAGTTTCCTGAAGGAACGGCAGGAACTCTGCTTTGAGAAGGTGCTGTTGACTTTCGACCTTGGAGTGAGAATCATTTCAGATGCTTCCAATAATCAAGAAATCTTTCACTTTAATTCACTCATCAAAGATATTTTTTCTTTCCAAGATGTTGACTTGGTTCCTTTTTTAGTTTCCCTGCCTGTGTGGCAAGTAACGAGCGAGTTGCCTGAATGAGGTGCGGGGTTCGTGGAGCTGCCTTAATTGGCTAATTTGCTTACATCTCTACCGGGTGCAATCAGAAGGCGTCTTCACGGAACGCCCTTGAAGCGAGGGAAAGCGTCCTTTCCTTCCACAGCTGCAGGTGGCAAGGAGGGGGCGGGCTGGGGAAGTGGAAATATTCCCACCCGTTCACCCTAAATAAAATATCCTAATTTTCAACGCTGGCCGCTACATCGTAATACGGCACGAGGCTGAAATTGCACGTGTCCGAAGATCCCAGGAGCCTCCAAGTCGAGGAGGAGGCCCGAGTTTCCGCCCATGAGCCTCTGAACCCCACGGAGCGCTGGCCAGGGGTCCGGAGGCTGCGCCCAGACCAGACCAGACCCGCCGCCCGCTCAGGGCTCCCCAGCAGGCCACGCCCCCGGGGGCCTCCTTTCCTGCGGTGAAGCAGAGGGGCGGAGCCGCCTGAAGGGGCCCGACCACCAGGGCGGAAGCCTGGGAACCCTGTATCTGCAGAGGGGACGTTAGCTGCTTTCCCAGACGCCCCCGGGGCCAAGGTTCAGCCACGGAGGTCCAGATGTCTCTCCTGACGTTTCAGCCACAGGACACAACCCTCCCTGCCACAAAGCTTTCTTTGAAAAACACATAAACCACGGTCAGAATTTTGTAAATTTCGATGTTCAGGCAGCTTTCAGCACTTATGACTAATTGGTTAATCGTATTTCTTTACCGGGCATCATTATCTGAGATGACCAGTTTTTATTTTGTGGCCGAAGGACAGGTTTTTGACTTCCCTAAGCCTCCCTTTTCTTGTCTTTTAAAAGTTGTTGTTAGAAATAGATGAATAACATAGGAGGAAGGACCTACAGCAGTGCCTGGCTCCCCCATGTTGATCAATAACTTCCTGCCCTCCATCCCTCTTTCCTTCCATCCTACCTTCATTTCATCTTTCTTTTTTTCCTTCCCTCCCTCCCTCCTTGCCTTGTTATCCTTCTCCTGAATGACAGAGAGACAAATGCTCTTCAGATCATCTAGATTTATCCTTTAGTTGGTAAAACAAACTGTGTCTGATTCCTCGTGTCTCGCAGAGGCAACAGCAATAAGAGCTATTTTCACAGGGCAGACAAAGGGCCAAAGGCCGGTCCCTGACCACAGTTCCTGTTCTCTGTCTGATTTATTTGATTTTATTTTTATTTTCCCCAACTTATTATTTTGAAAAATGTCAAAGGCACAGAAAAGTTTAAAAAGTAGTGCAGTGGACACCCACATCCCGCGTCCCTTTTATCTCCATCACCAGCTGGCAACGCTGAGCCACGCTTGCTTCAGTCTCTATGTGTATTATTTATAATATGTGTCTGGATTTTTCCCTTTATTTGCCTAAACCATTTGAGAGTATGGTGCAAACAACATCATATTTCATGCCTAAACACTTTAGTCTATCTGTCCTTAAAAAGATGATTTCCTATCATGTGTCAAAACCATTTCTATCCTCATAATATTTCATGTTGATGCAGAAATATAATTCAATGTACAGTCAGATTTAGAGCTTTTTTCCTTAATTCTTGAATCCTATAAAAAATCCTGCATTGCATTTTGTTGTCATGACTCGGCTCCTAGAACACGCACCCTCCTTTTCTGTCTCTTATGACTTGATGTTTTTTTAAGATTTTGTCTCATACCGGAAAGCTACGAAGTATTCAAAGGATGATGGGGACAGATCAAGGAAACAGCAGCTGGAATAAAGGGGCTCCACTGGCCAACCTTAGGAATATCTGCACATAAAACACTTATGGTCATGGATATAAATACCGGGAGTAAAGAAAGAATCCATGAGGCCTCAGTGATACTGCAAATAGTGGTTAGGAAAAGAGGCCATTCATCTTCACGGAAGAATGCCAGCTAACAAACGGAGAAGGCCTGACAGAGTTAGAAAATCCCCATTTGCAACTATCAACGTAATAGTTGACTCAGATGCAGACCATCCGTCGACGTCAAAACCATTGAGGAAAGATTTAGGGGAATCTGAGTAACAGGGGGATCTATACCCACATGGCCCCTACCACGCCACGTTACTTAGCAATTACAAAGGGGAAAAGGGTCCTTTGAAATTTGGCGGACACCACCTTAACTAAGGACTCAAACCTGATGTCCCAATGACAGATGAAGGGACGTTGTGAGTCCCTTTCCCTGCGATGGGTCAGCAGAGTCTCTGGCTGCAGCAATCCTGCCGACAACCGTTAGCCTGAATCTAGAGGGAAACGGTCACACTCATCCAGACTGTGGGACATCCCACAGGCCAGCGGGCCAGCTCCCATCTGACCTCACCTGTGCGGTCGACAGACACTCCTCGCTTTGAGCTCTGCCTGGTGCCAGGCCCTGTGCTGGTCCTGGAGATGCCCAGAGGGAAGCCTGGCCTTTAAGGATGGAGACGGTGCTCAGGAGTCCATGTCCTTGGGGTCTCAGGCATTTGGACAATCTCCAAATGATTTTCAGATGATTGCAACTCCTCCACCAAAGGGGAAAAAAAGAAAAATACATGTATATGTTGTTTTCTTCTCCTGATCAAACCAGATGGGCCGGTTTCAAAAAACCTGTCATGAGAGAGGTGCACTCAGGAGCAATTTGTGGGCTCTTGGTCGTCCCATCAAGCAAGATGGCTGGGGTAATTGGGACTATTACTGTCACAGCTGCCATCAGGAGCCGTGCCTGCGACAACATCAAAGGGCATCTCTCTGGAAGCTTCAGCCCCAAGCACCCACCAGAAAAGGAGCTTTTACCGGCAGGTCTGAGGCCCTCTGCAGCCCTGTTGCTGCTGTGACAGCCAACGCGGCCCCAATGAGGCCCCAAAGGGCAGCAGCCACTACGGAACCAGCCAAGAAAGCCACAGCAGGAAGGTCTGAGGGAAACAAAATCAATCATTTGGTCTAGAATTTGGGTTCTTTCCGGATTCTAAATATCCAGCTCAGCAGCCTCAGAGGTGACTCTCTAAGGCTTCATTGATTCATTCTGCACGCATTTTACGAGGGCCAACTATGTGCCAAGCACAACCGAGTCCCCTGGAGATGCAGCAAAGAACAGAGCAGATAAAGACCCCGGCTTTGGAAGCCCACCATCTGCAGAGGGAGGCAGACAACAACCAGTGACAGCCCAGGACAGTAAGCGCAGCGCACAGCCGGTGCCCGCCCGTCCCCTCCTTCCTCGCCGTTTTTGCCCCACGGTAGCTTCTTCCTGACCCTGAGACTGTCCCTCTGAGGCTTTCTCAGCCGCAGGAGCCCCCGTGGCTGGGAGCTGACATCCAGGGAAGCGGCCATCAGCGAAGGCCAGACGGGAGCTGGTGGAGCCCACCCCACAGCCTCGCCCCCCACACAGCCCCTCTGAGGCCCATTCCACTCCGTCTCCCACAGGACCCCAGAGGGACTGACCCAGCGCCCCACGGTGGGCCCCTGCTCAGTACCCACCAGGGTTGGCGTGATAGTCTTTTTCCTTCCCACTTGCCTTCCCCGCCCTCCTGCAGGGCTCCCTGGGATCACCTCCAGATAAAAGCACTCTGCTCACACTCAGAGTCTGGGTTGGCTTCTGGAAGAATCCAGCCTAAGGCCTCCTGGAAAGCATCAAGTCATCAGATGGCAGTGAGTGGCCTGGAGAAAGACGGAGCCAGGAAGGGGAAGGGTGGTCGTGGAGGGAGGGGCTGTGGTTGTACAGAGAGCAGTCAGAAGGAGCCCACCGGGAAGGTGACACTGGAGCTAGTGCCCAGGAGGTGAGGGAGCAAGCCGGGGGGACGTCTGGGAGAAGAGCAGGGCTGGGGGGCAGAGCAGATGTGAGACCCCGAGGTGGGAGCGCCTGGCCTGTCCTGGGAGGAGCAAGAGGCCCGTGTGACAGGAGCAGAGGGAGCACAGGAGAGAAGCGGAAACGAGATTAGGGAGCAGGAAGGCCGAGCGCGCTGGGCCTTGTCAACTGTGTAAAGAGCTTCTGAGCAGAGCGAGGTGGGGAGACGCAGGCTCTGTGCATTGGCTTATGCTGTTCCCTTTAGCTAGGATACCCTTCCAGCACCTCTGCACGTCCAAATCCAACCCATCCTTCAAGGACCATTCAGCCTGCTCTTGAAACCCCTAGTAGCCCCCATCACCACTTCCCCACGAGCCTCCCCACTGGAAATAAAATCTCCATTCGCAGCACACCCGGAGCTCCACTCACACTTCTCTCCTCTCCTGCAGATGACGGCTGTGTGTGTAAAGCGGCCTCCCGTCCCGATCTTTACAGAGTGCCCATAGTTACCACCAAGTTGTACAGAGCAACGAAGCCATCACGGTCCAGAGCTGTGCGCTAATGAAGGACCACTTACAAAATTCATCTCCAAAGTCCAGCCCTGCAGATGCACAGCAGCAGCCGTCACCCCCGTGACAGCCACCTCCACGTCCTCGCAGGCCAGCGTCCCAGAGGGTGACACCAGAACCTCTGCCCACGTAGTGCAAGTAAAGAAAAACCAGTGGAAAGTGAAAAAGCACATCTTGCAAAAGCTTTTTGCAGCTTTTCATGAATTTCATGATGTTGGTGACAACAGCTCATGGAGCCATTGACGCGTGAAGCCATGGCAGCTAGACCAGTTAACGGCAGACTCCCTGACAGGTGCTTGCAAGAGAATTATTTGTGTATGAAAAAACAAGGGTCCTTTGGGGAAATTGATGGGCCCTGAAATATTTTGAAAAACTAAACTGCTGTTCAAACTGTAAACATTAAACTTGAGGTGCAGGGGGGTTATAGGAAAATGACACCCCTCCTCCAAGTCAATACTTCCTTCATTCTTTGTTCCAAGTATCGGTACATGGTTGCGATTATAGCATCAATCTTCTTAAATATAAGAAAATACACTTCCTTGAAAACTTTTCACTTGACTTTCGAAGTTAAAGTCTCAAACGCTTTTCTCTACTCTTTCTTTGAACTTTGGGATCCTCGTCTTCAGTAAATTCACCTGAAGTGACCATTTTTCTTGATTGCCAAGGACCTCCGTGCTTGTCTTATATCTCATATTTGACCAAAAGACCTTAAGAACACAGGATGGACATTTTTCTTCAGCCTAGAACATAATAGATGCCAACTAATGTTAAATGAATGGACTACAAACCAGAGGCCTCCAGTCTGCTCTGTTCACTCAAGCTGGTGAGAGAACAAAGGCTCACACCCAAGATTTTCCGTCTTGTGGACAGAAGTGAACGCATGGCTCTGAGAAGGCTGGCTTCTCTGGCTGAGCCCCTCAAAACCACCAGGTAACACAAGATATGGAGGGTGGTTCAGCTCACTCAGAAAAGGATGAGCTGTTTCATAAACGATGCCAGCACAACTGGTTTCTCATTCGCAAGAGAATTAAGTTAAAATTAAATGGATCCCCATCTCATGCCTTATATAAAGTTAAATGCTAGTGGATTATTGACTTATTGTAAAAAAAGAAAATTAAACATTTACCAGAAAATCAAAGATAATTCAATACAGTACAGAGGTTAGGGAGGACTTACAGATCAAGAGAGGGAATCCTGAACGTATAAGAGAAAGAAAGAGACATATCTGAGTATTAAAATTTTGCATATCACAAGATTACATAAACAAAATCTACATACAAACTGTCAGTCTGTAAAATTATTTGTAAAGTAAATAACAGATAAAGAATTAGTTTCCATAGTATACACAGTGCTCTTACAAATTAACTAGAAAAAGATTATAAAGAGACCATTCACCGAACAGCAAATCCCAACATTGAAAAAATGAGGAGGAAGGAAAGAGAGAGAGAGAAGAAAAACAGTAAAGAAAAGGGAAAGAAGCAAGGGGAAAAAAAGATGCTCGAATTCACCAGTAGTCAGGAAATTTCGTATTTAACTCTGAGTTATGCCTATACCCAGAAGACTGGCAAAAATTTTAAAGGGCTATAAATCCTTTTGCTGGCTGGGCTGTGGGGGAAACATACTCTCTTATAATCTAGTAGAAATGTGAAATATTACAGTCTTTTCTGAAGGTAATCTGGCAACATTTAGTAAAATTTAAAAGAAGAGGAAACACCCTATGTGTACACCCAGCTCTTGAGCCACTGGAAATCCATCCTATTTGCACCAATATGTGCAGAAACATTTCCTGTAGCATCGTCCAAACGGTGCGGAAGCAGAAGCAAAGCAAATTCCCATTGCTAGTGGCCAAGTACTTTCCACCCCGTGGAATCCTGCACAGACGTTGGAAGGAATTAGCTTGGATTTAGAGCTATACAAGTTGACTTGAAAGTGTTTCTACAAGGTACTGAGTGAGAAGAGCAAGATGCAGAAAGATGTGTCTTATATAATACCATTGCTGTAAACAATGACCCCCCTCTGAAAAGAAATGCCCTTTATACTTCTCTGTGTGTGTGTGTGTGTGTGTGTGTGTGTGTGTGTGTGTGCGTGTGTGTGTATGAGATGCACCTTGTAGGATTATGGGACTATATGAGAACAAAACCATGGAAGGATACACACTAGTTTTGTTTTGTTTTGTTTTAACACAGGTTATCTTTGGAGACAGAGATGGCAGATGTGGGGGGAAGGGAGGAGGAGAGGAAAACGTCCATAATAACAACATGCACCACAGGATCCCATTGTCGTGAATGGACATGCGTGTCTATACATAAGGATGCTGACAAATAAGAAACAATCTGGACTCAAGGTGAGGAAGTGGAACCCAACTCATCATCTGCCTGAGACAAGAGAAAGTCATAATGAGACGGGAATCTGAGCCAAGTCTCAAAGGATAAATGAGATTTTGACAAGCAAAGATGGCAGCAAGTGGGAAAGATGGAAAGAATTCCTAGTGAAGGAAATACTTTAAACAAAGGGTTTTGGGAAAGGAATCTGCTTTATTCGTTCTACAGATTTATTGAGAGCCTATGTGGTAGGCAAAATTCTAAGATGGCACCCAAGATTTCCACCCCCGAGTGTACACTTAGTCCTCCCTGAGTGTGTGTGGGACTTGTGTATGGGATGGGATTTCATTTTCGTGATTAGGTAATGTTATATGGCAAAGGTAAAGGGATTTTGCAGATGTAATTAAGGTCCCTAATCAGTTGACCCTGAATTAATCAAAAGGGAGATTATCCAGGTGGGCCTCACCTAATCAGGTGGACCCTTTAAAAGAGAGTCCTGGACTTCCCTGAAGGGAGAGATTTGAAGCCAGAGAGATGCTTTCCTTCTGGCCTTGAAGGAGCAAGCTTCTGTGAGTTCTACAACTCCAAGAAGATTAGTTCTGCCAACCACTTGAGCTTACCTAGAGGGCCCAGTGCCTCAGAGGAGAACCCAGTCCTGGCCAGCACTGTGCAGCCTTGGAGACCCTGAGCACAGGACCTGAGAGCTGGGATGTCTGCTTTCTTTGCGTATACTTTCTAAATATATATGTCATTTTACGGTTGCCTGCTGTTTCGGCAGGGAACACTGATTTTCCATTAATGGTAATGATATAAAGCTACTCTTAAAAATCAGCCTTATTGGGGTATAATTTGCAAACAATAAAAGAAGTCACCCATTTTAAGTGAACAATTTGAGGAGTTTTGACAAGCGAATGCAGTCAGGTAACCACCACGACGATCACAATCACGATAGAGAACATTCCATCACCCCAAAAAGTTCCCTCTTGCCCCTTTACAGACAATTCTCCCCCCCACCACCAGCCCCCGGCAACCATTACTCCTGTCACTTTAGCCTTGAATTTCGCAGCATTGCGTGTAAACGGAATCATACAGTACACGGCTTTCTGTGTCTGACTTCTTCACTTAGAAGCTGTTGATGGCCACCCGTGTTCTCTCAATTTGGGGCTATTACAAATAAAGCTGCTATGAATATTTGAGTGCCAGTCATTATGTGGACTTCTGTTTTCATTGCTTTTGAATAAATACTGAGGAGTGAGATCATTAGGTCAAATGATAAGTGTGTGTTTAGCTTTATAAGAAACGGTGAAACTGGGGCTGGCCCTGTGGCCGAGTGGTTAAGTTCGCGCGCTCCGCTGCAGGCGGCCCAGTGTTTCGTTGGTTTGAATCCTGGGCACTGACATGGCACTGCTCATCAAACCACGCTGAGGCAGCATCCCACATACCACAGCTAGAAGGACCCACAACGAAGAATATACAACTATGTACCTGGGGGCTTTGGGGAGAAAAAAGAAAAAAAAAATCTTTAAAACTATTTCTACAAAGTGGCAGTGCCATTTGAATTACCACCAGTCGTGGAGGAGTGTTCAACGTGCTCCAAAGCTTTGCCAACACTTGGTCTTGTCAATCCTCATTTTAGCAACACCACTGGGTGTGTAGTGGTATCACATGGTAACTTTGCTTTGCATCAACAAAAACGTTGAGCATCTTTTCACGTGCTTAGTTGTCATTCATGTATCTTCTCTGGTGAAATGTCCG
This sequence comes from Equus caballus, assembly GCF_041296265.1. Classification (NCBI taxonomy): domain Eukaryota; kingdom Metazoa; phylum Chordata; class Mammalia; order Perissodactyla; family Equidae; genus Equus; species Equus caballus. Next base: position 37,494,982 of record NC_091705.1, on the reverse strand, counting down.
TTCAGATCTTTTGCCCTTTTTTATCGGGTTGTTTACCTTCTCAATACTGAGTTGGCCCCCATAATTTCTACCACCTGATGTGATTTCCATCATTATGTCACATTGGATAGCAAAAAGGATTTTATAGATATAAGTAAGATTATTAATCAGCTGACATTAAAATAAGGAGATTGCCCCAGATTATCCAGGTGGGCCCCACATAATCACATGAGCCCTTAAAAGCAGAAGAGGAAGTCAGAGAGATTCGAAACAAGAGGAGGACTTGACCTGCTGTTGCTGGCTTAAAGATGGAGAGGACCAGAGGCCAAGCACGGGAAGGAATGAGTTCTGCCTACAGCCAACGAACTTGAAAGAGGGCTCCTGAGTTTCAGCTGAGAATCACAGACCCCCTGACACCGAGATTTTAGCCCGTAAGACCTTTGGCAGAGAACCCAGCCACATCATGCTGGACTTCAGACTCACAAAGCTGTAAGAGAATAGATGGGTATTTTAAGCCATTAAATTAGCGGTAATTTGTTACGCAACAGAAAAGTAATATGCCATCTCTTTATTAAAAGTAAAAAAAAAAATACCCCACAAAAGTTAAATTAAGAGATCCATATGTTTCAAGAAAAATGTGAGTGCATTGTTTTTTGTGGAATTGAAGTATTTACCCTTGTATCTACTATGCAAACAAAATGCACTCAGGTCAAAAACTACAGCCCACCCACTGCCCTCACATCCACCTCCCACCTGGCCCTGGAGGCTCGTGAGTTTTCCAGTTCCAGAGTCTCTGGACACTGAGTTCTCCTTTTTGCAGCTCCCACAATGAGACCCAGAATCTTGAGGCCCTCCATTCAGGGCCAAGAGTCCTGCTCACACTTTCCAGATGACATCATCCCAGCGGGAGCCAAGTCTCTATTTGGAGGTGTTTTCTTCCCTTCTTTGTTGTGTTTTTTCCTTCTTGGACCCAGGAACCAATCCAAGCCATGCCTGCTTCCCCAACACGTTAACACAAACAGCTGCCTGCAAACTGAGGGGGCACGAGCCACCTTAATGACGCCGGGGGAGCGGCAGTTGCTATTGAGACGCTCCAGCGAGGGACAAAACCCTGCATTCGGGAGGAAAATTAACTGTACACAAACAAGAACACATTTCATCTCGAGTTAAAATCTTCAGCACTCCCTTGGCAGAGCGCTCTCGGGCTGCTGCCTTTCTCCTCCTTTCGGCGCTCCCTCCCCTCCCTTCCATGGGAGATTTTCTTGGCGACGGGCCGGGCTCTGCGGTCCCACGAGGGCTCCTCCTGGACTCGCCCTCCGTCGTCGTCCTCCGGCCTGAGCTGGACCTGCTCCAGCCCCGCCTGGGCCCCCGCCTCCCTCCCCAGCCCGCCCCTCCCTGCGCGGGGTCCCCTCCCGCAGCCCTAAAGAGTAAGAGCCGCGCCCCCCGCGCCCGGGGCTCCTCCTGCTGAGAAAGGATTAAAGGCGATGAGTGACCGGGAGGGGAAGAGGCTCCGCGGGGCAAGTGCTCGCTTTAGCGGAAACTCGCAGATTCATCGCGGAGCGCCGCGAATAATGAGACCATCCATCTTCCACGGCTGAGAAGAGGAATCCGCTGCTGCAACTTTGAGAAGGGCGGTGGGGAAAGTCCTGCCTCCTCAGCCAGCGATTCGTGCTCTGGGACCCCCGGCTCCCTGCCCAGCTGACCCCGGGCACCTGGGAACCGTGCCAGGTGGTCCCTGACCCTGAAACTCGCTAGCTCACCTAGGACTTACACCCTCAGCCCCTGGGAGGAAGGGAGGCCTTGGGTCCATCTGACGGCAGGAAGGTGTGTACCTGCGACAACACCAGCTCCAGCAGGAGCGCTGCCGTCCGCCCAGGCTCCAAGCCCCGCATTAGCGACCACGCAGGACCGGGTGAAAATAGCCTTCAAAATATGCCGAGACTCCAACCCGCTCTCTCCACCTCCAAGACCCCTGTCTGGTCCAGGCCACCATCCCGTCTGCCTTATTTCTCCAGCATCCCGCATCTGGCTGCTGTGCCTTTGCACCTACAGTCTATTCTCCCGCGGCTGCCGGAGGGATCCCACCAGAACCTCAGTCAGATGGCACCCCGGCCTTTATCAGAACTCCCAGGCTTCCCAATCCCTCACAGGACAAACTCTGGACACCTAGTGCCCCACCCCCCACCCCCCCCCCACCCCCAGCCCCCAGCTCATCCCCCATCTCCCTGTCACTCACCTGTCCAGCTACTCTGGACTCAGGTTATTTCTTTTCTTCAAACAAGCAACGAACTCTTGTTCAACAGAACAAATACTCAGTCTGCATCATCCTTCTGAGAGAAAAGTACCCTACTCATGGTGCAGGGTTTCCCAGAACGCAGTACTCTTACTTCCAAAGCGGATTTGGGTCCTTCTCAGACCAATGTTGCTTATTTTAAAAGCATGAGAGTATTTGATGTATATTAGACCAAAATAAAACTAGCCATGAGAAAAAGTTTAAGTGAATAAATTTAAAGAAAAAATTAAATAGAAAAGATAGCATAATGCAAATGACGACCATCGTGAGCGTGGCTGGGAACGCCTGAGTCTGGGAGACCCTGCTGCAGTGGAGAAATCTCCAGTCCGGGAGTCGGTGGCGTGGCTGGGCACCCTCCCCCTGCCCCTCGTGGCCACGTGGCTCTGGGCAGGTGGAATGGCCTCCTGGACCTCCAGCCCCTCGAGTGTCACATCAAGAGTTTGCAGTGGCTCTGCGGTTCCTTCTCCTTCATGTCCGAAGACTGAGGGGGGCCGGGTCATGGATTCCAGAGGTGGAGCCTGGACCAGGTGCCCCACGGCTCCTGCTGCTGAGACGTCCTGGTGTGGCCCAGGCCGTGTCCTTTCCACACCTGGTCCCCAGCCCTCCTGCTGCCTGAGAACGCCCCTTAGAGCCGTCCCCTGAGTTCCTGCTTTGGAGTTGGGCGTCTGTCACTTGCAGCCAAGGGGCCCTCATGGATATAAATGGTCTAGACTCTCACATCTTCCTGGGCCATTGTCCAGATCAAGTCCCCCTGGCCTTGCTGGCCACACCTTTGCACGTCCTGCCCTCTCCTCCTGGGGTCCCCTCCCCCACCCTCCCACCTTCCCTGCCCAGCCCAGCTCACCGGTGGGCTCCTCTCCGCAGAGCTCCCTTCTCTGGGCTGCGTGACATCTCACCTGGACAGCGCTCTTAAGCTACTCTGCCCAGCGTGGCCCTGCTTTCCCACAGAACTGACCGACACAGCAGTGGTCCAGATGCCGTCATGGGGCCCAGCCGGGAGCTGGTGAGACAGAAGACTCCTCCCTCTATTGACAGGGGGTAGACAACCCACGGCGGTCGATTCAGCTCGATTCGCTCCATCTTTCTGTATTGACGTCTGATTTCCCCGTTGACATGGGCCATCTTCGGGTTTGTAGCGGTAGTTTGATCATTTCCAGGACATGAGTAGCCACGGGACAACTTCCACGATTCGTGTGGTATACTAAAGCACGCATTTTATGGGTCGAGGGGTGAACATCAGATGGGTGTGGGTCACACTCTAAGCTTTGCTTTTCACCATTAGGACATTCTAAAGAATAGCTGGAAGCTTAAAGTATCTGCCGATATACTCTTAATTGCAAATTGATCATAGTTAATAAATTCTGATGATTTGAGCTCATCTCCATGGGAACTACGTAGAATGACCTTGGATTTGTTCTTGACTCCTCTCTCCCTCTGGCACCGTGTTCAACTGATCAGCGAATCTTGCTCACTCTGCTTTCAAAGTATATCCTGAATCTGACCTCTTCTCCCGCCTCCACGGTCCCACCCTGGACCGGGGGCCATCATCTCTCCCCTGGATTATTGGATCTCGTCCCTGGTCCCCTGTCTCCATCTCACCCCCTACAGGCCATTTTGCACATGCAGCCACAGGGATCCTGTTAAACCCTTCCCTAGGTCATGTCCCTCCTTTGTTCAAAAGCTCTGGCCACACTTGAGTCAAACCCAAGCTCCTCATCACGGCCCGCAAGGCCCTGCACCTGGTCCAGAATCTTCTCAACTTTCTGACTGCATCCTGGCCTCACTTCACACTGCCCTCTCTGCCCAGGCACACCTGCTCCTCTGTGACTGCCTCCCCACACTCGCACCCACTCAGGGCCTGGCCTTCCTGGGATGCTCTCTCCAGACAGTCCCATGACCCACATTCAGTTCAGGTGTGACTTTGCAGGCTGGCCTTTCCTGACCGCCTTCCTGGCATCCCCGTGTCTCATTCACCCTCCCCCTTAGCCCGCATGCTGGTTTCTTTCTCCTTGTTTCTCCATACCTGTTCTCTGCCCTTCTCCGTCTGTTCTGTGCCCCAGGAGGCTGATCTCTAGGGACCGCCTCACCCAGGCCCCCTGCCCTCAGCTCCCCTTGGGTTCAGCCCCTGGGAGCACCGGCAGGAGTAGAGCTGGGAGATGCGTTTCTCCGCCTCCTTCATGCTGGGCTGCGGTGCTGACAGCAGCTGCAATTCTCAACAGCCCCAGCTCCTGTTGGGGGCCCCTCTCCCCTGGCTGACGTCCCACCAGGTTCTGGATACCTGCCCCCTGCTCTCACCCCTTCAGGCCTCGGACAGCTGGGACCTATCCCCGTGGACGACACCACCCTCCCTCGGTCCCCATAAACCAGCCCAGCTCTTAATGGTCATTTAATGGCCTCTTCATTAAACTCTCTTCCATTCCTCTTTTTCATGAGGCATTTATACCCTTCCCTGAAGAGAAGAAAATAAAAACATTGTCAAATACACTCTGATGTAGCATCCACTTATAAGATAGATGTACAGAGATGCTAAAGATGTGGAGAAAGGTGTATCTTGGAATCAGTGAAACATATTCTAGGTTTATTTGTATCTTGTCTGTCTTGCCGCTAAAATGCAAACTCCCAAGGCATTGACCTTGTCTGTTTCGTCTCCTGTTGAATTCCCAGAGAGCACAGCGCTGCTCGGCTCCTGGCAGGGGCTCAGTAATACTTTCTGAATAAGAGAGGGACATCCTAGCCTGTGGTTGCTGGCCTCCATGGGTCCCCCATCCTGGCACTCTGCTGTCCCCTCCCGTTTTTGGTGTGTATGACCCACAGCACACGGCAGAAGAGATGGCATGTCACTGCCAATGTTAGATTATAAAAGGCTGCGGCTTCCATGTCTCTCTCAGAAGCCATGCAGAGATGAGGCCCGCATGGTGAGGAACTGAAGCCTCTGCCCACAGCTGTGTGAGTGAACTTGGAGGAGGCTCCTCCCGCTCTTGCACGACTTTGAAGACAGCAGCTCCCATGGGACAGGTTCACTGCCACCTCCTGAGAGATCCTGAGCCAGAAACACCGGCTAGGCTGCTCCCAGAATCCTGACCCTCAAAAACTGTGTGAGATAATAGGAGTTGTTCTAAGCCATTCAATGCGGAGGAGGGGGTATTTGTTACACAGCAATAGGGAGCTGATACACGGCCCTCACCTAGTTCACACTCCTGTATCTCAGAGTGTAGCCCTTGCACTCAACACGCTGAGCCTGTGCCCAAGCACTCACTGTCTTCTTGCAACGATCTAGAATCATCTGATTTTCCTCATCACTGAGCCTTTCAATGCAGACTCCGTCTTCTTTCCTCGTCTTTGCCCCAGGCCTGACTGAGGTAGGGGCTTTTCAGAGCTTGATCCCGAGTTCACCTTGAGCTTTGCCCTTCCCCAGTCCGAGAACTCTTGCTGGTTAACCTTCCTGCAGACTTGGACACGTGGGAACCAAAGAATCAGGGAAACAAACCAGACATTCACACGAGGCAGGGTCTCTGGAGGCTTGAGATGCAATGTGATCCTTCTCGCGGAGTTGTCCATGTAGAATTGTTTTTCACCTTGATGCAAACGTATTGAAGCTTTTTTCTTCATTTGAACTTTCCAGACCGCTAAGGAGGCGTGTGTAATTCTCACGTGCATCACACGTCATCGGGGGCCCCTATTAAGAAGCAAAAGGTCCCTTTCTCACACATTTGTTTTGGTGAGTGAAGTGGTTGAGTATCATTATTCAAACTGCACAGGCCTGGGGAATGCCCACCATCCTTTGCGGCCTGCCCATCCCATCCCAACAAATGTAAACCATCAGGCAGTGACTTTTGATAAGAACATAATGACCATCATCATTTCAGTTTTTTTTGAAAAGCATGCCTGGGTCCACTTGAGGTTTTAGTAGGAAATGAAAACATGGGAATGTCAGTGAGCACAGAATGCAGACAGAACCAGATGAGGCAAGGGATGCAGGAAGACGGGAGCCACGAGCAGAGCCGAGGAAGGGATGGGTGGGGGTGAGGCCTCGGAGTGTGGGCTGATGACAAGGAAACCTAAAACTGCCAAGAGATTTGAGATTGCCTGTGCTGGGAGACACACGAAGCATTTCTGCAGGATATAAGAAACGAGAGATCGTTAACTAAGTTACCACGGCTTCCAAGAGACAGTGGGAGTAATTTAATGAGAGAGGCCCCGACATTGCAAAGATCTAAATTAATTCTTTGCCTGGTTGTTCACGGGGGAGGACAAGAAAGGAGTTACCTTCGGAAACCATAGTACATTTTCTTACCGAGGAAAAATATACGAAGAGAGGAAAAGGAAGAGAAGGGAAAGAAGAACCGAGATGAGGGGACATGGAGCTGATCTGTTCTTGATGTCATGGTGGGAGTTTCTCTGACACAGATAAACTTTAAGACCAGCACAGACCTGTCTCTTGAGCCCTTGCAGCCTCTCAACATGTCCCAGCCTGTCCAGGGCTCCCAGGGAGCAGCTCTGAGGCCGCAGCTGCCGTCCTGGGACTTGTGAGCCGTTCGTCCTTGCTGTTGGCCCATGGATCTAACTCACGAGAGCCGAGCTCCTGCCTCAGTTGGCCAACTCCCTGGGCAGCTTTTCTTCTCGTGGTTAAAACAGCTATGTCAATCTTTTCCAGATTTCCAACATCACATTCTGTGATTTGAAGTTTTTGTTGCCTAGAGGGATCAAGATGAAATTAAAACCTAAAAACCCAAGTAGATCCCATTTCAGGAAGTCCAGTATGTAAAAATCTGCACGTTTGTCCAAAATTAAAGATAAAGACAGAATCCTAAAAGCAGCAAGAGAAAGGCAACAAGCAACATGCAAAGGAAAGCCCATCAGGCTATCAGCGGACTTCTCAGCCGAAACCCTACAGTTGAGAAGAGAATGGCACAACATGTTTAAAGTGCTAAAAGGAAAAAACCTACAGCCAAGAATACTCTATCCATCAAGGTTGTCATTCAGAATGGAAGGAGAGATAAAGAGCTTCCCAGACAAGCAAAAATTAAAGGAGTTTATCACCAAGAAACCAGTTCTACAAGAAATGCTGAAGGGACTTATTTAAGTGGGAAAGTGATGACCACAACTAGAGATTAAAAAATTATCCAAAAAAACCCCCAAAAAACCAGGCAATAAAATCACTTGTAAAGGTAAAAATACAGTAACGGTGGCAGATCAACTACCTGTGAAGATAATATAAATGTTAAAAGACAAATGTACTAAAATCACCTTTTTCAATGATAAGAGGGTAATGGATAGACACAATAAACAAGAGACTATATATGATTTCAAAAACATAAAATGTGGGAGGAGGGGAGTGAAAAAGTAGAGCTTTTAGAAAGAGGTCAAGCTAAAGAGTCTATCAACTCGATATAGACTGTTATATACATAGAATATTATATAGGATCTTCATGGTAATCACAAATCAGAAACCTGTATTAAGTAAGCAAAAAAGTAAGATGAAAGAAATCAAACACCTCACTACAGAAAGCCATCAAACCACAAGGGAAGAGAGCAAGAGAAAAAGAAAGAAACAGAGAACTACTAAAACACCCAGGAAAAAAAAGTAACAAAATGGCAATAAATGTATATTTATCTATAGCTACTTTAAATGTCAATGGACTAAATGCTCCAATCAAAAGGTATAGGGTGGCCAACTGGACAAAAAAACAAGACCCATGTATATGCTGCATACAAGAGACACACTTCAGACCTAAAGACACAAACTGAAAGTGAAAGGATGGAAAAATATATTCCATGCAAATGGCAAAGAAAAGAAAGCGAGGGTAGCAATACTTATATCAGACAAAATAGACTTTAAAAAAAAAATCTGCACGGACTAAAGAGCTTCTTCAAGGCAGGGGAAAACAGGATTGAAACAAAAAAACAGCCCACTAATTGGGAAAAAATATTTACAAGTTATTTATCCGACAAAAGGTTAATCTCCATAATGTATAAAGAACTCACACAGCTCAACAACAAAAAATCAAACAACCCAATCAAAAAATGGGCAGGGGACGGGGCTGGCCCCGTGGCTGAGTGGTTAAGTTCACGCGCTCCGCTGCAGGCGGCCCAGTGTTTCGTTGGTTCGAATCCTGGGCGCGGACATGGCACTGCTCATCAGACCACGCTGAGGCAGCGTCCCACATGCCACAACTAGAAGAACCCACAACGAAGAACACACAACTATGTACCGGGGGGGCTTTGGGGAGAAAAAGGAAAAAATAAAATCTTAAAAAAAAAAAAAATGGGCAGGGGACATGAACAGACATTTCTCCAAAGAAGATATACAGATGGTCAATAGACACATGAAAAGATGCTCATCATCACTAATCATCAGGGAAATGCAAATCAAAACTACACTAAGATATCACCTTACACCTGTTAGAATGGCAAAAATATCCAAAACCAAGAGTGACAAATGTTGGAGAGGCTGTGGAGAAAAAGGAACCCTCATACACTGTTGGTTGGAATGCAAACTGGTGCAGCCACTATGGAAAACAGTATGGAGATTTCTCAAAAAGTTAAAAATAGAAATACCTTATGACCCAGCCATCCCACTACTGGGTATCTATCCTAAGAACCTGAAATCAGCAATTCCAAAAGTCCCATGCACCCCTATGTTCATCACAGCATTATTCACAATAGCCAAGTCATGGAACCAACCTAAGTGCCCAGCAACTGATGATTGGATAAAGAAGATATGGTGTATATATATACAATGGAATATTACTCAGCCATAAAAAAGGACAAAGCCGTCCCATTCACAACAACATGGATAGACCTTGAGGGTATTATGTTGAGTGAAATAAGCCAGAGAGAGAAAGACGAACTCTGTATGACTCCACTCATAGGTGGTAGTTAACATATAGACAAAGAGAACTGATCGGTGGTTACCAGGGGCAAGGGGGGGTGGGGGGAGGGCACTAAGGGTGAAGTGGTGTACCTACAACATGACTAATAATAATGTACAACTGTAATTTCACAAGGTTGTTATCTATCATAATCTTAATCAAAAAAAAACTGCACATAGAATATTCGAGTGGAGTGAGACCCTGACACTGAAGATGAGAATGTTCCCCTCCAAGGGTTCCCCAGATGGCCTCTGTTACTGGTGATGCTGTTTCTTGATCTGGAGACTGGGTCTCAGCGTGTTAAAGGAGAGACAACAGGAGTCACTTATGCTAGCCCCACCAAGACTTGACACCTAATTGCAGTTTCAGCCTCTCCCAGGAGTGGAATTTTAAACCAATCCGTCCAGAATTTCCTGATCAACACTAGTGAGATAATCTGCATGATAAGCCCGCCCTTGCCCCAAAGGAAGGTGACCTTGCTTGAGATAATCCTTTCTTTTGTTCTTTGTCTCCCTTCTGCCTGTAAAAGCCTTCCATTTGCACAGCTCCTCAGAGCTCCTTTCCACTTGCTAGGTAGGATGCTGTCTCATTCACGAATCGTTTAACAAAGCCAATCAGATCTTCAAATTTACTCAGCCAGATTTTGCTTTTTAACAGGTGTGGTGTGTACCTTATCCGATGATGATTGATCCAGGTTGCATTTGTGATCTAGGCATTTTGCTTATGCAGGTTATACTTCAATATATTGTTACTGCCAGTGGGATTTTGACTGAGGAAGACAGACATTTTTTAAAGGTGAGTCACCGCCCTCCAGGGTGTTGGAGCCTATCAGCCCGGAAGTGCTCTTGGCCCTTTCCCAAGGGGATTTGCCCCACCCCAGCTGCTCCCAGCTTCCGCTCTTGGCTCACCCCCTGCCTTCCTGCCTTGTCATGTGGCACCGAGGGCATCTGGACCATCAGTATCCTCCAAGGACCTCGCTGGGCTGGTCCTTCTCATCCTAGAGTTCCCCGTGGCCCTCTCTGTCCTTACTCAGCCAACCCCTTTCCCATCATGGGGAATCCAGACCCTTCCACCTTCCTCCCCCAGGCGGATACAAGTTCAGTGCAGAACCCACCAGATCTCAGATGCCTTTGGCTATGATGGGATTTTAAGGAGATGAGTCCACTCTCTGAAAATTTCATTTCTGGTCTGTGTAACCTAGAGGCAGGGCAGAACTAGCTTCTAAACTCTGTAGAAAGGGAAGAGAAATACTTTAGAGCCCAGGAGAAGGATGAGGGAGGGGCCACGCAGCCACTGACTATTCCAGCTTCTCGTTTCCCTGCCTCAGGCTGCTTTTCCACGCTGAGCTCAGAGCCATCCTTCTCAACCTCTCAACCCAGCTCTGCCCACATCGCTCTCCTGCAGAAAAAACTTCCAGGTCCTGAAATGGAGAAAGGCATTTTCTAACGTGCAGTCTTACATTACTGGCTCCTCTAAAAACTCACCTTCTAGATGCTCACCATGTGCATATTCGATTTTGGCTCTTATCTTTACTAATTCCCTCTCCCCAGTTTATCTTCTTTATTTTGTTCGCTTCGCCCCCCCCCCCTTTTTTTTTGAGGAAGATTAGCCCTGAGCTAACTGCTGCCAATCCTCCTCTTTTTGCTGAGGAAGACTGGCCCTGAGCTAACATCCATGCCCATCTTCCTCTACTTTATATGTGGGACGCCTACCAAAGCATGGCGTGCCAAGTGGTGCCATGTCCGCACCTGGGATCCGAACCAGCGAACCCCAGGCCGCCAGAATTGGAACGTGTGCACTTAACTGCTGCACCACCGGGTCAGCCCATCCCCCTATTTTTTAAGAACTAAGTGTCTTTACCATTCCTTTTTCTTCAGGAACAATGCAGGCATTAAAGACCATAAATTTCCTTCCGAGTCCAGCTTAGCCACTTCTCCAGGTTTGGGTATGAATTCTTCTCCCTTTCACTGTTTTCTAGGAACTGTCATTTTAGTTTTGATTTTTGCTTTGATTTGGGAGTTATATGGGAGAGAATTCCTTCCCATAAAATGCACCCATTTTAAGTATCCAATTCAATGAGATTTGACAAATGTGTCCACGGGCATAAACATCGCCACAATCAAGGCACAGAACATTTCCAGCACGGATGTCTTTTTATTACTTGTTTCAATATCATTTGATCCAACCATTGCCTGTAAAAGTCTTCCTTTTTTTAAATTGTCTTAAAGTTTCCTTTGTACCCAAAGAAATAACAAAAAAACAGGAGTGATTTGTGAAAAATATTTAAACATCGAATATTCTCTCTCTGCTATGTGTTCCCCAGCTCACCTTCACCTGCTCTTTATATTAAGCCATAATCAGGGGTGTTAAGCCTTTCTGTGCACAACCCAAACCCCTCTCTGGACCGTGAGCTCCTCGAAGGTCAAGGCCACATCGTTTTCCTCACTGTGTCCCTGGGGCTATAACAGGACTCGATGCGGTAAAGCTGCTCCATTCATAGTCACCACATAGAGTTGGGTTAAGGACACCTGGCCTGTGCCCTGGAGAGCCCACGTCGGGGGGGTGGGGGGGGGGGGGTGGCAGGTGCTGACCTGATCATCCCCTCAGGCCTCCTCTCTACATTGGCTCGATTCATGCTGAGATATTTCAAGCTGTCCTTTGGAAAGCCTGAAAAATTAGGGGGAATCCTAACACGAGCCTATTGATGTCTCCGCCACGACTGGTGGCTTGAAATAAATCAATCATTGAAACCGTCGCATCCTTCATGTTTCAGGGGAGGTGTTGATATACGGGAGTCGATGGATTCCATCCGGGCAGCAGCGGCGTGTGGGCGGAATGAGGTCCCTGGCCTGAGCCTCAGAGTGGTCCTCGGGGCCGGGGGGGCCTCGGAAATCCAATCCGGGGCACTTCACAGGAGACAGTGGGGCTGCAGCCGTTTCCCTGAGCTGGCTGAGGGGTCCCTGCCGAGAGACCGACAGGTGAGTTCAGCAAATGGAGACTCAGGGTCTCCTCTTATCTCCCAAGTTCAGCCTCTGAGGGATGCACTGGGTGCCCTCGGGGGAGGGTTGTCTGGAGCTGGGGTAGGGGCAGGCGGCACACTGGGGGAGGCACATGGGTGGGATGCTGTCCCATCTGGCCTAATGTCTTCCATCCCTCCTCCTCTCCCAGGGCCACCAGGACTTCAACAGCATCCTCTGACCCGCTCCTGCCCTGCTTTCCTACCCTCACATGGCTTCCCATTGCCCCAGGGGGGACTCCTGACAGTGGCCTCCATGCGCCTCCCTGCCCAAGGGGGCAGCCTCCTCACCCTCTCTCTGCCCTGTCTTCCTCCTGCTGCTCACTTGGGCTCCTCTCTTCTCAGGCCCGGGCCATGCAGCTCCCCTGCCTGCAACGCTCGTCTCTCACCTCTCTCTGCCTTCCCCTCCTAGCTCAGGGCCTCCCAAATGGCAAACATGAGATGCTTTGACAGAGCAAATGGACGTGGCACCGAAACACTGAACCCTACAGGGAAGCTTCCTCACCTCCTCCAATTATGTCCATCTTCATTCGGTGCCAAGACGCCTTTACTGCCTCTCTAAGCCTCGCTCATCATCCTTCGGAACAAAGAACGAACAAGCCCCAGGCTGGGTGCCGAAGGCAGACCTGCATTTAGGTTTGTTGCTTTATTTCTGTGGTTACCATCCTTTTGCAGCAAGACTTGGTGGTTCTCCATCTACTCCACTGATATATTTTTCTTTCAAATAAAAGTTTCTTAGTGAAAACAAAAATAAATTTCTTTAAAGAAAAATATTAGATAAAGGATTGCCCTGGTGATATGTGGATGTGGGGAAAACAGGGACAGTGGCCTGCAAATGAATAAAATTGGGTTTGGGTGGGTGGGCAGAATGGCTGAAGTTGATCAAAAGGTACAAACTTCCAGTAATAAGATAAGTAAGTCATGGGGGTGTAACGGACAGCATGGTGACTATAGTTAATAATACTGTATTATATATTTGAAAGTCGCTAAGAGAGTAGATCTTAAAAGTTCTCATCACAAGAAAAAAAAATTGTAACTGTGTTTGGTGTTGGATGTTATCTAAACATACACTAAAAATCATTTCACAATATATACATATATCAAATCATTATGTTGTATCCTTAAAACTAATACAATGTTATGTGTCAATTATGTCTCAATGAAAATAAATAGAGGAAACAGTGAGCAATGGTTAGGAGCTTGGACCCCAGGGTGAGACAGCACCGGCTGAACCCCAACACCCCCACCTGCCCTCAAGTCCCTTCTCCTGACCCCTCCTCGGCTTCCGTGTCTATAAAATGGGAAAATAAGCCTCACTTCATGGGGCCCTAGTGCAGAGTAATGAGATTAGCGACACAAGGGAAGTGAGCAGCAGTTGGGGGGCGGGGGGCGCAGGTAGCAGGGTCCAAAGGAAGCGGGTGAAGGGACTGTGGGGTTGCTAAGCAACGCCTCCTGATGCTGGAGTTGGCAGAAATGCAAAGGGACCAGGACATCGATAAAATTGCCTCCCCCTGCTGCTCCAGAGTCACCAGTGAAACGTGCCCATCACAGCTGCCATGGGGACAGGGAATTTGGGGAGTGAGGAACAAGGAGGAGGCGTCCATGCCGTGCGTGGGTGATGGCGTCCTGCAGAAGCCAGAAGAGCATCGAGGAGACGGGGTGGAGAGTAAGAGCTCAGCAGAGGCAGGATGGGAACAGGGAGAGACGCCAGCTCCGTGAATCACAGAAACCTGGAGGTCGGCTTTGGACTCCCCGTAGATGCCGGATTTGAGCACATCCACCAGCCAACACCCGGGTTACAATGAGATCCTGCGGTCCTTTCAAGCCAGAATTGTTTTCGACCTTAACAAACTTGCTGTAAAAACAACTGGCGAGATAATACATTCTAGTCCCCCTGGCCCAGGACAGTCACATCTGACTCAGCCTCTTTCTTAAACCTTTTTTCTGCTAGTTACCTGAGCCAGTAAATCTCCCTTTGCCTTGGACAGTTGGGGTTGAATTTTCCGTCACTTCAGAGATGGAAGAATCCTAATTTACAGGAACCATAGAACATAGGTATCATTACTCTCCCATTTTACAGATGAGGAAACTGAGGCTCCACCTCCTTCTATCTTGTTGCTCTGATTTTTGAGGCTGTTGCCTTCATCTTTATCCCAGACACTCCTTCCCTGTTCTCTCCCAGCCAATGGAAAGAGAAAGGGAGGCGGTGCTCACACCCCACTGGCCACGCTTTTGTCACTAGGGAGCCTGGGAAATGTAGTCTTTCTTCTCGCGGCCAGTTTCTCTGCTTCAATGAGAGGTGCAGAGGATTCTGGGGGGCACCTGCATTCTCTGCGGCAGCTCAGCAACCCCTGCCATATTCCCTGATGGGGCAGCCGTGAGTGGGGGACAGATGACCCACAAGCCTGACACCAATGTGACAGGGCATCTTTGTCACGGTGGCCTGGCCAGGGGATCCCTGCAGGGGGACAGCACTCACCTCTAGGCAGGACCAAGCTTTCAGCGATGATGGGGTCAATACCCGAAAAGGCCTGCACCCCCTTCCCGGGACTCCCAGGGAACCCCAGGGATCCCTCTGGTGCAGCGGGCTCCTCCCCACTCCAGACAGCAGACGGATGCTGAGCTGAGGGGACCCCCAGGGCCGTCACTCTGCTTTGGGTTGGAAACTCCACCCTCTGAACAAGATGCTAATTGTAGCCCCATGTGGCGTCTGTCACCTGCTGAAAATAGGCTGTCTGCGTCCTGTCTCCACAGCTGCAGCTGAGTTTGGGGAAATAACACTGCTTTTCGCACTGGTGCGAGTAGGAGGTGACCGACGCCTAGACTCTGGGAACCAGATCTGTCTGCGGAGCGCGACCCGGGGCAGAGGGGGCTCTGCAGCCCCGGGCTCTGCGGGGAGCCGCCGGGGCGAGGAGAGTCCCCGTCAGCCCTGCACTCGCAGGGGGCGGGGCTGGAGCATCAGCGCATGGCTGTCGAGCGCGAAGCCTCTGCTCCCGAGGCTGAGGGACCCCATCACCCAGGCCCGGGAGGCCGTGAAGCCCGGGCACAGGGAGCACGGGGCCCCAGATCCACTGAGAGGCCTGGAGACGGGGATGTCAGATGAGGCGGGGATGCGGGTCCCTGAAGACAATGGGGGGCGGGATTGAGAGACTTCGTTCACGCATTCATTCATTCATTCAACAAATATTTATGGAGTCCTACTACTTGCAGGGCACTCTGCCAGGTGCCAGGTTGGAAGAG
This sequence comes from Equus caballus, assembly GCF_041296265.1. Taxonomy (NCBI): domain Eukaryota; kingdom Metazoa; phylum Chordata; class Mammalia; order Perissodactyla; family Equidae; genus Equus; species Equus caballus. The sequence continues at coordinate 37,479,582 of NC_091705.1, read as the reverse complement.
ACAGATACAATCTCTGCCCTCATTCATTTATTGATTTAATACCTCAACAAACACACACTGAGCCAGGCAAACAAAATCCCTTCCCCGTGAAGCTAAAATTCCAACGTGGGGGACGGCTGATACCCTCCTCCCCAGAGCAAATGGACAAAGAAACGATGTCGTGATCCGATGACCCTGAGCAAAGGCCAACACGCCTTCCTGGGAGCCCAGAGCCCACCAGTCCCTAAGAAAGGGGTGGGGCTGGAGGAGCAGGGCGGCCTTCACGGGAACTTCCTGATCCCTGGGGAGCCCCAGTGTGCCGCAGCCTGAGAGAGGCCCCCATGGCTCCAGGGCTGCCCCCCCCAAAATGAGCCCCTCCCAGCACCCAAGGAGATGCCCCAGACCAAGGAAACTGCGCCACAGCCCGCCCTGCCCCATGTCCAGCAACCCCTCAGACCATTGTGTATTAATGAGCCCAAAGGCAGGGGAGTCTCAGCACAGGACTCAGGCTGCTGAGGGTCTGACCTCGCACGTGCGCCGATGGAGCAGGAGGCCCCACAGTTACACTTCCTCAGGACCTCAAGGAGGACCGGCTCTCCCACAAGCTCAGTCTCAGGGAGCCACTGAGGGCTCCGTGTGGTCAGCAAGGTGTGCTGTGCCGTGTAAATACCGCACCAGCAGCCTGAAATGTGCAAACGGCAAGATTCTGCTCAGCAAAGAGCCCCGAGATGCAGAATTCCCCTGGCGTGAATCCTCAGCAGCCTGGTCCCCCGAAATCGTGTTTCCATCTTTACCACTCGAGGACGGAATCACTGCCAAGCTCCCCGTGTCACTGGCTGACATTGTTGGTGAGCGGGTCGGGGACAAGCCTTAGACGGCTGTTCCAGCCCATCGAGGGCAGATCCGTCTCCAGGGCCCAGATGTCCCGCTCCTTTGAGCTGCTCTCTGGCCCCTGGGAAGGGCCGTCTTTGCCGTGATCTCTGGTTTTATGGTCTCAGGTGAGAGAGGAGGAACCGCTCAGTCGGGAATCACGGCTCAGAGCCCCTCCTTTCCCTGACGCAGGGGGCCCAGCGCGTGACACGACCTGAGCACAGCCCCTCTCGGGTCGTAAAGCTACAGATCCCGCTCATTCTCACGTCGGGGTGGGGGGCTGACCCCACCTGCCATTCTCCATCCTGCTCCTCGGGCACCTGGGAATCAGGTGTTGCCCGTTCTTAGCAGGGCCGGGGGGTTAGAATCTGGGGCAGAGAGCGGAGGTCACAGAGGGCAGGACGGAGTCCGGGAAAGGGGGGTCACCTGGGGAAGTATTTTCACTTTGCTTTTTGGAAGCCAGATGTTAGAATGCCAAGAAAGTTCCCCTAAAATGTCACAGAGGGAACCCGTTCCTAAGCGGTTTCTGTGCAGGCAGTCAGGCCATCAAACAGCTTCCTGAGAGCACAGCCTCTGGAGGCGGGTTCTCTGAGTTCAAATCCCAGCCCACCACTTACCAGCTGTGCGATCTCAGGAAAGTTGTTTACCCTCTCTGTGCCTCAGTTTCCTCCTCTGAAAAATGAGGATAATGACAGTCTCTGTTGCACAGGATCATTGGACAGATTAGAGCAGAAAGTATCAGTAAGTGCTCGGCAGTGTCTGCCCACAGGACGCAAGGGGTTAAAGTGTTCCACATCATCATCATCGTCACCATCATCGTCACCATCATCATCGTGAGGACAGCATTTGATGACACTCTGATCTTCCTTCCTGGCCTCATCAGCTCCCTGTGTCTTCCCACTGGGATCAATCCCGTCTCCCAGGTCAGATCTTTCCCTGCAGAAACGCGGCTGAGGAGGACCCTCTGAAGTCACCCCCTCATCGTCACCACTGTCGACAGCCTCACGTGTCACTGAGCCCACAGCAGGTGCTGGCCCATCGTCCCTAGATGGGCGACGCTCCACAGCTGGCAGAGCACGTGCCTACTCATTCAGCTTCCCAGCACCAGCTGGTCTGGACGCTGCCCCAGCCTCGTGCTGGGCTTCCTGCCTCCCTCCTGCCCACGAGCATCCCTCCCCGACACGGGTGCGATCACGGCGCCTCTCTGTGTGAAACCCTCCAGGGCCCCCTCACGGGGACCCATGGGTCAGGCCCTCCCTCCTCTCAGATGCCGTCTCTGCCCACGCTCCCCTCACACCTCCCGCCCTGCCCATCACTGCTGCGTCCTACGTCCCTCAAGCTCGGCCCCCCTCAGCTCCCTCCACCAGGAGTGGCCTTCCCTAAATGCGCCCGCCCTCGGCTGCCTCCTCCTCCTCAGAGACGGCAGATCAAGTGGCCCCTCCTCGAAGGGCTCCCGACTCCCCAGTCCAAATCAGCCACCCCCTCCCGTGTGTCATGTCACCTTCATGAGTCCAAGATGGTTGCTCGAACTCCAGCCATCACATTGACATTCCAGACAGCAGAAAGGCACAAAAGACCAAAAAGGGAATGCCCCCTCCCTCAAAGGACACATCCCTAAAGTTGCCCACGTAAAGTCCCCTTACTCCCCACTGTCTAGGACTAAGTCACATGGCCATGCCTAGTTGAAAGGGAAGCTGGGAAATGTAGTTATCACTCTGATAGACACAACTGATAATCAGCAGATCTATTACTAAAGGGAGAAGAGGGCACAGCTAAGCTATTGGAGGACAACTAGGAATCCCTGCCACAGCCAATTCCTGGCTATTTGACTTTGGGCAAGTTATTGGGACTCTTTTTTCTGTCTCAGATTTCATATCTGTAAAATAAAACCCAGACTTCCAAGGTCTGGGCTGCTCTGGCTCCTGGCTGTCTTTCCCATCACATCTCTTTCCACTCCCCCAATTGACTCACTTTGCTCCTAAAGCACTGGACTCCTTTATATTTCTCAGATGTGTCAAGCTCATCCCTACCCCAGGGCCCTTGCACCTGCTATTCCCTAAGCCTGGAAGCTTCTTCGAATTTTTTTAATGCAGTAAAATAAACATAAATTTAGCATCTTAACCATTTCTAAGTGTACAGTTCAGTGGCATGAGTACATTCACGTCGTCGTGCTACGTCACCGCCATCCAGCCACAGAACTCCTTTCATCTTGCAGAACCAAAACTCTGCACCCATTGAACAGCAACTCCCCATTCCTCTCTCCTCCAGCCCCTAGCAACCACCTTCCACTTTCTGTCTCTATGAATCTGACTGCTCGAGGGACCTCACATAAGTGGAATCTTGCAGTATTTGTCATTTGGGACTGGCTTATCTCACTCAGCATCATGTCCTCAGGGTTCATCCATGTTGTAGCATGTGTCAGCATCTCCTTCCTTTTTAAGGCTGAATAATATTCCAGTGTATGTATAGACCACATTTTTACGTATCCATTCACTCGTCTTCCCCTAGTTTCTGCTTGGTGTATTCCTTCTCTTCATTCAGATCTCAGCTCAGAGAGCATCTCTGTACAGAGAGCCGTCCCTAATGAGGGCCAGCCCCAAGTCCCCCACTATCCTATCAAATTATTTTATTTTACACCATGTAGCAGGGTGTGAAATTGCACCATTTACTGATTTAATGGTGCATTTCCTGTCTCGGGCTCCTAGAGGGCTCTGTGTGTACAGAGACTTTGCGCATCTTGCAAACCCAGTGCCCAGGATGGAGTCTGGTGCACTGAAATTCCTGGGTAAATGTTTATTGGATGAATTGATGGAAGACGGGACTGAGGCACTGGCAGATGGCAGTTCCCAGGCCCCTCGTGCTGCTTCTTTCTCTCTAGAGCTTTCTTCTCTGCCAGCCCACGACCTTCCTCCAGCCAGGCTGAGTCCATGCCGTCTCTGTAACTGTTCAGAGTGGCTGGGGCTGGTCATCACAGCGCCCAGGATCGGGGTGGGGAAGGCGCGTGCCTCCATCGTCGCGGCCATTCACAATAAGACACCAGCATAGTTACCACCTGCTTTGCAGCCATCAGGGAATTAAGCGTCCATCAACCGTGAAAGAGAAAGAGAAAGAGCCAGGGAGAGGAGAAATTTCAGAATGAGCGAGGGACGCGTTTCCCGGCATCGAGCAGGAGCGTATGTTTCTTCCTGGTCTCACGATCAAAGAGGGCACCCAGAGGAGAAAAAGCTTGAAAACGTCCAGGCTTTCTCTTAAAGATCAGCCCACAGCAGACTGTGAGGGAATCTGTAGCAATAGAGGCTTCGGGATATAATTTTTTTTAAAAAAATTAAGAAGCAGAAGGAGAAGCAGCAGCCGGGAGCCCAGAGCTTTGGAAGGTCATCCGCGTGGGGCCGCCTGACGCAGCGGGCAGGGCGGGTGCCCCTCGGGAGCGAGGCCCTGTCCCTCAGCCCTCTCCGCTCTGGTTTAAGGACAATCAGCCCTTTATGGCTCGTCTCTTGAGAGCTGCCAGAAGCAAAACCGCCGATGTCAGGCTGAGCCTCAGCGCTCCTGCAGGAATCTCTCCTCTGACCCCAAAGTCCTGACTCCAGGGCGGCCTCTTGACCGATTCACCTGTGACCCTGATGGGTGATCCCTGGCGACAGTGGGCTGACACTCCCACGCACTGTGCGGGGCTGGGCTTCCCAGTGCTCCGGTGCATTAACTCGCTTAATCCTCGCCTTGACGTGGTCCCACAGCCCCATCAGGACCACAGGTCACAGAGGAGCAGTCAGGCCAGGCAGGGTCGACATCCCTGGGCTCACGGCTGCGGGGCCGCCCCGCTGACCGCTGACCGCTGACCATGCACTGACTGTGCCCTCGCTGGGGGACGAGGGGCCTCGGCGACAGCCCCAGGCACCAAGATTGCTCCTGACACCTCTTTCCAGGAAAGAGTCCTGCTCTTCTGAGACAGTGAATCTGGTGCAACGGGACACTGAACGGGACTTTTCTGGGGGACTTGGAATTTTGGCTGATGTCCCAAAGTTGGAGATGTTGGAACCCCCTCATTCTAAAGAGAGTTCTAGAAACATCCATGCGAGCCAGCGACCACCCTCCCCATGTGCGAGCAGAGGGACATTTGGAAGGAGATTCCCGGGGCCAGCATGGTGGTGCAGTGGTTAAGTGCGCACGTTCTGCTTCCATAGCCCAGGGTTCTCCAGTCTGGATCCTGGGTATGGACATGGCACTGCTTGCCAAGCCGTGCTGTAGGAGGCATCCCACATATAAAGAAGAGGAAAATGGACACGGATGTAAGCTCAGGGCCAGTCTTCCTCAGCAAAAAGAGGAGGATTGGCAGATGTTAGCTCAGGGCTAATCTTCCTCAAAAAAAAAAAGAAAAAAGAATGGAAGGAGATCCCGGGGGGGGACTCACAGGAGAAGATGCTCAGACTGCTTGTGAGAGTGAGGGCTGATGCATCCTAGACTGGCACCTTAGTTCCTGAGTGGCGTCCATCAGGACAGAGGTGGATGGTGGGGGACACATGTGGAGCTCGATGAACCTGAGATGTCACCCAGGCCACCCCACTCAGGTGAGGAGACCACAGGCAACGAGGGGACGGGCAGGGCCACAGTGCTCAGGATGCTGGGGCAGAGGCGGCCCGGACCAGCTTCCTCCCCTGCCAGGGTGCCTTCCCATTGGAAGTTTCTGGGAGCCTTGGCCCTGACCCCTTCTCTCACCACTCTCTGTGGGTCAGAGGACAGGATTACTAGTGCCCAACTTGGCAAATGAGGAAACTGAGGCACGGCCAAGGTAGGTGACTCCCCTTTCTTCAAAGGGCTCATCACCATGGGGCCTGTGGCCAGGTGGGCACAGCTGGACCTGAGCCGGCGGCCTGGGCTGGGTCCCGGCTCGGCCACTTCTGAGTTGAGAAACTGCCAAGCCCCATGCACCTCGGGTTTTCCGTCTGTAAAACGGAGACCGAGCGTGATGGACCCGGGGCTCTCATGAGCGTGGGGAAACCCAGGCATCCCCCCAGGGAGGGGTGGAGCCGACTCTGGGGCCAGAGGCCAGTCAGCCCACCAGCCTCCCCGTCCCTCTGAGCCCCGCCCTGCGGGAGTCACCCCTGCCCGCTGCAGACGGAAACTGTGGTCGCACGTGCCCAGGGCGTGAGTGAGGATCAAATGGTCTAATGACTGAATGGCTCGAAATGTTCATTTAGTTGTTTTGTTTTGTAAAACAGCTGGAACAATGCTTCCACACAGCAAGCACAACGTAAGGATCTGTTAAAAAAATACATACAATGCTTGAAAAGTGCTCAGACCGTGTCTGATGCCTGGGCGCTCGGTGAGTTTCAGCTGCGCCGATTTTCACTGACACGGTGAGACCAGACCCAGAGCCGTCTGACCCTCTGGTCCCTCCTGCTCTCATCACAGCCCGGCCACGTGTCTAGGCTGGCTCTGTCCACAGGGACACCTTCTCTGCTCTGAGGTCACCTCTTCACCCTCTGCTCCCCTCCAGACTCTCTCTCACACACACACACACTCGGTCACACATGCACACACTCACACACACATGCACATGCACAGCCTCTGAGGTGTGTGCAGACCTCAGCTCTCACCGTGAGGGTCTGAATCCCAGCCGACTCTGCGGACTCTGCCCCTGGCCCCTCCAGGGTTCCCACCTGACCACACTCCCAGCTGGGGAGCCACTGGTGCAGGTCCTTCCGATGCCCCTGCCGCCCACTCCAGGCCTGTTCCCTTCCCAGCGACCTAACTGGCTCCTGGGGCCCCACTCAGGCCTCCGCCTCTGGTGGTTCCCCAAACACGACCCAGAGACCCCGGGCAGCGCTGTCAGGCGATAGACAACCAGCACCCAGGGCCACCGGTGCAGGCTGGTCCTTGGTCTCTCGTCTGGCTCAGAACCAGGGGACAAGAAACCACAGGTTCCACTTGGCCAGGGACAGGAACAGTGAAGACAGGAGACCGCACGCGGGGCGGCCTGAGAAGAGAAGGTCAGCGCTGAGTTGCAGGGCCACGGGCACACCCGGCCATTATCCTTTCCCTGGCTGAGCACCCCGGTTGTCCAGCTCACCCGAGGAGGTCAAGGGGACACGGAGGAGGGAACCATGGTCTCTCCTTCACTCTTTCATTTGCTCATCAGCCGACCGTGGGCCCCAGAGAGGTGCAGGACCCGGTCCTCATGAAGCGCCCGGCTAGTGGGGGACCCAGCCGTCAACAGCCGCATGCGCAGCAGGTGAAATAATCCCGGGGGAAGGCGGTGACCTCCCCCCCCCCACCCCCCCCCCCCCCCCCCCCCCCCCCCCCGGCAGGAAGCACTCAGCTCCAACTGGGGGGAATCAGGGCCTGGGGGTGGGGCTGGGGGGAGGGATGTGGAGCTGACATGGAAAAGAAGGAGGAAGGTGGTGTAGGCAGAGGAGCAGCTGGGAGAACAGACACAAGAACGGATTGGGGGGGCGCGAGAAGGGGGTCCCAGGGGGCAGAGCCATCGGCGAGAAATGAGAATGGGATCCAGAGAGGCGGCCAGAAATCAGAAGGTGGAGCCCGAGCCACCCACTGCGGGGTGTGGACTTTATCCCTCGGGCTGGCGTCCCCGTTCTCCAGCCACCACCTGCCACCTGTCTGATGCAGCACACCTGTGATGCATTTAACATCCTTTTAAATCAGATGTCTAATTGTGTAAACGTATTTTAACAGCAAACCCTATATTCTCAACTTCATTGGAAAAATAAGTTAGAAACCAAAGCTACGTCATAAATTGCAGCTGCGCACAATTGCCAAGAAAGGCTCGAAGCCCAGGGCTGGCTCTGTCTTGGTTCAAAGGGAAATGATCAAGTGTTAGAAAGGAGTTAAGACATATTAGCACAAACTGAGACTTTTCTCCTTGAGGGAAAGGAGAATTGAAAGGACCAACTGTCTAACTGTCTCCATGTTCTGTCACGAGGTCTGAGTCACTTAGCATCACTTGTCATCATTGCTGTGCCCACAGCCCTGGGACCTCCCAATCGGCTCGGATCCACTTCCAACTGCCAATATCTGCTTCTCTTTGCCTGAAGGCTTTTGCCCCCACCCTCAAAAGACCACTTTGCCCACATAGGGCAGGCAGAAAGTGCCAGAGAATTAACACCCCCTCCAGGAAACCCCATGGACTGGATGTAGGAGCTCCCTCGCTCCTGGGATCCCTGGTCCAGGTATCCACCTCCCAGACCTTCTATATGGGGTGGAATCTCACTTGTCCTCTGTGCCAGCAGCTTAATAACACATCCTGAATTGGTATCCTCCCTTCCTGCCAGTGTTTCCTGGAATCACCTTCCAAATAAACTACTTGCTCTCCAATTCTTGTCTCGGAGGCTGCACCTGGGACAATCTGGTCTAAGGCACCGACCATCAGTGACGTTTGTCCCGCCCAGCCTCCCCCCAGCGTGAGACCCCAAATCTGAGAGACTCAGTCCAAAGGCAGCTTGGCTCTGATAACTAGATGTGAAAAACCAGCTCCAGAGAAGAAGCCTGCATGGCAGTTTACTCCGGGAGGGGCCGGATCGTTCCGTGGAGGATTTTCATATGGCACTGATTACTGAGAGAGCAGCTAGGATGGAGCCGATCAGATCTGCAGTTGCCCGGCCTCCCTCTGGCTCCGCCCAGAAGCGTGGATTTGGGTGGTGCCAAGGCACGCACGCACGGGAGCCCAGTCAGCCCCTCTGCTGTCATCAGAGGTGATACTGGAGGAGACTGGGGCGGGGGTCAGCCCTTGGCAGGTATTTAAGAAGCACAATCACCAGGAATTTGCGATGGATTAGGCTGGAGGGAGGAGGCTGAGGGAGCGGGGATTTCTGACTTATAATGCATGGAAGTGTCAGTCACCCCAAAGACAATCACGGCAGGAGAAGCAGGTTTGGGGAGGGAGGCCACAAGTTCAAACTCAGGCACACTGAACTCGAGCTGCCTTTAAAAGACCCAGGTGAAGGCGTCAAGAAGCCTGGTGGATATATGGGCAGAACTCAGGGAGAGGCAAGATGGAGACCATCTGAGGGCCGGCGTAGATGACGGAGGAGTGTGTGTGTGTTTCTTATTTTTTTTAAATCGTGGTAAAATCCACATAACATAAAATTTACCACCTTAACCATTCATCAATAGATACTTGGCTTGCTTCCACCTCTTGGCTATTGTGACTAATGCTGCCATGAATATGGGTGTACAAAGCTCTCTTTGAGACCCTGTTTTCAAGTCTTTGGGGCTTATATCCAGAAGTAGAATTGCAGGATGGTATGATAATTCCATTTTTAACTTTTTGAGGAATGGCCATACTGTTTTCCATGGAGGTTGCACCATTTTACATCCGCACAAACAGGGCACAAGGATTCCAATTTCTCTACATCTTCACCAACACTTGCCTTCTGAGTTTTTTGATAGGAGCCATTCTAAAGGATGTGAGGTGGTTAAGAGGTTTTAAATTACAGATGTGGAAAAGGTGCAGAGGAAGAAAAAGATTGTGCAAGCACCAAATAAGGCAAGCACACATGAGTGTCATTCTCAGATCAACACCAGCCTCGTGAACCTAGATCTGTTGGTAATGCCCTTGGCTACAAGTAGCAATGCTGTGAGGGCCTTTACTGTTTTCTTTTCTCTTTTTTTTGCTGAGGAAGATTTGCCCTGAGCCAACTTCCATGCCAGTTTTCCTCTATTTTTTAGTCTGTGGCCTGCCAGCACAGCATGGCTGCTAACAGAGCAGTGTGGATCCATGCCTGGGAGGCCAAAGAGGAGCTGGCTGAACTTAGCCACCAGGCCACCAGAGCTGGCCCACATTTACTGTTTTCTTCACTGGAGGGCCCAGAGCAGCTGGGCAGTTCAGGCTCTTTTCTGTTCTGACATCGTCAGTGGATCCAGAATGTCACCCGCTCCTGACCAGGTGATGCCTCTACTTGGAGGTCTGTGTGCACACAGACCATGCCTGGAGCAACAGGAAGTGGGCGTGAGGCAGGACTTCACCTCCTAAGACTCCGACCTTTTTAACAGGAAAAAAGTGTTTCCCCAAAGCTGCCAGCAGATACCTCCTCACATTTCATTGGCAAGAGCTGGCCAGATGCCCACGCATATGATCGGAACCCTGGGGGTTCGTCAAAGCAGAGAGTGCTGGCCCCACCCCAGAGCTTCGGATGCAGTGGGTCTGGGGTGGGTCCGAGAATCTGCGTTTCTAACAAGTTCCCAGGTTCTGCTGACGCTGCTGGTCCCGGGGCCACCCTTGGAGGACCCCTGGCCTGAAGTGATCTCGAGTGGGGTACATTACCACCCAAAGAAAACCAAGTTTCTATTGGCAAGAAAAAAAAGACGTCGCTAAGAACCAAGATGTTCTGCCACAAACTCTGTCAAGCTTGGTTGTCGTGTCCTTTTCACCTGCTCGGAGCAGAGGTCACGAAAGTCTCCTTTTGCGCCCTGGGGTCTGAGACTTAGTTGCTATGATTTGGTAGCAACTTTAAGCAGGTTTGTCAGATGAATGAATAAGTGAGTGTCTCACTAAGGGTGTGCAAGGCTGCTGGCTGCTCTGCTGACCCTGATCAAAGACCTTCTTCCCGGCGGACAGGCGGCTCCGAGGCCAGGGCTGGCCCCTCCTGCACTGGCTCAGCGATGCCAGCTCCCCCAGAGCAGCTCACGTGGCTCCCCTCCCAACGTCTCCTCCCAGGAGAGGCCTGGCTCCTGCTCAGATGCTCTGCGGGCTCAGACCTGGCCTGTGGGTGACTCAAGAATGAGGCCTGTTGGGGCCTTCACTGCCACCCACGTCCGGGCTGAGGCAGACAGTCTGTGGCCATCGGTCCCAAATAGTGTCTGTGAATGGCCCACAAGGGGGTGGTCCTTGTTCAAGGCAAAGAAACAAGCCGTCAGTCCACTTATGGTCTAAACAGCCCCAACCACACTCTCCTGTAGCCAGGCTTGTGGTTCCTTCTGAGCCGAGTGACTGAGCTGCACGCAGGCTCACGGCCTCCCCTAGCCACAGGTTGCAGATCGGAAGTAAGATCAGTGAAGAAGAGACCTGGCCTTCAAGTGTATCCGTTTATTCCACACTCACGTTCACACCTGATGCGAATGATAGTCCTGAAGGGAGCAAAGTGGGGGGGAGGGGTTGGTGCCCATTTTACAGATGAGAAAACAGAGGCTTGGAAACTGAACCAGACCCTAGGTCGCACCGCAGGAAGCAGAAGCCGAGCCGAGGCCCTCTGACTGTGGGAAGACAGATCAGGTTTACACGACGTGGCTGTTCAGGAAGGAATGAAATGTAAGCGGTTTCCTGCTCCCATCAGGGATGAAATGAGCAAGGGCACAGAGCCCGACCTGTGGTGCATTTGCCACACGAAATGGGTTCATTTGGGGCTGAGGCCCCAGGCTGGCTTTAGGGTACCCAGACAGCTGGGGTCTGGGGAACTCTGTGCCATCTTCCATCCAGTCCTGCCTTTGGAAGTTTGGTGAAGGTTCTGGAGTCTGAGCTCCATGCCATCTTGGACAAATCACTTCCCCTGTCTGATCCTTGGTTCCCTGACTCTAAGGATGAGGATTAAATGAGAGGCACTGAGGGCTGGGCCTGCCCCCCAGCACACTCTAGGCGGAGCAGGTGTTCGTCTTTTGTGGGCACTCGATTCCCTCCCTAGGTGTTGCTACCGTCCCATGCGATGAGTGGCGCCTTTCCACGCCAATTCCAGACACTCGAGTTCCCGCGCTTCTTCGCAGCTGGGATGCAGCCATGCGGCCTGAGTTCCTCCAGGCAGACTCACCCGGGTGAGAATCAGAATGGAGCTTTGTGTGGTGGTGGCTGTGCCCAAGGGATCTGAGCTTCTAGAAGACACTGTGGCAACACTTTTGGTTTCTGCAGGGGCTCAGCAGTGGCTGAGCCTTGTGTCCGGGCCCAATCTCATCAGGACAGACACGGTGGCTGTGGTGTGTTGCTAAAGCAGCCCCGTGGTGTGGTTGAAGTCTTTCCTTCTGCGCAGCTTTGGAGCCTGCATTCCAATCCTCCCAGGGGTTTGGGAACACTTCATATCTCGACGCAAATCCCTTTCTTGCTTTAACCAGCCAAAGCGACTCTGCTGTTTGCAACTGAGTTCCCGGACACATGCAGTAAGCGGTCACTGAACAACGCTCCTGAGTCACTTTCTCCAAGGTGACTGGGACACACCAGGATAAACTCAGCTCATCGCAGAGGCCTCTGCTGCAGTCTTGGTTGGCAGCCCAGCCCTTGCGGGCACCAGCCCCTGCCAGAGCCACGAACAACCGGATATAAGGACAAATGGATGAGTCACCGGGAGCAATCACAGGACGACAGCAAGCCTGGGTGCCAAATGGCGGAGATTCCGCCTGGCAATGGCAGGGCACAGTGCTGGGCTGACGGGAGGCACCTCTCCGGGCAGACCCTCCAGGGGAGGCACAGTCTTGCTGGAAGGAAGGCAAGGGAACACTTTGGGGGTTCCAGCAGGAGCCGGCCCTGGACACCCAGCAGGACGGAGCTGGCCCAGCCACTCTGCAGAGTCCTCCCAGGCTCCGGGAGCTGCGCCAAGGTGGAAAGAGCCGAACCCTGGGTCCTTCCCTCCCCTCTGTTTCTGCCCTGCTGTGTGTCCTCAGGGATGGTGGTTCACGCCTCAGGGAACAGTGACACAGGCACAGGGAACAGCCACGTGCCTGGCTCCGGGCCATGCAGGCTCCCCCGCACCCACCCCAGTTCCCAGCCCCCATCCTCCCCTCCTAATTTCCAGGGGAGGTGTGTTCACTGGGGAGGGCACACAGGGTGTGGGGTATGCCCCTCCCCAGCGCTATCCCCAGCCCAGAGGGACCTTTCTAGGCTGGGGCCTAGGCTTCTGGGAAACCACCATGGCCCAGCCTCCATCCCTCTGCTCACCCACCTCACCCTTCCCACGCTGCCCACAACCAAAACTGCTTCTGTGGACGCGTGTTTACATTCTTTAAATTGCCTCTGCCTTGACTCTGCCATTAGCCGGGAGCCTCGGACCCTCTGGGCCACCTTATGCCACTGTCCCTGTTTCCCGAGGCCCTGCCCCTGAGCAGGGTGCTCAGCCCCCTGCAGGTTAGATCACCCGGGGAGCTTCACAATCACCCACGCCCATGAGGGGCGATGAGAAAGTTCTAGAAATGGCTTACGGTGCTGGTCGCACAACTCGGGGAATTGAAAAATCATTCAATGGTGCACTTAAAATGGGTGAATTTTATGGTAGGTAAATTATACCTCAACGAAGTTGTTACTTTAAAAATATCCATGTCTAGACCCATACATTGCTAAGCCATGAAGTCAGAATCTCTGGTGTGGGGCCGGGGCTGAGAGCCCTACTCTGGCGTCACCGTGGGGACTTTTCTTTCCACCACCGTCGTTCACACTCACCCCGAGGGAGGAGGAGTGGCCCGACCTCCTTTCCTGGCGCTGCCGTAAGAAAGCACTGCAGATGGGGCAGGCTAGAACAGCACAAATGTGTTCTCTCGCAGTTCTGGGGGCCGGAAGTCTGCAATCAAGGTGTCAGCAGGGCCGAGCTCCCTCAGGGTGTTCCCAGGAGGACCTTTCCTCGCCTCCTCCAGCTTCTGGTGAGTGCCAGCCATCCTTGGCGCCCCCTGGCTCGTAGCTGCATCATTCAATCTCTGCCTCCATCGTCACATGGCCTTCTCCCTGTGCGTCTTTCTATGTCCCTGGTTTCTCATAAGGACACCAGTCATTGGACCACCTAACCCAGTATGACATCATCTTAACAATCGACACCTGCAAAGACCCTTTTTCCAAATGAGGTCGCTTTCTGCAATTTCAGGTGGACATGCCTTCCAGGGGATGCTGTTCAGTCCGGTACAGTGGGATGGGAGCCAAGTCAACCTTTTTAAGACCAGACAACCCAGGGGCAGGTGTAGCCGCCTTGCCCTCCCCTTCCTGCAGTAACACCCCTGCTGCAGGGCCCCAGGCCGCCTCCATGGAGCAGAGCTGAGGCTCATCTCCCTCCAGGTGCCACCATGGGGACCATGCAGGTGTGACGTGGTGGTGTCTAGATAAGTGTCAGCTCTGGAGATTCCCCCGGGGGCTCCTAGACCTGGGGGGATGGGAATCGGAAAATAATAGCACATAACCCAGACCCTGGACCAAACACTGTCTGATGGCATCGCACATTAATTCATTGGATTCCACAACCATTACGCTTTTCTTTTTCTTTTTTTTTTTGAAGATTGGCCCTGAGCTAATATCTGTTGCCAATCTTCCTCTTTTTTTTTTCCCCAAAGCCCCCCAGCACATAGTTGTATATTCTAGTTGTAGCTCCTTCTGGTAGTGGTATGCGGGATGCCGCCTTAGTGTACCCTGATGAGAGGTGCCAAGTCCGTGCCCAGGATCCGAACCAGTGAACCCCGGGCCACCAAAGTGGAGTGAGTGAACTTAACCACTACGCCACTGGGCCAGCCCCCCACAACCACTACTCTTATTGTCCCCCGTTTTCCAGGTAAGGAAACCAGGCTTTGGGGAAGTGAAGGACCTGGCCCAGGGCCTGCATTTGAACCCAACCATCTGGCTCCAGAGCCTTGCCCTAAACCAGGGCTCTGAATACGGCATCCTGCAGGCCAAACCTGACCCACCTGGTCTGTGTTTGTATGGCCCATGAGCTGAGAGTGGCCTTTCCATTTTTAGACGGTTATTTAAAAAAAAAAAGAATGTAATAATGTGGCCTGCAAAGCCTAAACTCCTTACTCTCTGTCCTTTTATATAAAAACTCCTGCCCTAAACCATGAGGCCACACAGCCTCCCACACCCTCCACAGCTACCAAGATAGGACCAGGAAGGACATGAGGTTGTACACAGAAGTCTGTATCCTCAGGGTCGGGGTGTAAGACACACATGAGATGATGGCAAATCACACACGCACACAGCTCCCAGCACAGGCCTGTGACCCAAACAGGGCCAATTACAGCACCACGTGTCATGTGCCCAGGCTTAATGACCGGCTCAGGGAAGACTATGTGAAATAAGCCACGTCAATGGGATGCAATCCTGGGACCTCTGCTAAAAAAAAAACAGGCTTAAGAGAAAAAAGAAGGGGAGGAAGGAATAGATTAATTGGCTTACATAATTGAAAGTTCCAGTGTTATCTGGCTGGCTTCAGGTACAGCTTGACCTAGGTATTCACAAATGTGTTAGTTTTCTATTGCTACATAACAAAGTACCATAAACTTGGCAGGTTAAACCAATACAAATGTATTATCTCACAGTTCCCATGGGTCAGAAATCTGGCTATGGATTAACTGGGTCTTCTCCTCAGGGTCGCAGCAGGCTGCTTTCAGTGCCCTTGGCTGAAGGTGGCTATCGCTGTGATCTCTTTGCAGGCTCAGGGTCCTCTCCCACCCTCCCTGGCTGTGGAAGAACTCAGCTCCTTATGGTTGTGAGACAATGATTCCCACTTTTTTGCTGTCTGTCAGGTGGAGGCCAGTCCTTGCCAAGTGGCCTTTTCCACGAAACAGCAATTTGCCCTTTCGAGGCCAGCTGGAGCATCTCTGATTCCTGGAAGGGCCCAGATTGGAGACGTCCAAGGCACAGGCCCAAGGAGTCAAAGCTGTTCCACTACAGCCTCGGGGATTGAAAATAGGGTAGGGACCGTTTCCCCAACGGAAAGTAGGGATCCCATTATAAAAACTGGGCAAATAGATGCTAGGAACACCTCTCCCGCCTTCCCCAAAGGAGCAAATATCCATATTCCACACACACTCCCCCGGACCACCTTATTTTATCTCCAGTTAGATGCAATTTTTATTGTCCAAATTTCCAACACTTTTCTTGATTTCCTAACTCATTTTTTATTGCGACTTTAGCTGAAAACCATGTATTTACCTATACGCCCTTGCATATGGGCATCCAGTACTTAATATCCTTTTTAAAAAATGCACAGGCCAGTAATAAGGTAGAAGTCATAAGAGTCGACCTTCCAGAGGGGCGTGGGAGGGCACCCACTGAGCAGGAGCCCACACCACTGGGTTCAGTGTCCGCCAGTGGGGAGAGGGGTCTCCTTTTGACCGCCTCTCTCCAGGTTCCAGTGCCTTGGTTCCCGTGTGAGCCTCCGAGGGCTGGTCTCAGGGGTGAGAGTCAAAACATTTCGCCGCAGGCGCTGCAACATCAGCCCAGGTGCCCACTGTAAACAACGAGAGCCTTTTCCAGGCCAAAGGCTGACCTGGCCGGCTTCCCTTGGGGCAGCATGTGGCCAACGGTGCGGCTGCATCAGCACTTCCAAGAAGTTTTCCCTGGCGCATGACGCTTGGAGACAGTCTCTGTGTGAGCCTGGGAGCGGCCAGTCGTGCTTAAAAGCCCGGGCCTCCGGCCAGCCGATTGAACATTAATTACAAGTGCACAAGGAAGCTTGGTTGCAACGCCTGGGCACTGTTCTACGCACTCATATACAAACTCATTAGCAACTCACGACAACTTAGGAATTAGAGATCATTGTCATCGTCCCCACTTGGCAGAGGGGTTTAGGAGACAGAGGCCCATAGTCACACAGCTGGCGAGTGGCAGCACGGCAATGGAAATTCTATGGATTTGTCTCTAAACGCTGGAGTCCTCACCACTCCATTTTACCACCTCTTCTGCTTGAAAACATCACACACAGGTATAGTCATTCCTCCAACCTTATCTACTGAATACGGACTGTGTGCAGTGGCGGTGGGGAGGGGGAAATAGACAGTGGTCGTGGACACAAAACAAAATATTCTCCCCATTCCTAAGATGAGGAAACTGAGACGCAGGGAGTTCAGCTAAGGAGCCATCAGCCACGGGGGGCCGAGTCCAGGCTGGTTAGTATCTCGACCCTGGGGCAGCACTAAGTCACCATTCCACTTTTACGAAATCACCACCAACATTAACAGTAATTGATTAATTATGATCAAAGCTCACAAGTGATTTTTCTGGAAGACGATTGTAAGACAAGGTGTGCTGCCACGGAGAGAGACTAAATGGAATTGCATTTACTGTCAAATGGACCCTGCTTTTCCCCTTAGGAAAACTACCAGCCACCGAGGACGCACCAGTCTGCCTTGTCCCCAGAGGTGTGCAGCCGTGCTGCTGGGGGCCAGGTGACCCATTTAAATACTCAGTTACCCGTGGACCAGTGCTGCTTGTGTGTGTGTTTCATCACATCACAAATTACGTGAAATTCACATATTTCATCTTTCTTGCCTGCTTATCCAAAAGAGAACTATCCGTGTATGGTTAAGGGACTAGACAAATTGTCACTGTGATCTGTGTTCTTACCTGGAGGCAGCCCGACTGTCTTTCATTAGTAAGAATTCAGAGTAAACATCATCGCTTTTTGAGATCGCTCATAAGCAGCCCCCAGGAGACTGCAATTATACCTGTTTGTAATTCTCCTGCCTCCCAATCTAACCCTTGATTCATGAATGTGCACTTTTAGGCGTCGGGCGTTAGAATAAATTAGACTACACAATTACGTGTAATTAAGGGGGGAAATGAGTACCGTGCTGCAAAGATTAGCCCTGTTTTGCCGAAGGAAAGCATGTCGACGTCAGCCCGCCGGCCTGGGGAGGCAGCATGAAACACAATTAATGTTCTTTTTAGTTAATGGGGGTTTGGGGTGCTATTTTTCATTATCACAATCTCTCAAGAAGTATAAACAGTTTTTCTCTAATACAATTGCACTTCTACCGACAAGACAGCTCAGGTGTAAGTGAAAACTCAGCAGAATTAACCACAAACTTACGTTGTTATGGAGGATGCTGGGATTTGTATTTTTAAAGCTGTGCAAGAGTAGGGAACTGAGAAGTTCGATCCCAGTCCTCTGAGGGCGACCCTGCAGCCTCCTCTGCGTTTCTAGAAGCAAGTTACAGCCAAGCTTGTGGGTTATTAAAGGCACCTGCACCCGGTTCTGCAGCTCACATTCCTGAGCCTCCTGCCGCCGCCATGTTTCTACTCTCCGTGTTTCTCCTTCATGCGCCAATTTGAGACCCGTTCAAAGCCTGGATTTTACGACCCTCATCAAACTCCGTCTACTCTGACCCAAATGCGGCCAGAAGCACTTGGACAATCGGATTGAGTTTCAGCCTCTCGACGGAGATAAAAAAACACACAGCAGGAATGATTTTTTTTTACTTGTTGCATGGGAGTGCAGGAAACAGAGCAGCATTCCGGCTGTGCCAGGTGGATAGAACCAGACGGGCGATCTGCACAGACGGCCGCCAAGGAAGTCGCAGGAGGAGGAAACAAGGCGTGCAGGTGTCAATAGAAAGATCCCCTGGAGGTTAAACCAAGGGGCGGGGGAGGGTCGGGAATGCATGAAGGGCCTGACAAGCCTGGTCACCCAGCCAGGACGGTCACGCCGAGAGAGGCCATCGGGTGACGAGGGACACGGAGGAGGAAGGCTGTGCCAGCCGGGGTGGCTGGGGATGGGCAGATGCTGGAGAATCAGGAGGCCGGGAGGGCCCCACCCAGGCCCGGCTGAGTCCTGGCTGAGCGACCTCCCAGACTGGGGATCATCTGTGCCCCTGAGGCCCCTCCAGTCTCCCAGGCGGACACTGAGCTCCCGATGGGGCCAGGAGCCGCCACCTGCCTGGAGGGGACCTGGGAAACTCAGGCTGAGGCCTCAGACCCAGAGGACAGTGGCGTCTGCTGTGAATTAGGGGAAAGCAACATGACCAGAGGGCGCTTTGCAGACCCTCCGACCCCGTGAGCCTCTGAGCTGGAGGCTTAAGTCCTGACCTGAGACCCCATCCAAGCACCTGCCTGCAGGGATCACACACACACACATGCATGCACACACACATGCACACATGCAAACACACAGGTGTGTGCACGTGTACACAGGCATACACACACACAAAGAGACTCACACAAGATCTGTGCCCCACTCCCTAACAAAGGGTAAGAGGCAAACACAGACATCATCGTGTTTGGTCTTGAGCAGCGACAATGGAAAGAATAAAAACCCAAAACGATGATCCAATGATACGGCCTCAGCCCCACCGAGAGCCCCTCGCAGGGGACCGTAGCTGCCCTCCGTTCCTGGGGTTCCCTGATAAGGAGAGAAGGAAAGAGGAGGAAATTGTGGCAGGGCCCATTTAGGGAGGGGAGAGCTGGGCTCAGGAACTTGAGGCCTGAAGGAAAGCAGCGTGTTTTTCAACTTTCTTGCAGTGGAAATCCCCCTGCTTCTGAAATATTCTCCGGAACTCAACATAAAAAGCAGGCAAAAGGCGGCTATCATTTCCGGCTGATCTCCCCTCCCTCCCCAACCCCAGACCCCCGAGGCACCCCATGCGGCTCTGAGGACCCAGTGAGAGAACTGATGCAGAGGACACACATCCCAAAGCCAGGCACAGCCTCAAATGGGTTAAAATCACACTTGTCAATTCTGTGACTTTGGTCAATCTCTCCACCTTTCTGATCACCAGTTTTCCTGAAAGATTGTTAAGAGGATTACATGAGATAACCTGGTAGAAACACTCAGCAGTGGACCACAGGGCCGACTAGCGCTGCGCTGTCCGGGATGGGAACCTCCAGCCCCGCGCGACTGGTCCTAATTGAGGTGTGCGTAAGCATAAAACACACAGTGGATTCCCAAGACTTGTAAGAACAAAGAATGTAAAACATCTCATTAATAATTTTTATATTGATTACATGTTGAACTGACATATTTTGGATATGCTAGGTTAAATGAACTATATCATTGAAACAGTTTCACTGGTTTCTTTTTACTTTTTAACGGAGCTACTAGAAAATTTTAAATTACATACACGGCCTGTCTTACACGTCTGCTAGACAAAACCGTACTAGCGGCAGTAAATGTGTCCTTCCTTCCCCAGAGAGAAGGCAGAAGGAGAGGGAGTCCCCATTATCTTTTGGTGGGTGATGGTCAAGAAGTAAACGTGACATTTTGTTTCAAGGCAAAAGCAGAGCAGAGGATCAGCATCTTCAATGGTGCTGGGATCTGACTTGGAAAAGCAAGTTCCAGGTTTTTCTGATTTATTTAGTCTGTAAATTGATCCGGGTAGCTAAGGGGGATTCTGGTGGAGAGAGTCTAGAGCCCGCCACTGGGTCAGGTCACCCAATCTGAATTTCAGATAAACGACGAGGAATTTTTTAGTATAAGTAAATCCTCATGGACCTTCTGAATGTTTATTTACTAAGTATGACAACCCTGCCCAGCCTGAAAGAAGACTACGCCAGAGAAAGGAGATGCTGGGCTGAAAAGCAACAATGGGCTGGGATTTTAACAGCATGACTCTGGAGCCAAGCTTCTTGGGTTCAAACCCTGGGTCTGCCACGTACAACTGTGTGACCTTGGGCCAGTTACTTTACCTCTCTGTGACTTGGTCTCCACACCTGTACTATGGGTATAATAATACTTACCCCATAGGATTATTAGCTTTAAATAAGTTGCTCTCGCCTACAAGTAGACTAAACTTATCTGCCACAGGTTCTGTTCCCTTTAGCAACTCAGCTGTGTTCTGCGCTACCAGTTGGTTCTCTGCCGGCTCTTGTCCCACCCCTGTCGCCCCGTCCCCCTCGGGGCTCCTCTGTGGCGCTGGGTGCAGTGGAAACCGCGGTCGACAGCACCACCTTGAGTTGAATTCCTCCGGCTTCGGAGGGAGCCGGTTTCTCCTCCTTTCTTTCCTGTTCCCGGACCATTTCTGGGCAACGGCGGCTATTTTCACTTGAGCTCGAGTTGAGGTCTGGGGGAGCTTCCCCGGCGCGCGGGCAGTCCACCCGGCGGTCCAGGAGGCCGGGTCGAGCTGGCCCTCCCTAGGCGATCGTGTGTGGTTAGAGGCGAGCGCCGGGCTTTTGCAAAGGCGGCGGGGTGTTTGCAGACCCGGGCAAGCCCTTGTGAAAGCAGATAAAAGAAAACATTTATTAACGTGTCATTACGAGGGGAGCGCCCGGCCGGAGCTGTCGCACGCCCCGCCGAACACTTGGCTCCTTCCAGCTCCGAGGGAGGAGAAAAGAAAGCGGAAAGAGGCAAGGATTCTCTTCGTTTCCAGCCAAGTGGACCTGATCGATGGCCCTCCTGACTTTATTGCGATATCTGATTTATTAGAGATGCCCCCCTCGTGTGTTGCACACACAGAGACACACAAACACACACACGGCTCTGGCTCGCGTCCCTCCCTCATTTCCAGCTCCTGGGCGAATCCCACAGCTGTTTCAACTCTCCGCCGAGGGCGAGCGGGAGCGAGTGTGTGTCGGGTGAGTGTGCGTCTGTGTCCCGGCGAGGGTGCGCGCTCGGCGCCGGGAGCGCGGCCGGCGGGACCCGAGGCTTCGGAGGCCAAGAGCTGCCTGGACCCCCGCTCTCCGCCGCTGCCCCGTCCGGGGCCGGACTTCGGGGCCAGGGCCGTGCGCCGGGGACCGCAGGGCCGGGCCGGCCGGGCCGCGCGACCCTCGAGCCGGAGGTAAAGCGCTCGCGCGCGGGGGGCGCGGAGAGGGCGCCGCGGCGGGTCCCCCGGCCCCGGCCCCGCCGCCCGCGGCTCCCGGCTGGCGCTCCCCGCCCCGGCGCGCGCTCGCCTCCCCCGCGCGGAGGCCGGCGGCCGGCAGGCAGCGGGGGGCCGGGCCGCGCCGTGCCAAGGGGCTGGCTCGGGCTGCGCGGCCGGCCGGGCCGGGGCGATGCAAGAACGGTCCGGGCGGGGCGCGGACCGGACTTTGGCGAGGGCGGCGCGCCGGGGCGGGGGCCGGGGGCGGCGGCGGCGGGGCCGGGGGCGGAGAGGCGGGAGGAGGCGGAGGGAGGGGAGGAGGAGCCGCGGCCGCACTCGCCGGGGATGCAGCAGCGGCGGCGGTGGCGGCGGCAGCAGCAGCGGCGCGGAGTCCCCTGCGCCCCGCGGCCCGGCCGGGCTGCGGCAGAGGCGGCGGCGCCCCGCGCCGGGTGAGGCCGCCCGGGCCGTGCGCGCTGGTGAGTGGGGCGCGGGGACCCGGGGGGCGGCGCGGGGGCTCCCCGCGGCCGGAGCCTGCCCTGGGCTGAGCGCGGCCGCGAGCGCCGCCCAGGTGAGCCGGGGCCGGTCCCGACCGCCCGGCTCCGGCCCCAGCGCAGCGCGCGGAGGGGGACCCGCGGGCTGGAGCGAGGCTCCGGCGCCGGCGGGCCGCAGAGGGATGACCCGTTTGACCCCGCCGGCGGGCTGAGCGAGCGGGCAAGGACTTCCTACCGCGCCCTGACCCGCGGGCGCGCCCCGCGGAGCCCTGGAGGCCCCGGGGGAAGCGCGCCTGGGCCCGCCGGTCGCAGGGGGATGGCCTCCTTGACCCCTTTGAGTTGAGACCCAGCGGAGCGGCTAGCAGCCAGACCACGTGGGGCTTGTCCGGGCAGGACACGGGAAAGCGGTGGACGGATCTCCAGAGTGACTGGGAGCTCGCAGATACCGAAAGGGCAAATAGGATTGAAAAGAAAAACTTGCTCCCAGACCGGGTCGGTTCTCATCGCCTTGTCGAGAGATGCTCCCCTTCCCCGGGCTCCCGAGGGTTTCCGAAGTCTGATGGAGAAGCTGCAGCGATTTCTAGGAGTGCCCTTTTTTTTCTCTTTTTAACATTCTTTATAGTAGTTCATTCATTCGTTCTACAAGCATTCATAGAGCACCTCCGGCACCCACCCGCACCCACCCCTACCCCCGCCAGCCACCGCGTTAGGTTCCAGGGACACCCGAGGAGCTGAGTCTCATTCGTGAGCACCAGAGGCTCCAGTTCACTTTGAGGGCAGCCTGGTAAGAGAGATGCGGGCTCAAGATGGAAAAATGTAAGGAGACACCCGCAAATCCCAGTCTTTGCACAGTGACCTCTGTCCGCAGTTCCCCACCTGCCTGGAGCCTGAAGGCCACGCCCCCTGCACACAGTAGGCGCCTGCGCACACTAGGACGCGCGAAGACCTTCGTTTTGACAACCCCTTCCCCCTGCCCCGCCTTCTTCAAAGTTCTGAACCCTCCCTGCCCCCTCTCCTCTCTGGACAGTCTTCCCTGCAGCTTGTTTTAATCACTCTTTGAGTTAAAAGTCAATATTTAATTAACCAAGTAATTACATTCAGCTTATGTTTGAATCTGGGTATTTGCGCATCTGTGCATGTCGGGACCCCCGCCCTCTCGCCCCTGCGTCTGTCCCCTGCCTCTTTCCCACAGGGCCGCCCCCCGGTCCTTTGGGGCGGAGAGCAGAGGCTGCTCCTGAGCAGGACTGAGAAGCGGGGAGGAAGGGCTTCCCCTGGAGGACCCCCGGGGCGCTCCCGGAGCCGGAGGAGTTACTGTCACCTCGTGGTTCCTGGTGAAGGGGATTTCTGACTGCGTCTCGCTCCGTTACAGAACCACGGGAGGGCTGTAATTAAATCAAAGCAGAAGGGCGGGGGGTGGGCTGCAGACCACTCACCTTGTGAGGGAGCCCCTCCCAGCTCTGCTCGTCCCGCCTGGTGGAGGAGAGAAGGCTCATCGAGCAGCCTGTCCCGTGTGTGGTTTAGTTTCCAGTGAGCAGCTCGCAGGGTGAGGGTGGCACATGGATGATGGCAGCTGGACGGGTGCACAGGGAGTATCTGCCTTCCCCGGACTGAGTTTACTACAGAAATGCGCGAAGCTGGCACAACGGCCACGGCCAAGAGTTAGTGTGGGTTTGGGCTTGGGCTTTGTGTGTATTTATTGGGGTTTTTTAATTTGAATTTATGGGTTTTTCTGAAACCCTAATAACATGTTAAGTTTTCAGACTTGAGTGGAATGATGAGTTGATTGTAGAAAGCCTGGGCTTGGAGGAGGCCGGTGTGGCTGTGTGTGAGACTCTGTGTGTGTGTGTGTGTGTGACTGTGTTTGTGCATGCGTGTGTCCCCCGCCCGACAGCTCCATTCAGCTGCCATCCCGGGGACCTAGCCGATGGGCGGCTGCACACGCTGATGCTTGAAGTCCATTCCTTGATTTGGGGACAACATTCCCCCCTCCCTTTCCCTGGATCTGTTCAGTTTATCCATTGGGACCTGCCTCAGGGGGGCAGCTTCTGGTCTCCTGAGTCAGCCAGAGGGGAGATGTCACCCAACTTCGTCAAGCTGTTCTTAGTCTTTGGTCCCCCAGAAAAAGACCAAAAGCCTCGATCTGCACAAGAGTGTCAGCATCTCTGAGCAGCTTGTAGTTAAGAGAAAGGGCTTTGTCTAGACTTAAGATGATAGATAACACTTATGTCGGGTTTTATGGGCCAAGCACCATTCTAAGCCCTCACAGATAATAACTCATTGAATCCACAGAAGAACCCTGTGAGGTGTGTCCTATGATTGTCAGCATGTTAAAGATGAGGAAACTGAGGCACAGAGAGGATCGTGACTTGATGACAGCTGGTCAAGTGGTAGAGCTGGGATTCAAGGGGCCTTGGGGCTCCAGGGTCCACTCTGACCCACTGCACCCTCCTTACTCCATGACCGTGGCCTTTTTTCCAAATGCAGAAGAAACGTATGCACAGAGGAAGAAAACATATTTAAACAAAATTTTGGAAGGCAGAAGCTTCTCCATAATGCCACTTCTCTCCAAAAACCTCCACTGCTGGGGGGTGTCTTATATCTTGGTTTTGGGGGCAGGGGTTGCCCTGAGGAAAATATGTGCTTGCCCAAGGACGTTTTCTTATTCCCTCGAGGACGCTCTCCCCTGGTCAGGATGCAAAGGGAAATGTCTGCTGGGGCATGAGATCTGAGGCGGCGTTTGCCCCACTGAGAACACGATGGCGAAGGGTTCGGTTGTCCTGGAGATGCGCCCTCTTGTGGTTGGTGATGGAGTCGCGTTGACTTGTCCCAGGAGGGGTGGGCCTGGGGGTCCAGGGTGCTTTGTTTCAGTCCTGGGCCCTGTGTGGCCAGTGGATGTGGAAATGGGGCCTCTCAGTGCTGACCTGCATGGGAGGGAGGCTGCGCCCGGGCCTGTCTTCCATGGGCCTCCTCGAGATGGGCCCTGGTGGGGCATCTGCAATGCCCCGGTCCGGATTTAAGGCACTACCTAAATGGAAGATCATTAAGATCATTATAATTAATTGGCATCCTGATAAATGGCGTGATTGCCTAATTGACATGGTTGCTAGGGAACGAGGTCTCGCGTGCAGCCAAAAGGGGAAGCGACCTCCGGCTGGCCGCGGTCGGGTGTAGGGTTGCAGACCCTGCAGTTAATGGGGAGGGTAAGCACAGTCTCCACTCGCATCTGCTGGTGTTTACTGAGCAGCTGCTGTGTGCGAGTTGCAAATGGACAATCAGCGAAGGGCATTTTCCTAGAAGCTCTGTAAAGGAATCAGGATCCTTTCTCCTGGAAGCAACAGAAAGAAAAAAAACATCTCAAACCAGCATAAAATGAAAAAAAGAGGACTTGTTCGCTTTCATAACCAGAAAATGCTACGGTAACTCTAGCTTCAGGCACAGCCGGGCATCAGGGCTCAGATTTTGTCACGAGAGTCTGTTCCTCGCCATCCCTGCTGTTCCTTGCATGGGACTGGTTGCTGTCCCCAGCCCATAGTTAGAGAGCCAGACTGCCTGGCCGCCTGCCCAGCTGTGTGATCTGGGGAGCGTTACTTAACCTTTCTGTGCCTCGGTGTCCTCATCTGACAATGACGATGACCACAGCGCCTGTCTCCTGGTTTGCGGTAGAGGATGAAATGAGATCGTCGGTGTCGAGTGCTTAGCACAGCGTCTGACACAGGCCAGCCCTCGGTAAACATTGGTTCTTGCCGTAATTGAGGTGTTGAGCTGGCTGCTGAAGAACTCTCCTCTCCTCCTCTCTGGTTTGAGCCCAACAGAAAGAGCAGCCTCTTTTCTGATGATGCCCACCCAGCCCGAAGCGTCCCTCTGATTGGACTGTCTTATGTCATGTGCTCCCTCCAGACCAGTCACTGACTAAGGGCGTGAGTGGCAGACAGTGGGCTCAGGCCAGGCTCACAGACCCTGCCCTGGAGCTGGGGACAGACTGACTGAGACCCTGAAACCCTAGAGGGCATCTGTGAAAGGGAGCCTGGTTGCTGGGGAGTCCAAGAGCAGTGCCTGTGATGAGGGGGATGACTAATGTGAGATGATGGTTGGGTGGTCCTATCTCCATTTTGGTCGAGGTGGGGACCATGGAAACAGCTGCTGGGTGGGCAGCTTCCCTTCCCTCTCCCCTGGGGTCAACAGGCGTTGGAGACCTGACCTTTCTGCCTTAGTGTCTGAAAGGTGGCGTTGATTCTATGCTTTCTGGTGGCTGGGCAGGGTCTGCCCAACCTTCCACCATGAGAATCATTTGGAGGTATTTGTTTAAAAACTCCAAGCGTAGGCCCCACTGAATCATGCTCCCCAGGGGCCCGGATGCTGGAAGGGAGCTGGAGTGCCATGTGTTTGTCAGTGCGCACGTGTTTGTTGGGCGGCTACTATGTGCCAGGCACTGCTTTAGGCATTATGATGAATAAGCGAGAACCCTGCGTTCGTGGAATTTGCATGCTTGAGAAGGAATTCTCTGCTTGAGAGGCAGAGAATACACAAGCAAGCCCACCAACGAGGCTCTCTCGGAAAGTGACAAAATCTGCAGTGGAAACAAAATAGTGACATGATGGGAAATGACTGCATGATGGGGTAGGGGTGGGGGCCACTGTTGGCAGGTGGTCTGGGGAGGCCTCTCTGAGGACGTGACCTTTGAGCTGTGAGCTGGATTTTGAGAATGAGCTCAGCCTTGGGAAGATCTCGGGGAAGAGCATTCTAGGTAGAGGGAACAGCCAGTGCAAAGGCCTGGCAGTGGAGAGGAATGGTCTGTCCAAGACACCCATTCTAAACACAAATAGAAATCCAGCGAGGTGGAGGGTCATGAATAAGCAGGGGAGGGGGAAGATGAGGTCAGTGGTGAGAAATATGGACCTTGGTGAGAAATTTAGATGTTGTTTCAAATGAAATGGAAAACCATCAGAGAGTGTTAAGGAACAACATGATTTGTGTTTTAAAAAGATCTCAGTGGAGGGCTGGCCCCGTGGCTGAGTGGTTAAGCTGGCACACTGTGCTTTGGTGGCCCAGGGTTTTGCTGGTTCGGATCCTGGGCGCAGCCCTAGCACTGCTCATCAAGCCATGCTGAGGCGGCATCCCACATGCCACAACTAGAAGCATCTACAACTAGAATATACAACTATGTACTGGGGGGCTTTGGGAAGAAGAAGCAGCAAAAAAAAAGAAGATGATTGGTAACATATTTTAGCTCAGGTGCCAATCTTTAGAGAAAAAAAAGCTCTCAGTGGCCGCTGCAAGGGAACCTGGGATGTGAAGATGGGGGGTGCTGATAGCCTGGTGAGAGCTGATGCTGGCCTGGATAATGTTGTGTCAGTGGAGATGGAGGGAAATGGGCAGGTTAAAGATGTATTTTGGAGACAGAGCCGGTGGAACTTTCTGGAAGATTGCATGTTCTGAGCAAGGGAAGAGCGGTGGTCCTCAGCTAAGGGCGACTTGGCCCCCCCGGGGACACTTAGCAATGTCAAGGGCATTTTTGGTTGTCACAACTCCTGGCATCCAGTGGGTAGAGGCCAGGGATGCTGCTAAACCTCCTACAATGTACAGGACGGCCCCCACAACAAAAGATGATGAAGTCCCCAAGATCCACGGTGCCGAGGAATCAGAGCACTGGGCAGCCTGGTGTGGGGTGGTCCCTAAGTGGGGAAGACTGGGAGAAAAGGTTTTGGGGGAGGAGGGATGACCCAGAATTTCCTTGTGGAAAGGTGGGGTTATGATGACACTCGCCCTGGGTGTCTGAGAGCTCCATGGGTGCCGGAGAGACATGTCCGGAGTTGGTTGGGGCTGGCGTCAGCGCACTGTTGTTATTTTAAGCCACGGGACTGGACGCGATCATCTAGGGAGAATGTATTTTGTTCTCTGGTGTGGTTTTCTCCCTCCTTCCCCCCAGTTTCCGTCATGCCTCTATTTGATGGATATTTTTAGCCCATCCCATATGCTCACCTCTTTACGACGCTCCTGAGAAATTCTGAAGGCCCAGGCTGAGCCTGCCCGTGTGTCCATCTCCTGCTCACTCGCTCGCTCGCTCGGTGATGAGCAAACAGGCCTAAACAGGCAGCGCTCTGCAACAGGTGTGCTTGGGAAGCCGCTGAAGGTCGTGTGGGGTCGTGGGCCTCGCAGACAGCCTGGTGCCTCCTTGGTACAACAGCTGTTGGCGTTGTCTTCAGAGCTTCTCCTCCAGCCCAGACGCAGACTCCGTGGCATTCTCTCTAAGCAGAGCCCACCCCTGTGTTGAATTCGCCAGGTTCTCTTAGGGTTCCAACATACCTGTTGCCCAGCGGCCCTGGCCTCTGACAGGCAGCTTCGTCTTATGAAAGGCCTGGCCCACTGCGTCGCACACCTGGGCCCTGCTTGGAACTTAGACAGATTCTCCTCCAGGCCCTGAGTCGTTATGAGCAGGGCTTCTGAGTGTGCGTTGACGGGCAGGGCCGTCCCTGGGGCCCCTGAGCCGTACCCAGACATGTTTGGCCAGGTGGAAGCCAGATGTGTTGAGGGAGGAATGCCGCCAACAGCCTTTCTCACTGGCTCTCGATCAGGGGCCCAGTGGGTGACTTGACCCACCTCAGCGGCCAGAAAAGAGGAGTTTTTTTTAAGAGAGATTGAAAAAAACTGTTAGCCCACAGAAGTTTGGGAGATGTTTACGTTCTGGTGAAAATCATGTGTTTCTGGCCTGCTCCAGAGACAGACGCTGTGCACAGACTTCTGAATGCAGGCCATTGGTCTGGATATTTCAGAGAACAGGCAAGCCTACCTACTAGGATTCTTCTTGGTTTGGAGTCCTAATCATTTGAGTGTGAATCAAGATGCATTCACTGCAAGTAATAGAATTCCTGGCTGAGAGTGGCTTCCACAAGAGAAACGTTTAATCCTCGCATAATGAAGGTCCAAAGGTGGGGAGTCCAGGGGCTAGCTTGTCAGTACAGGAATGTCATCAAAGGCCAAGAAGCTTCCTACCCTCTGTTCCTCTGTCCTCATCATGTCTTTGGCCTTGTTACTTCATGGTCTCAAGATGGCTGCTGCAGCTCCAGACATCATATCCCCGTACAAATGGGGAATAAAGAACTTCATGGTCTCAAGATGGCTCCTGCAGCTCCAGACATCATATCCCCATACAAACGGGGAGTAAAGAGTCAGATTCCTTGCTGTCTCTTTTAATCAGAGAGCAAAATCCTTCCAAGAGGACCCTCACCTCAGCAGACTTCGCTTTATGCCTCATTGGCCCAGGGTTGGGTTTTGTACTCACCTCTAAACCAAACACTAGCAAAGAGAAATGGGCTTTTCATGTTTAACTTACTCGGTGGTTCCCAAAATTAGCAGATTCGACACCTTCTTCTTCTAGCGAATATTTTGCCAGGTTTACCTGAAATAAATTCATGGATAAAATAACCTATCTACACATTTTTTCATCAATAAAATATCCTGACTGTAATTTAAAGGAAAACTAAAAGGAAAGTGATTTAAAATTAAATGTCTGTATTGCAGCATCTACATACTTAGGCACAGCTGCATTAGAAGACATGATGAGGGGGCTGGCCCCGTAGCGTAGTGGTTAAGTCCAGTGCACTCCACTTTGGGGGCCCAGGTTCGCAGGCTCAGATCCCGGGCATGGACATACACCGCTTATCAAGGCCTGCTGTGGCGGCATCCCACGTACAAAATACAGGAAGACTGGCACAGATGTTAGCTCAGGAGCACTCTTCCTCACCAAAAAAAAGACGACATGATGAAGCAGTCAGATGCTCGTGTTAATGCAGAGTCCTGTCAATCTGACAGCTACAGATGCAGTGGGACACAGATGCGTGGCTTTGGCAGCTCAAATACCCCAAGTGGTATGGCCCTAAACAATGTGATTTTCCAAAATGATGAACAATTTACCAGAATTTCCAAATGCAACAAACTGCAATCTTTCCTCACTGCACTTAGTGGTCGCATTCCTGGGAAATTCAGTGTAGAGTAGGACCCCACGGAGCATCTTTTGCGTTTATATGTGAAATGGAGTTCACGTCTAAGGTCAGGTCACCGTAAAACCTTTTGCACCGACGTGAATGTCCAGTGGGACACGAGCCAGTTCTGCTGGGAATGGGGTGGTTCTCCTCTGTGTGGGGCATTGCAGGGATCCAGCACCCCTGTGCCCCCACTGGACGCCGACAGCATCCTCCAGTCATAGTGACAACCAAATTCCCGGGAACACCCCCTGGAGGGGCGACTTCACCCTTCGGAGAACCACGGGCTTAGACTCCGCTGGATTATTCCCCGGATGAGGGAAGGCCCACCTCCTGAATGACGCTGATCCTGTAGACTGAGGAATGACCATCAGGAGGGCCACCCACCGCTTCTGCCTCAGAGTGGTCCCCCAGCTCCTCTTTCTGCTCATCGCCCTCCTTGTTGACATGTTCCTAAAATGTCCTAGTCCAGCCGATGAAACAAACCCATGTGGTTAGCATGTACCAGCCTCTCCAATGAGTGGAGTTAGGAGGTCTTGCCTTGATCCAGGTGTCAGTGGCTTCCACCCGGGCAGGAGATGAAGAAGGTATAGAAGATTGGACTAAGGGATGTGTCTGAGAATCAGTGTGTCGTAGTGGTTAAGATCATGGACTCTAGAACCAGACTTCCTGGTTCAAGTCCCAACCTGGCCACTCAGAAGCTGGGTGGAGCTGGGCAAGTCACTTAACCTCTCTGAGCCTCAGATTCCTCTTCTTTAAAAAGGGGATAATCCAGGCCGGCCCGGTAGTACAGTGGTTAAGTGCACATATTCCACTTCGGCGGCCTGGGGTTCACCGGTTCAGATCCCGGGTGCGGACGTGGCACCGCTTGTCAAGCCATGCTGTGGTAGGCGTCCCACATATAAAGTAGAGGAAGATGGGCACAGATGTGAGCTCAGGGCCAGTCTTCCTCAGCAAAAAGAGGAAGATTGGTGGCAGATGTTAGCTCAGGGCTAATCTTCCTTAAAAAAAAAGAAGGGGGGATAATCATAGTGGCTTCCTCCTAGAGTTACTGTGGAACAGCACAACAGTGTGTGGGCGCCCGGAGATTGCTTCAGAAAGGCAGGTATCATCATTATTGCCGTCATAGCTATTATTGCTCATCCTCGCAGATCTTTTTTAGCTTTTTTATTGAGATATAACTAACATATAACATTTAGGCGTACAACATAGTGGTTTGACATGTGTATACGTTATGAAATGATTACCAGAGTAAGTTTAGTTCAGATCCATCACTACACATAGTTATGATTATTTTTTCTTGACATGAGAACTTTTAAGATCTACTCTCTTAGCAACTTTCAAATGTACAGGACAGTATCGTTAACTATAGTCACCATGCTGTGCATCCCCCGGACTTATTTATCTTATTACTGGAAGTTTGTACCTTTTGATCACCTTCAGCATTTCGCCCGCCCCCACCTCTGATATAAGTGAGATCAAACAGTATTCGTCTTTCTCTGTCTGACTTATTTCACTCAGCATAAGGCCCTCAAGGTCCATCCATGTTGTTGCAAATAGCGAGAGTCCCTTCTTTTTTATGGCTGAATAATATTCCATCTTGAATATGGACCACGTTTGCTTTATCCACCCGTCAGTCAGTGGGCACTTAGTTTCCCTGGTTTGGCTGTTGTGAATGATGCTGCAGTGGACATGGGTGCAAATGCATCTTTGAGATGGTGATTCTGTTTCCTCTGGATACACGCCCACAAGTGGAGTTGCTGGATCATATGGTACTTCTACTTTTAATTTTTGTGGAACCTCCATCCCGTTTTCCGTAGTGACTGCACCACTTGTTAGCTTTTTGAAGTGCTTTTGCACCTAGCATCCTGGTGATCTTTTTGGCCACTCTGCCCATGAGAGAGGCTGTTGCCCTCATCCCACGGTTGAGGAAGGTGCAGCTCAGAGAGACGGGGGCGAGTTGGAGGCGTAACCGGGCTCAGAGCTCGATTCTGTGGCTCCCTGAGCTGGGAGCTGCTCTGTGTCTCACTTCCACCTCACCCCGCCCGCTTCCTCCTTTAGGCCCCAGTGAGCCCGTCTCAGGGAAGGAGCAGCCCTCAGGGACTGGCCTGGAGGCCCCAGCCCTGAGCCTGTCCTGGGAGGCCAAGGTGGGGCTTGTCCCCTTGTGCACAGGGAGATGCTTATGAGTACAGCAGAAGTTCCTAACAAAATCTTTGGGGCAGCTCCTAAAAACCCCAGTGTGCAGGCCACACCCAGCCCAGTGGAATCAGCACCCGGGCGGGGCCCAGGCATCGGGATGTTTTGCAGCCCCCCAGTAATTCCTGTGCACAGCTGAACTGAGGACTTCTGAAGCAGGGAGAGACGGTACTGGATGGGGTGTCTGCTAGGCACTTCTGCAAAGTCCCAAAAGGGCTCACAGGTGGTGCCAGCTCCCCTAGTGCAACCCTCCCTCCAGGGGCCGACCGCACCTTTAATGAAGTTCAGACTGCTCCTATTGCCATTTCACCCTCCACCGCCTGGCCTCTGCCCCATCTCACTCTATGCTCCTCGAAGCTTATTGCAGCCAGTCACCCTGGCCTCCTCTCTGTTCCTTGGTGGTATCAAAGCTCGTTCCAACCTCAGGACCTTTGCACTTGCTGTTCCCTTTGCCTGCAGTGCTCTTCCTCCATAGAGTCGCAAGCCTGGCTCCTCCTGATCTTCTCAGCTCAAATGTCACCTCTTTAGAATATCAGGATGCCTAGGCACCCTGTTTTATGTTTGTAGCCCTGAGGACTCTCTGGAATTATCTCAACTTACTCATTTGTCCTCTGTCCTCTCTCCTTTCCCTAAAAAGTAAGCCCGCTGTTGCAGGGCCCTTGTCCATCTCTCTCCACTGGGTCCCAGCACCTGGAA
This sequence comes from Equus caballus, assembly GCF_041296265.1. Classification (NCBI taxonomy): domain Eukaryota; kingdom Metazoa; phylum Chordata; class Mammalia; order Perissodactyla; family Equidae; genus Equus; species Equus caballus. The sequence goes on along the minus strand of NC_091705.1, from coordinate 37,446,956 downwards.
CAAGGCCTGGCTCTGAGTGCTCAGCAAACCTTTTTGGATGAAAGAGTCAAGGAAGGAAGGAGGCTCGGAGCCCTACTGGGGGATCTGAATCTGGCGTTTGGGGATCAAGGCAACTGCTCACTGCGGCCAGGGCGGGGCAGACCTGTTTGTCCTCTGCAGCAAGCAAGGGTGGGCATAAGGGGGTGGCTTTCCCGCCCTCACCGGTCCCTCTGCCCCCTCGGCACCCAGCCCAGCGCTGGAGCTGGGTTTGTGCTAAGGTGGCTCGCAGAGGAGCGCTCACCCTCCTTGGGCCACAGCGGGACAGCAGGCCCTGCAGAAGAGCTGGCGGATGCCCTGGTTCTGACCGGTCTCAGGCCAGCTGGGACGTGGAGGTTCATCTGCGAGATTGGTGGCGTGACATCCTATGAGGGCTCTGTGTAGAAGACTTCCCCATGTGGCCTCGGAAAGACAAATCGCCCCCTGAAAGGAGCGGTTACAGCACCGGAACCCGCCCCCCACCGCTCTCCCCACCCCGCGCTCCTGACAGCTCGCGTCTGCGGAGACCGCCTGCACACCAGGCAGTGTTCTGAGCGCTCTCCCAGGCAAACACGTAGCAACTGCGATGAGGGCGTCTCGGTGTGTGCCGGCTGCTGGGACCGAGCCCCGTGGACTGGCGGCTTCAACCACAGATGCTGACCTCGCACGGTGCTGGAGGCGGGAGGTCCAAGATCCGGGTGCCGGCCGATTCCGTGTCTGGTGAGAGCCCGCTTCCTGGTCCCTGGACGGCACCTCCTGGCTGTGCCCTCACGTGGCAGAGGGGGCAAGGGAGCTCCTGGGGTCTCCTTCATAAGGGCGCTAATCCCGTTCCTGAGGACTCCACTCTCAGGACCTCGTCCCCTCCCCAAGGCCCACCTCCAGATGCCCTCACACTGGGGCTCAGGTTCCAACATGTGAATTTGGGGGAGACACAAACATTCTGTCTGTAGCACAAGGATATTCTAGTCCCCATTTTACGGACGAGGAGAGTGAGGCTCAGAGAGGCTCCCTGCTCTGTCATCGTGCTAGAATAGGACGTCACAGGGGGGGCCCCGTATTCAACTCAGAAATGTTTTGTTTGTTCTGCACACTGTTTTGAACGTTTTTAGAAGTTAGTTGTCAGATTTTTTAACAGTTGTGAGATTTCTCATTTTAAAAATTAGAGTTTCCAGCTTCTAAGAAATAGGGAGGTGTGGGCCACATCTGGCCACACTGGGGTCCTATTTCCACTTCTCCACTTTGCCGCAGTCCCTCCCATTCCCTATTGTCTGAGGTTGTGGCCACGTCCATCTGCCACGCATCGTGGCGCCTGCCCTGCCGCTCTCCTCATTGTGGAGCAGGATTTCTCTGTTCTTGCACCTCTACCAAAAGCGGTCAAACGAGAGCTGGGGAGAAAGCGATGGGTGGGTTTTTCTTATCCTGGGCCCACTTCACGCATTGTGTCACCTGCCTGGCCACAGGGGCGCTTGAGTTTGTGCCCTGCTACAACACTGTTCACACCCGATGGCCACACTTCTAGGGATGATGCATTGCAACTTGGTTTATAATAATAGTGAGTCTCATACCTGTTGGGTGCGTTGCCAAGCCTTCAATCATCACAACAGCCCTTTTAAGCAGGGCCTGTGACCATCTGCATTTTGTAACTGAGGAAACTGAGGCACGGTGAGTGACGGCCCCACTAGAGCAGGAGCTCCTAAGCCTGTTCATTTTTGGACCGTCAGCGCTCAGCCCGATGACTGTTTGAAACAATGACTGAGAGGATGAACAAATGATGCTCTCCTCTAAGTCTTCGTCTGATTAAAGCCATCGGCCGCAGGAGACTCATCGCAGGGCACTGTGACACTCCAGGTGGAGGGATGGGCTCTGATCAGTGTCATTCCGGTTCTTTGCTTGTGTCTCTCCTGCATAACGGGTCACCCCCAGCTCAGTGGCTTCAAGCAACAACACTCTATTTGTGACGACTCCGTGGGCTGCCAGGTGGTTCTCCTGCTTCATGTGGTATCAGCTGCAAGGTCCAGAATAGCTCCCGTCAAACGGCTGGCAGCCGGTGCTGGCCACCAGATGCATCCGCGGAAGGGCTCCATCCTCCGCCTCTTCCCCCGCCACTTCCTCTTCCTCGCAGTATGGTGGTCTCAGGGTCACCTGACTTCTGAGTGCAAAAATGAAAGCTGCCAGGCCTTCTTAAGGCTCGGCTTAGGAAATTCTAGGGACCAAGGAGCAAGAGTGGCTGGCAGCTCCTGGAGGAGGGCTCCCAAGGGACACACCTGCTTTTTTTTCTGCGCTTGACACTCTAGTTGAGAGTCTCATTGGCCACCTCTGGTCACATGATCACCCCTTGGTCACATGGTGGGAGAGTGTAGGGCATCTTGGCAGAGGAGATGGAATCCTCAAAAGGAAGTTGGGGTGCCATTGTCAAAAGAGAGGGACCAGATGCTAGACAGACAGAACGAGTTAGAAACTTCTGCATGGCCCCTGAAGAAGTGGCTCTGCCCCAAGATGAGCAGTTAGCATCTTTAAATGAATGAATGAATGGCGGATGGGTGGGTGGATGAATGAAGGAATGAATTTTTTTAAATCTAGTATAAGTAGAATGCCCAAATCTGTGTAGCTGCCAGGTCAGGGGCCCCATAGTTCAGGCACTGCTGGGGGTCTGGGAGCCTCCTCATCTTATGGGGCAAAGCCAGCTCCCAGGATCCTGCCCTGCCTCGGCATCCTCACCCCCAAGATGGGGGGGATTTGAACTGACTCCTGGAAGGGAGAGCATGCACGGGGCTGACGGACCCGCAGGCACAGCGGAGGGGCTCTGCCTCCCCAGACCCCTCCCCGTCGTGGACACTGGCAGCCCAGCTCTCACTCCCTCCTGCCGGTCACCGTACACCTGTACACACAGCACACCTGGTGACACACAGTGAGGCCCCCAGGGGTGGGGAGACCGCCATTCGGAGAAACTGATCCGAGCTTGAAGAGCACCTCTGACCCCCGGCTTTCCTCCCACTCAAAGGTCTATTTCCAGCCACTAATTAGATTGCACACAGCACGCCAGGGTTGGAAATGGACCTGTCATTCGAAAGTCTCTCGACTCGCATCTCTAAATTTAGCAGATTCTTGGGTAAAAGTTGCTTCAGGCTCCCTCCCCCGCCGCTGAGGACAAGCTTCTCGAATAATTGTAAGCGTCAGGCCGTTTCCAAGGTGAGCTAATGAGAAACTCATCTGCTAATAGCTGGGGCGAGATGGGTGAGGATGGCGCACGGGGCTGTGGACGGGGTGGCAAAGGGAGAAATAATTGGATTATTAATACCAGGCAGTGAAAATAGCCTTTTATCCCTTTTATGTTCTTCTTGAAGGAAACTTCCATCTCTGGAAACGTAAATACGTGTTCTGTGGGGGGAAAGAGCACCGAGAAAGTGTGGGGTTAAAGAATGGGGAGAGAGCTGTGACTGGACTCGTCTGTCCCAGCCAGGCAGTCTCCACGGAGAACCAGCCCACAACCAGGTGTGAATAATGACTCTGTTCAGGTCCGACTTTATTGTTTTTGGCCAAAGGCCTTTTGCAAAAATAACTTGGTCGCTTGCTGCTAGGGGAGCTTTTGTCCACAGCTCAAACAAAAGAACAAAGGACAGAGGTGGGAATGTCTCTATCTGATCCTCATTTCCCCTAACCACCCAGGAAGGGCCGCAGGTGTGGCCTACCTGGAAGGTGTGGGCTGGGGAAGGCGGTGTCCGGCCTCACCTGTGCCAGGCTGTCTCTCTTCGTCCCGCTGCTGCCATACTGGTCTGGATTCTGTTCTTCAAACCGACCAAGCTCATTCTCACCACGGGGCCTTTGCACTTGCTCTTTGCCTTGCTTAGAAAGCATTTCACCCATGACCGGCTTCTCACCCACCTTCTGGTCTCAGCTGAAACTCACCTCCTCCTAGAAGCCTCCCCCGATTTATTCTCTATCCTGTCACCCTGATCATTTCCTTCAAAGCTCTTAAGACCATCTGAAATTCATCTTCACTTATTAATTAGCTGTCTCCCACACCAGAATGTCAGCTCTGTAAGGAAAGAGGCCTGGCCTGCCCCGTGTCCACTGCTATTTCCCAGCGCCCCACACAGTACCTGGCACATAGTAGGTGCTCAGAAAAGATCAGAGAGCTTGGAAGGTTTGCAAATGGGCCCCAGCCAAGCTCCAGAGGACCTTTGTTTGGCCTGCTCAATGTTTAAAATGTGTGGAATGTTCTCACTTGGGAAACGGCATCTCCACTGGGGTCCAGTCCCCACCCCTGCCTGTCCCCCTGAGTCCAGGCCACATCACTCACTCAACTCTCCTGCCTGGCCCCTGCAGGCATTTGCATTTGTGTCCCTGCTTTAGATAAAGACACCTGCAGACAGATGTCTCTCTCCAGAGGAACCAAACAACACCCAGACTTCTTGTGAGCCCAGGCCTTGCACCAGCCCACTGGACTCCGGCCGACGCAGTCCCATGGATGGACTGAGGTGTGGTTCCCGGTGGGCAGGACCCAGTGGTCCTTGTTTGAGGGGTCCATGCACGGCCGTGAATGACACTGAGTCTCCTCGTGCTCTCTTTCAAGCCTCTGAGTCATGAGGGAGAGAGACCCAGGAACCTCTCCTTTGTGGTCTGCCAGGAGGCCTGCTCCCCTTGGAAGAAAAGGTTCAGCGCCCTTGGCGAGCAAGAATTTAATCGCAATGTTATTGCGTCTGATTCTCTGTGTTGCTCTCCATTTATGGCAGGAGTTTTCCCCTGGGGGCGATTTTGCCCCCCAGGGCACATTTGGCAACGTCTGTAGACATTTTTGATTGTCACAGTTGGGGTGGGGAGGGGTGCCGCTTGCATCCGAGGATAGAGGCCAGGGATGCTGTTCAACCTCCTGCGCGCTCAGACAGCCCCACCGCAGAGTGACCCAGCCCCTAACGTCAGGGTGCCGAGGTTGAGAGACCCAGTTCAGGGCGAGTGGTGCTCATTCCCCACGGAGGGAGAAAACTTCCTTTGTCAGTAAATTTACTGGAATAGAAAGACAGTGAATGAAAGATAAATCTGGCACGAATGAGAGTCCAGCAGAGCTTCTGAGACCCGACGGATGGGACAGAGCGCCCCGGGAACGGTTGGTCACCACGCCCCTTTGGGAGCAGAATGTACCGTTTGCCTCCCACCAGAAGCCCCTGCCCTGGGAGCTCCCATCTTGCCAGAAACTTCCTGGGGAGCTGCCTGTGAAACCACAGCAGTTGGTTCTGGGCCAGGTGGAGCAGCCGCGCTGTCCTGGGCTGCGTTCTGGCAGGTCTGAGCTCTGGCAGGTCGGGAGCTGTCTGCAGTTCTCACGCCCAGCCGGACGTCGTGATCGTCCCTCCCTGGTCCGGCCCTGGAGCCCATGCCTGGCATCCCCCCGGGTTCAGTCTCCCACCAAAGACAGGCCAGCGGCCACCTGATGGGCCTGGGGTGGCAGCCTCCCTCCTTGGTGGCGACGAGGCCTGAACGCCTAGGGCCCGAGGGCGCGGCCTGGGGAGTGTGGTTTCTCACATCAGCCGGAGGGCAGGACTAGGGGACGTTCGGGCCAGTTCCCCCCATCAGATCCCACACTTCTGTTTGCATTTCTGGGTTTCTTAAGTGGCTTCCTTCCTACTTAAAAACAAGAATTGGGGAAGTTTTTTGAAAATAGTGGGAATAAGGAAATGTTTTCAGTGCAGACGTAATTGGGGAAACTCCGCTGTCTGAAATCAAGAGGAGAAGTCTTCGCTGCGGCTTTCACATCCAGGGCAGGCCCTTCCTCAGAAGAGGTCCCTTCAGAGCCCTCTGGACCCGACACCCTTGATTCAGCCCTTTGGGTCCTGTGAGAAGCAGGACTGGGGCCGAGGAAACCTTCAGGTGCCCCCAAGGCCTCCTGAGGCTCAGGCTCTCTGGAATGGGCGTGGACGTGAACTCCAAAGCTTGGCAGATCCAGATAGGCTGAATGGGACTCAGATCCAGTGCCCCTTCCTATAAGGGGTGATGTGGCCCCTGCCAGGCCCAAGCCTCTGTGACCTGGCAGGGCCCACTGCATTTTCCAGGATGGTCACAAGTTACCCGCATGTGCATCTCCAGTGTGAACTCATCACTCTGTCTAGAGGTCGGGTATCGCTGGTGTCCCCTCCATGAATCTGGCCAGGCTTGTGTATCCCTTGTAACCAATAGGAGGGTGGAAGTGATGCTGGGGTTCAGTCGGAAAAGATGAGGGAGCTCCACCCCTGGGAGTGATCCCGGGGGCACTCCCTTTTCGGAGCCCTAAGCTGCCACACAAGCAATCAGACCCCACCCTGAGGCCACCATGCGTGAGGAAGCCCAGGCCACATGGAGAGGCCCCCCTGAGGTCCCAGCCAACCGCCAGCAGCCACCGATGACTCCATCCCCACTTCTGGAGCCTTTGCAGCTCTGGCCTCAGACGCCCCAAAGCAGAGAGCAGCCCTTTCTGGTGCGTCCTGTTCAGATCCCTGATCATGGGTCCCTGAGCCTAAAAAAAAGATTTCACCCCACTACTGAGTTGGGAGGAAAATTCTTATATAGAAATGGTAATTGGAGCCTTTGGCCGGCCTTCCCTCCATTCCATCATTCATTCATTCATTCAACAATATCTAGATTCTCACTTTTGACCCCTTCGCTGTCCCCTCTCTGGTCCAAGCACTGTCCATGGCGGTCGCCTCACTGGCCTCCCTGCATCCACCCTCATGCCCTGCAGTCTGTGCCCCACACGCAGCCAGAGGGATCCTGTGGAAGCCTCCCTCCGCTCTCAGCACTGCTGGGCTGGAACTCTTCAGGTCCCCCTCGCTCTCAGCTCCGCTCCGGCCATTCTTGCCCACTTTGTGCTCCTCGAACACCCGGGACATTTACACTTGCTTTTCCCTGTGCCTGGAACACTGTTCCCCTGGATATCCACAAGTCACGTTCCTTCAGCTCCTTCAGGACTCCGCCCGGCTGTCATTCCCCATTTAAAGATGCAGCCTTCCCCACACCAGCACTCCCAGCTTCCCTCTCCTGCTTCATGTCCTTAGGACTCATCACCTCATGTGCCTGTAATCTACTCTGGGGTCTCATCTGTGGAACATGGTTCCTTTCTGGATCCCCAGCTCTTTGAAGGGGCCTGGTGCACAGCAGGTGCTCAGTAAATAGTCATGGACCATCTGGAAACGTCAGCCCCCAGGTCGCACCAGAGGTGGGGCTGTGGAGTTCAAAAGAGACAGCCCCCGGCCCAGGAGGAGCATCTGATGGGAAAGACGACCCCCTGGAAAATAAGAACCCAAACGGAAGAGAGCACAAAGGACTCACGAGTTGTGACATGTGCTGTGGAGAGAACGAAGCTTGGATGGGGGCCTGCCTCAGAGGGAGGCCAGCACAGGCTTTCTGTTGCCCTGTCGGACCCCACCCATCCCAAACTTCAAGGCCGTGCCCAGGGAACGGTCTGCTTTTCTTGGCAGGTGAGGAAACTGAGGCTGGATCAGGACCAGAATCCATGACTCCCACACCCACGTCCCTTCCCCTTCTCCGCACCACCTTTCTTTGATTCGTTGACAGATAAGGATGAGGGAAGTCTGCCTGCGATAGGGCAGAGTTGGGCACGGGCCCAGGCCGAGGGCTAGCAGGCCCGGTCGTCAGGACTCTCAACACAGGCAGGAGGTGGCTGGGACACATCTGAGTCAACACTGCCTCCAGCCTGCCCTACCGTTCGGCTCATTCAGTTGCAAGAGACAGAGAAAGCAACTCAGAGTGACCTAAGGAAAAAAGAAAATATGATTCATGTCCCTAAAGAGTCAAGAGTGAGGAAGTTGCCCTGAAAAGAAAGAAAACAGCTCAAACTACTTGAAAGAGAAAGAGGAAACCATTGGTGCCTGAAACAAAGCACCTGCAGGTAACTCCTCCTTCGGGCTTAGCTGGATCCAGGTCTCAAGTGTTGTCAGACCCGAGTAAGTTCCATTTCGCAACCCTATTCGCTTCTGGGTGTTGGCTTCGTGCCAACTCCACGTAAGGCAAGATGGCGCGTCAGAGTCTTCCTCCGCCGTCACACTGGAATGACAGGGAACCAGTTAGCCGGTTGAAAAAGAGCCACCTAATCAGGGAGGCCAGAGCACCTGGATTACTCTGATTGGTCGAGCCCGTGATTGGCAGGGGGCTTGGAAGGCTCTGATTGGCTCAGGTCCAGACGCCTTGGTCTAGCCTTGGAGTGCTGAAGCTGGGGCCTAATTTGAACCTTATGGACAAAGCATCTGGGAGAAGAGGCCCCCCAAATGAAAACGTATAGAACATCGGGTGGCCCAAACCAACATAACACTAGCCACGTTTATTGGGCGCTTATTGTATACAGATCTGAACAGGCTTCACGGGCATTAAGCCATTTCATCCTCACGGCTCTGTAAGTGTTATTGTTGGCCCCACTTTCCAGATAAAGACACTGAGGCCACAAGAGGTTAGGTGACTTGCCCAACAGGTAGTAAGTAGTGGAGCCAAGAATCGAACCCCGGGCGGTCTGGCTCCAGATCCCAGCTCCACTGGCTCCCTAGCCTGTTCGCTGCTGCATTTTCTGCTGGCCTGTATCCGTCTGTCTGCCTGCCTGTCTCCACTCTCTGTCAGCTCCTTGAGGGGAGAGCTTTGTGTCCGTTTTTTTCACTGATCACGGAACAGAACCTGGCACGTGGATGCTCAGGTGTATGAGCATGTGAATTACATGGCCTCTCAGGCACCTGTCCACTTGACCTGCAAACATTGTGATGCTCAGCTTCCCAAGACTTGGAATATATTGTTTCTAAACATTCTTTGAGTTCTAACTATAATCCATGGCCCCATTCTAAGAGTTCACCTGTGGTTTGCCGTGACCTCCTATCTTATTTTCTGACCTTTTCACCTTTAGCTGGAGTCTTTCCACTCCAGCTGTTGACAGGTTGACTCCTTAGAACATGAGCCCCGTGGTGGCAGGGACTTCCTTTTCACTGCTTTATCTGCAGTGCTGAGAACTGTGCTGGCACATAGTAGGCCCTCGAGAATTCTAGTCACGTGACTAGTTACATGGGCCACTGGGTTCTAGAGCCCTTCTCTTTACGCCCTAATTTCCTTTCCATTCTGAGCCCTCGTCTTGAAACCTGATCTTTCGCTCCTTGCTCTGAAGGACCCTTCTCTTGTCCCCTGTCCTGCTCTTGAGAGCTGGCGTGCTTCTCTGCCTCCAGCTGGAATTCCGAGCACAGGCACAGAGAGCCAGCAGGCACCCTGGACCTGGGTGGGGGAGCCACGGAGGGTCTGGCCTGTAGGCTGCAGGATCTCCTGTTGCTTCTCTGGCAGCCCTGGAGAGGAGGAGAGAAGGCTGGAAAAAGCCTGTGGCCAAGAAGAAGGGAGACGCCAGACAAGTGTAAGGTTTAACAGATGTGCGTGTGTCATCCCCTGTCTAGACGACTTCTGGGCTTGTGAGATTCCGGGCCTCACATTTCCACTCCTCCGTCGCCTGCTCCTTGTTCCGGCCGTTGTTTCCCCTGCCTGAAACACCCTGTCCTTCACCCTCTTCCTCAGAGTCTACCCAAATCTGGCAGAGCCTTCAGAACTTTGGTCCTTTCAGGCTTCTCAAACTTTACTCTGTAAGGACTCCTCCAGGCAGCCCTCCCTGACTGCCCCCAGACCAGCAGTTTTCCCGTTCTTCTTCCTGTTTGTGCAGCACATTTAACCTCAGCCTCTTGTATCATTCATTGGTTTCCAGGCGAGTGCAGGAGTCAGGAGAGGTCTCTGGGGTCAGAACGTCTGAGCACAAACCTCAACCATGCTGTCTGCTTGCTTTCTCAATGCAGGAAACAGGTGGTACTCTTGCCCAAGGTGGGAGCGGAGTGTAAGAAAATGAGTCGTACCGATCCCTGGGGCTGGGGACAGCAGGGACCGTCTGCTGGAACACAGAGAAGGCCACCCACAGGAGCTGTGACCCTCACAGGGCGATAGAGGGCTGTGGTCAGTTCCCGGCAAGCTGGCAGGGAGGGCACCTGGGCAGTACCCCAACCCCACCCTCCTCCCACCCTTCCTTTCCCTGGCAGTGTCCCCTTTGGCCAAAGGCAGCCACGAGCCAGAGAGCACAGAGCCCATGATGTGGTCCATCCAAGTGAGCCTCCCAGGGCGCAGGGAAGAGCAGAAAGCATGAGGAGGGACAGGATTCAGTACCCAAGTGTCATGACCTTGAGCAAGTTCTAGAACCTCTCCATGCTTTGGCTTCCTCTCTGCAAATGGAGCATCCTAACTCATAGTGCCAGAGCCCCAGAGGGCAGGGCTGGACTCTACCCAACAACTGGCCACACAGTGTCTTCCCTCCCTCTCATTGGCCAGGCCTGGGTCACATGTCTGTCTCTGGGCCAATCACTGGAGCTAGAGAGATGGGATGTGCTGATTGGCTCCCCCTGGGTCACATGTTTCACCCCGCATTCAAACTGCACAGAAGGGGCAGAAGGGGGTCAGTGCCTCCACCCACACCTGGGAACTCACCCCAGCCCACTGGGCTCCAGCCACACAGTCTCTGTGCTGCTCCTCACAGGTGCCAGGCATGTCCCCACCCCAGGGCCTTTGCAGATGCTGCTCCCTCCGCCTGCAGCCTTCATCCGGATGGCTGTGTGGCCTTTTCCTCCCCTCCTTTAGGTCTTTGCTCAGGTCTCACCTTCAGAGGTTAAGACAGAAATCTCCCCCCTCCCCAGCACCACTTACCCCCTCTGACAACTAGAGTTACTGGTTTATTTCTTTGTGGGTCTTCCCCACTAGAGTGTCAGCTTTGTCCACATCTGTATCCTGACACCTGCAACAGTGCTTGGGACATACAGACACTCAAGATATTTACCGACTCAGCCAAGAGCTCTCTCTCCTTTCTTCCCACCTCCCTTGGGAGTTTTCTCTGCGGATCAATGCCTTGTTCTGCCTCTGGCCACTTCTTCTCCCACCCCTTTGGCTGTCTGATTGTGCCCAAACTCCTCTCGGCTACCCTTGTTGGATTTGGGGATCCTCAGAGAAAAACAGCCATCTGGGTCTTTCCAGACGGGCCTGGGTGAGGTCCCGGGTGTTTCCCCGAAGCTGTGGTGTGAGGAGCCGGGAAGTCCCCGCTCCTCTCTGCCAAGCGCCGATGAATCCAGATGCAGGAGTGATGTTTCTGACCGCTCGGGACATCGGGCGTTTCCAGAGATGTCTTCCTGGGCTGTGACGGCTTTGCCAAGGTCTGTGAGAAGACGCAAGACGAAGAGAAGGAGCCGGATGGATCTTGGAGGACATGGGAGGTGGTGTCGGCGGGATAGAACGTGGGCAGTGTCGGCCGGCTAGTACGGCACGGATCCACCGATTCTCGGGTCGGCCACTTTGAATCTTTGACCAAGAAGGAAGAAAATGGAGGCAGAATCCCTGTGTCATTTTTAATTAATTTCTTCGGCATCTGGAGAGAGGGTGGCACGAGGCCAGGGGAAGTGGGAGCCAGGGGAACTCATCAGAAATTGACCTACGGATGACTTGATCTGATGGAATAATTAGCTCCTGGTATTCTCCGGTCTCTGGAATCAGAGCTTTGACTTCCATCTGGAGGAGGAGCATCCTGGCTGGCGGGTTGCAGCTGCCCGGGAGCAGGTGGGCTAAGAAGACCACCATGGGACCCAGGAACAGAGTCCAGCTGACCGTGTTCCCCACCTCCACCTGGCCCAGGGCTCCCAGTTCCGCTGCACCTTGCATCCCAGGCCCAGAGCCACAAAGGCCCTCAGGGGGCATGTGGCCACCTGCTACTTCCCTTGGCAAATGAGGAAACAGGCTGGGAGCCTCTCAGGAACTTGCCCAGAGATCTCCTTCCAGAAGGTTCTGAGGGGGCAGGCTGACTCCAGACAGACTGGGTTTGAACCCCCTCTCTGCCCTTGATTTAGCCTTGTGATCATGAGAAAGTGCTTCCAACTCCCTGTGCCTTCACTTTCTCATCCATAAAGTGGGTATGATGTCGCTGGGTGGGTCTGCAGGTCAGCGAGTTGCTGTGTGTAAAATGCTTAGAGCAGGGCCGGGGCATCGCAGGCTCCCAGGGAGCATCCGTTGTTATTATTTCTGGTATAAGAGAGTCGCTGTCTGTAGGGCATCTCTTGGAAATTCTCTCGCTGTTGTGTTGTCGCTCCATGTCTGTCTGAGGGCACACGAGTGTGCATTTTCACGGACTGGTTGGCACGTTGGTTCAAGTGCAAAGCGCGACGCATCCTGGTGTGTTTCCTGACGGGGACGTGGACAGATAAATGGCATGATTTGAGGACCACCCCATGATTTGGGGTAATTCGGGGACCAGTTAGACGTCTAGAGCGAGTCCCCTTGTCAGCCGTCTGAAGCCCCTGTTACCTCCGGCCAGAAGTCTCGGGGTGGTGCTGACGTGCTCTGACTCCGCTCAACACCTGCCAATCTCCCCTAAAAGAGAAAGTGCAAGCAAGCTCGGGGCTCCGCCGAGAGCCTGAAATATGGACCAGATGCTGCTAGATGCAGGAACGCAGAGTCTGCTTTCTTTGGCTTTGGTTCTAGAGAAGGGAGACAATTTTCCATTTATCCTTGGATAGAAAGTTTGCTTTTTCAAAAACATGTATTGTGTTTTTATTTTGAAATGAGGGCGCTTGGTCCATGTTGAGCAGTCAGGAGAGCAGAGGTCACACCCCATCTCTGCCGTTTCTTCTCCAGGTGGGCTGGGGACGTGACTGTGCCTCAGTTGTTCTCAGCTGTAAGATGGGACGATACTCGTACCTGCGTGAGAGCATTGTCATGGGGACTGAAGGGGATGCTGTGGAGAGAGGCCCGAGGCAGCACCCAGGATAGGAATAACAATCTGATAATGGTTCTCACTGTGAACCGTGTTCCACTTAATACTGTGTGCCAGGCTTAAGTCACAGGGCTCTGTGTCAACTCATTTAATCCTTCACACCCATTTTATAGATGAGGAAACTGAGGCACAAAGTGTGACGTTACTTGCCCAGGGTTACCCAGCAAGTAACTCCATAGTCCGTGTCTTAAGCATCACACCACGTGACACAAAGCAGGCGCTCAGTACGTGGTCGGTGCCGTGGCTCTGGCTGCTGAGAGATGTGTCTTTTAGCAGGTGGGCAGGTGGGTGCTTGCCCTCCGGCCCCATGAAACTCATGGTTCCCAGGTCAACTCCTCTGATGCTGTGACTGTCATCTCGCCTCCCTGCACAGATGTCCTGTCGGAGATCCCCGCGGAGGGAAGCCCTGGGGGGAGCCTGCTCCCGCTCCCAGCCTCCCTGGGGAGAGTTGACTGAAGGGACTATTTTCAGAGGTGGCGTGGGGGTAAGGGAGCACGCCAGGAATGCTGTCGCCCCGAGAACTAGCATCGGAGGGGAGCCATTGCTACTCCTCGAAGGGCCAAGAGGAGGGAGAGGTACCCACTGAACAGGGGGGAAGCCGGAGCCGGGAGGGGTGCCTTCTGGAGCTGTGGCCGGACGTGGACAGACAGAGGCATAGGGAGCCACTGCCTGCTGGGGAGGAGCAGAGGCAAGTGGACACGCTGGTTTCCTGCCTGCCTCTGCCCTGCAGCCTCCCAGCAGGGCTTCCGCTGGGAGAAGCAGCGAGACCCCAGCGCTCAGGGAGTTGCAGAGATGCCGAGGTCGGCTTTCTGGCACCCCGGCGGGATGGAGAATGGACCAGGAGTGACAGACAAAGAGCAGGGCCCCCCCCCTGCCCGACCCTTCTTGGGGTCTTTTGCACCACAGCATCCCCAGAGAACTTAGAGTGGCCGACCCCTCCTTGGTGACCCCCAGAGGGTGACGGGGGAGGGTGTCACTGATGGAGGCTTCTGAGCATCCAGACCCAGGTTATGGCACAGCCATGCCCAGCCCAGGGTGCCTCACCCTGCACAACTCAGAGGACTTTAACAAAATCCTCATTCCTTTGTTTGTCTGAATATTTATGTGGCACTGACTGCACCGGGCATGGTACTAGGTGCTGGGGACCTAGTGAATAAGGTCCCATTTCCTGCCCTTAGGGAGCTGACCCTCCAGTGGAGAGAACTGGGCAATAAATAAGATAATTGCAGGTTGTGGTAGGGATTAGGAGGGAAATAAAACCGCTTGTAAAATCTGGAGAGGGCCTGGGGTGGGGGCACCCTGTTAGATGGGCCAATCAGGACAGGCCTCTCTGAGGAGGTGACATTTGTGCCAAGGCTTGGCAGAGGAGAATGAGCCCAGCACATAAAATCTGGGAAAAGACCCTTTTAGGTAGAAGGAGGAGCAAGTGCAAAGGACCTGGGGCAGGAACTAGCTTGACTTGTCCAAGCAACAGACAGAAGCCAGTGGGGCTGGAGAGTAATTGAGAGGAAGGGGGAGAGGTGGACAGGGGCTGGGTCACATGGGCCTGTGGGCCCTGTAGGGAGTTTGCATTGTGTTCCCAGAGCCCTGAGGAGCCAGCGGAGGGTCTGCACAGATGAGGGACAGCACTGGGACTGAGGTGAGATGAGCGCCTTGCACTTGTACAGCCGGGAGTGACTGCCCCTCAATTGTGTGCCCTGAGCGCCTCACTGAGTGATAGGACCTGATTCGAATTTTAGGGAGATCCCTCTGGCTGCCCTGGACAGAGGGGAGGATGGTGGCAGGGCTGGGGGAGGCAGAGAGACCCCTTCAGCAGCTGTTGCAATCCCACAGTCCTGGGAGAGATGACGCAGCCAGCACATCCCCCTCTGTGGAACCAGGGGCCTGTGGCTGGGGTGGGGGCGGGGTTCCTTCAAGGTCACAGGGCCGATGACTCAGCCCAACTCCCAACTCTGACGAGTTTGGTTTCCTCTCAATGCAGCTGCTCGCTCGCTCGCTCTCTAGTTTTAAATAAATGAGACCAAAAGTCTATATCTGGACAGGACTTGAAGGCTCATTTCCTCAAGGAGTAGAAAAATGACCGCAGAGAGCAAAGAGCAGGGCGCGGTCCGAGACCTGCCTGAGCCCAGGTGGCTGTGCTGCCTCCCTTCGCCCACCTCTGCTTGTGACCCCCGCTGACCCGGGCGCGGGGGGCGACTGAGGTCACAGTGGAATGCAACAGCTCTTCTCCCTCAGCTTTTTAGCTCTCAGGTTCCTCTTTTATCATTTTGTTTACGCTGCATCTTAAAACTGCTACGAATAACTTGCCCAGCTATGGGATCCATTGGCAGGGGGCCCTCCCACACAGCCCCGCTGGATGCAGTTCTTACAACTCGTGTCTCCCCACTTAGTTCATGGGGAAACTGAGGTGCGTCCCTGGCTTATTGACAGGGAAACTGAGCTGGGGGGGGGGGGGGTGTGGAGCCAGGACTGAAACACTTGGGGACTCCTCCAGCCCAAAGGGGACCCCGTGCCTGGCCCCGCCATCCAGACCCCTCCCTGAACCACGTGCGGCTCTGAGCCGGGTCCGCATCCCCTCCCCTCCATGCCCCCCCGGGGCTGGCGGAGAAGACAGACCTAGAAATGTCTCCCCCAGATCGGCCGCTTCCTTCCCTTTCTCTGGGGGTGATTTGTCTGCTGAGTTGGTTGAGTGGCTCAGAGACAGGCTGACTCTCTGACTTGGGACTAGGGCTGCCACCGACATGTCCAGAGGAAGAATTCTGTCTGCAGAAGTGGCCACAGAAGGCTTTCCCGCCAGCCTGCTGCCTGAGTGAATTGCAAATACTTTTCCTGTCACTTTAGCCGAGTTAGATTTTTGCTCTGCTACAGCTCCCCCCCCAATGAAAGAAACGCCCCCGTCAGTGCCAGAAGCCATCGTGGAAATCACTATGCGCGTGCAGGCAGTGGGGCAGCCTCTGTGCAGAGATTGACCTGGTTCTTTTTCTCCTACGTTAGATCCGTGAGTCGAGAGGGAACAGGGAAAAGAAAGAAATCCTCATAAGGCAACCCCAGCCTCCTGTGCCCTGAGAGAAGCCGCGGGTCAGCAGACGCAGAGATGGCGCACCCGGGCCTCCGGCTTTGCCTGCTCTCCGCGACTGTCTTCTCCCTGCTGGGTGGAGGTTCAGCGTTCTTGTCACACCACCGCCTGAAAGGCAGGTTTCAGAGGGACCGCAGAAACATCCGCCCCAACATCATCCTGGTGCTGACGGACGACCAGGACGTGGAGCTGGGTAAGCATCCGCCAGCAGGCGGCATCTCCCCGGGGGCCACCGTGTTGGGTCTGAGGCTCCTGATGCACATCGGTCGTGTAGACCTGTAGAATTCACTCCGAGTGGATTTAAACCACGTCACAGGGGCTACCCCACACACGCGGATTCACAGCTTGGTCCTCAAGGTTAGGGGTCTCCAACCTTTTCCCAGTGCAGAGCGCTTCGTGGATTTCTCCAAAGTCTTAGGGAGAACAGATGTTAAGACGAATTCATTATTTTCATCCAATTCCTATTGAGTACCTACTATGTGCCAGGCAATATGGCTTCTCAGCAGTGAGTGAGACAGGCACAGTCATGGAGTGAGGGAACAGCCCATCAGCACGATTCCAGGTTCATGTGTAAGATCATTTCAAGAAGGGAGAGATGCTCTGGTGAGACTGAAGAGGGCGCTGTGCTGGATGGGTGGGGCTGAGAGTGACTTTGGGCTTGTAATCAGGGAGGGCCTCTCAGAGGGCGTGATATGTGAGCTGACACTGAACAAAAGAAGGAGCCAGCCTGGATGTGTGTGTGTGTGTGTACGCACACATGAATGTGTGGACCCCTGCTCCACCAATCTCAACAGCCATGGCTGGGCTCAGCCTTCCTTGGCAGCATCTGGCAGCAGGAAGGGTGGGCACTATTGCTAGTGACCTGACCCGGTTCACAAAGATGATGCAGTGGGAGGACCCGCCTGGCCACGTCTCGTCCTGGGCTTCCTCTCTGTGCCGCACCATGGGCTCCAGGTGGAGCAGGGGTGGACAGGGGCCCTTACCAAGGCTTAGTTCATTTACACCAATGGCAGGCATGACAATGGCTCCTCCAGCTCATGGCCTTCCTTCCCCACACAAGCCACCCCTCGGCCGCATCCTGGGTTCATGTCTGAACCATCCTGACCCCTTCCCTGCCCTCCTGAGCAAGACCAGGGGCTCCTCTGCCGAGCGAGGGTTTCTTCATTTGCACGAGGCTTTTCTCACCAGTTTCATTCATGTGCGGAGGAGACCCCATAAACAGGGCCACCAGGAAGGGGACCCTCCAGAGTCGGTCCCAGCCAGACCCTCTGCTTCCCCGGCTCGCACTCCACTCACATTTCCCGCTCCCCTCTGGTTGTCTCCCTCAGTGTAAACCTTCTTTCTCCTCATCTTGGATCGTCTCCTCCTTGAATGCCCCAGTGTTACAGGTCCCGTTTCTCCATGTTAAACCCTGTACAGTGTTGCTCTATAAAAATATAATGCGGGCCACAAATACCAATGACATAAGCAATTTTAAATTTTCTAGTAGCTGCATTTTTTTCAAAAGTAAAAAGAAACTGGTGAAATTAATTTTAATAACATTTTATTTAACCCAATCTATCCAAATAATTATCATCTCAGCATGTGATCAATATAAAAAGTCATTAATGAGATAGATTACATTTTTTATATCATTTTTGAAATCTGGTATGTGCTTTATACTTAGAGCACATCTCAGATAGGACTGGCCACCTTTCAGCTGCTCAGGAGCCATCTGTGGCTTGTGGCTACTGTACTGGACAGCACATAGCCTTGTGCATTTTCCTTCTATAAATTAGATTTCCCTTCTCATCATCAGTACGGCCATGTATTGTGAAGATCTGGGGGAAAGCCTTCCAAACGAAGGGAACAGCATGTGCAAAGGCCCTGAGGCAGGCAAGGAAACAGATGTGGCTGGAGCCTGGGGAAGGGATGTAGAACATGAGACTGGGGAGAGAGCATGGAGCCAGATCTTGGAGGCTCTCGTGGGTTGTGGTAAGGAGTGCCAGTAATTGACCAGGTGAGGGGTGGGCCTTTAGCTGCTGTCCACTGTCAAAGGACAACTGAATACTGTTGGTGGCAACAAACTTAACAGTTTTGTGGATAAGCCTTTGCAGCCAAACATAAAATTGTGGTGAAGCCCCACTTGTAAATCTACACCCTTTTTGAATCCAAGATTAAAAACATGAATCAGTCTTTTAACTGCCAAGAAAGGTGATTTATATGCATCCAAGTCCCTCCTGATAATGATTTGTATCAATGATCACAAGTATCGATTTTTCTCCAGGAGCTTATCAGGGCAAAAAGAATTTGCATCCAGAAAGCGATCGAAGCCCAGAGCTTTTATTAACAGTTTGACACATACAATATCCGTCTCCCCAGCAGCATTTAGCATGAGCCATAGTGGATAATGACGGGGAGTCCACAGACCATGCCATGGGGCATGAGTTTTGTTTCCAGCAGGATTTTGCAGGGAGCACTTGCGGGCAGGCAGCGCCTGGACCTCAGAGCACTTCCGTCTGCCTCGGGGGCCCTCGAGCTGTTTCCGTCATAGTCACGCCTGGGAACTCAGGACTCCCTGGACGTTCATTCCTGCATTCAGCAGATGTGTATTAAGCATCTTCTCTGTGCAGTGACCTGTGCTGGCAGCTGGAGGACTGGGGAGGGATCGTTCCAGGCGGAGAGGACAGGAAAGACACTGAGTCAGAAACAAGCTTGGTTGAGTTGGGACAGAAAGAATGCCTGGGAGCTGGGGTGGAGGGAGCCGGGGTACCAGAGGAGAGAGATGAGGCCAGGAGTCGACTGGGACCAGGTCAAGAGGGTGGAGGGAGCCGGGGTACAAGAGGAGAGAGATGAGGCCAGGAGTCGACTGGGACCAGGTCAAGAGGGCCTGTGTGGCTGTGATTTTATTCTTAGTGAAATGGACATGGATTAGGAGGCCTTAAGCAGGAGAGGCTGTGACCAGACTCAGGTTCCAACAGGCTCCCTCTGGCTGTCATGTTGAAACTGGAGTACAGAGAGCAAGAGCAGAGACACAGACACCCCGGAGGAGGACAGTGCAGACACAGGGCAGGCGACGATGGAAGCTTGGACCAGGGTAGGAGCAGGGGAACCCGTGAGACGATGATGAATGGGTTGGATGTGGGGGCATCATAGGCAACGCCTAGGTTTTTGGCCTGAACCACAGTGAATGGTTGAACGCCCACTCTCAGGGACAACACATTTTTGCTGCAGCACCGTGTTCCAGCTAAGCCTCATCTCAGAATCCGGTTGTAAGTTTGCATCTGTGAATCTCGAATAAAACCAACAGAATCTGCAAATATAAGGAAAGGAGCCGTGGGTGTGATGAGAACACGGGAGAGAGGAGGAGAGCAAAGAAAACCTTAGCCAACCTAAAATATATAGATTCCTTCTCCTCATTTTGCAGATAGAGAGACTGAGAAGAAGTCACTTGTCTAAGGTGACACAGCTAGAACATGGCTAACCCAGGCTTGAGCCAGAGCCCATGATCTGAACCACTGCTCGACTTAACCAGTCTGCTGGGGTGGCTGGAGAGTTGATGCTAGATTGCTAGTGTGTGTGTTAGTTTTCACCGGGACAAACACATATAGAATGTCTCTATACACACGTCTTTGCACACGTGAGCGTTTCTGGAAGATAAACTCCAGGAAGTGGATGTGGTGGGTAGAGCCTTCGTGTTCCGTGGCACCTGTCAGCTGCCGCCCCTAGTTACAGAGGTCGTGCCTGCACGTCTCCCCCGCCACAACAGCCAGCCCCTCCAGCAGCAGAACTGGCTGTTGAAGGAGGTGAGGGATGGGAAGGTGGTAGTCGGGGGAGGGGGGGATGGGCTTTTTATAAACCACTAGACAGACCCAGATCAATAATGCATGTTCCCAAAA
Organism: Equus caballus; assembly: GCF_041296265.1. Classification (NCBI taxonomy): domain Eukaryota; kingdom Metazoa; phylum Chordata; class Mammalia; order Perissodactyla; family Equidae; genus Equus; species Equus caballus. The sequence goes on along the minus strand of NC_091705.1, from coordinate 37,427,188 downwards.
AGGCCAGCACATTATCTCACAGTCAGCTACAACTGGCACGCGGAGGGTGGTCCTAAAAAATTTATCATCTGCTATTTTCTGCTCATCCGTGCGGCAGTTCTGATGGTTTTCGGGGCTGGAGACTTCTCGACTAAGATCATTCCAGGCTTGCCTCCAGTCCTGGGGAGGACAACAGCCGTCCATCCTAATTAAGGTCTGGTCGAGAGAACTGGTGCGGGGCGCAGCACAGCAGAGGGGCTCGTCCTGGTTCCTCATTGCAAGGTGGGGCAGTGGGGGCTGTATATTCACTCTTCCTGTCCCTACATGCGTTTGACACACCTCTCTGACGTGTCACCCAGCACTATCAAAGGCCCAGGGGAACTGGTTCCAGGGCATATTGGTCAGTAAGCGGCCTCAATTATCAATATGTTTTCAAAGCGATTGGGAATGTCCCTGTGTCTGGATGACCCTCGGAGACTGTCAGGGTCTTGGCTGGCCTTCTCCATCAGGAGGGCAGGAGAGCGAGAAGCGCATGGAAGCCACGGTCTCATTTGCACGTGTGCTTGGTCAGACAGGCCACGAATCTGGTGGCCTCTGCCAGGGTTTACTAGTTTAATTTGATCCAGACAAACCTTTGGTGAGCCTCCGGGCCCGGCCAGGCTCTGAGACACCACGGTGAGTCAGACGTGGTCTTTACCTGGAGCAAGAGAATATTTGCAACATCCCAGTGCCGTCTGTTCTGTTACTTGAGATTTTCTTTAACTGGACTGACTTTTTGAAGCTTAAGTATTATTTTAAATTATGACTGTAAATGAAAGACCGGTATCCATCGCCTTCGGTAAAAGGTCCCCGCCGAACCAAGTCCCATGAGAACAGCCGTGCTTCCAGGTTTCAGCCGGATGCTGCTTCCCACGAGGCCGACGCTGGCGTGTCTTTGTCAGAGAGGGTGATGGGCGGTTTGGAGAGAGGACTTCCGGGGGCAGTGGCACCTCCCCGAGACTCTCTCCTTGACCTGATCAGCAGGATGGAGACTGGCAGAGGGAAGAGCTTTCTCAGGTGTGAGTTATAGGCTTTTAATGTGGGAGCCACACCAATGTGGGAGCCACATGGCGGCAGCTCTGTGTCTGAGCATAGGGAGACAGTCACACCCTAAGCCCCAGAATATGAGGGGTTGGTTCTCCACTCCCCATTTTCCTGAGGGTCCGTGTCCTTCTAGAGGCCCCCTGAGATTGCCTGGATTTCCAGTGTGCCCCTCAAGGCTGCATGAACTGTGGAGCAAATGCTCACATTTCAAAGGAACTCTTTGCCTTTCAGAATATCTTTAAATGAAAATACTCCCAATAAAGATGTAAGGATGAGAACTCTTTAGCGAGACAGCTAGGTTCGAATCCTCACTCTGCCACCTACTTTGTGGCCTTGGGAAAGTTGCTCGCCCTCTCTGTGCCTCCGTCGACTGGTCTGTAAAGTGGAGATGATGATCCATCTGCCTAACCTTTCTTGTGGGGACTCAGTACCCGGCATGTATTCCGTCTGTAGGACGGTTCACTCGTTCTCTCATCGTTAAGGCCTCTCCTCCTTGGGTCCGGCCTTGGCCGGTGCCTCCGAGTGCTGCCTATCTACAGCAGATTCGACCTTTAAAGATGACTTTGTGCTGTAAGTCTCGTGGCACTGAACCTCAGGCTGACCGTCATGTCTCCTCCCGCTCTGGGTCAGGCCGGTGCGACAGAGGGGGCCTGCTGGCCATGCTCAGGCGGGAGGGCTGGCCAGGCAAGGCACACACTCGGCCGGGCACGTGAGCCTGGCCTGCTGGCGCTGCCCAGACCCGAGGGGCGCTGGTCAGTCCGCCGTGGGCCCCCCTCCGCACTGCATGTTCTTGTGAACAGAGGTGCACCATCGCGGCTGACGGAGGGCGGCAGCGGGTGGTGTTGGGGGGCTGCAAAAAGCCCCACGGAACCAAGCGGTCCATTGGATGTAAAACCACGTGTGTCGCAGCCACTCTCTGTCCGTCTGAATTCTGTCAGTTATAAGTGACAGAAACCCAACTCAAACCGGACCTGGCAAACGAAAAGAGGGGTTTATTTGACTCACGTAAATAAAAAGTCGGTGTAGCCTGTGAGCTTCAGATGCGGCTGGATTTAGGCCTCTCTCTGGATGTCACCTGTCCCTCCAGGGCCCTGAGCTCAGCTCTCCTCCGAGGGGCTCCGCTGGCAGCCCAGCCTCCACATGGCACCCCTGGCCTCGCCAGACCTACGTGAATGCTCCAGCGAGCCTTCCTTAGGGAAAGAGTCTCTCTCCCACAGGTGCCCAAAAAAGTCCCCAAACTAAGTGTTGCAGGGCTGGCACCTTCTGGGACAGCTGGTCAACCCAGCACCATCCGGGGGATGGAGCACAGTGATTGGCTGGCCTGGGTCGTGTGCACATCCCTGGAACCAGGTAAGGGGGCCAACCCCACATGAACCATGAGGGCCGGGAGGGGAGTTGGGCTGACTCCCTAAAGGGGTGTTCAAGAGCTGGTGCCAGAGGAAGGCAGAGTGGCTGGCGTGCAGTCAAGTCCGGGAGGTGCCCGTGCAGCCTCATGGGGCTCTCTCTGAAGCAGGTGCTCCCAGGGTGGCCCAGACCCATTCATCAGGCATTAACTGAGCACTACAGTGTGCCAGAGGGGGTCCAGCAAACAAAATGGGCAAAATCTCTGCTCTTATGGAGCTTACGTTCTACTGCAAGAGTTCATACAAACGGTCTATATAGTACTTAAGATCGTGGGAAGCGGTGAGGAGAGGAAAGCAAGGAGTGGTGGAGAAAGGGCGAGCTGTGATTTTGTGTAGGGTGGCCTCACTGGGAAGGGGACTTTTGGGCAAAGAAGATAAAGGAACCAGTCAAGGGGATTCCCCTGGGAAGAGCATACTAGGCAGAGAGAACAGTGGGTGCAAAGGCCCTGAGGCAGAAGGAGTCCCTGCAGAGCAGCAAAGAGGTCAGAGTGGCAGAGCATCATGAGCAAGCGAGACAGAAAGAGGTGAGGTCTGAGAGGTGATGGGGTGGTGGTGGGAGGGTGGATCACGTAGGGCCTTTGAACCAAGGGGCGGACTTTGGCTTTAGAGTGAGATGGACACCAGAAGAGGACATTGAGCAGAGGAGCAACACCATCTGACTTGTGTGTTAATATGACCCCTCTGGTGATTATATGGAGAACAGACTAAAGGGATGTAATAACAGCAGGGAACTCAGTGAGGAGTCTACTGCGATGGTCCGGGCAGGAGATGGGCCCAGTGGAGAGCCTACTGCAATGGTCCAGGCAGGAGATGGGCCCAGTGAGGAGTCTACTGCAGTGGTCCGGGCAGGAGATGGGCCCAGTGGAGAGTCTACTGCAGTGGTCCGGGCAGGAGATGGGCCCGGTGAAGAGTCTACTGCGATGGTCCAGGCAGGAGATGGGCCCATTGAGGACTACTGCAATGGTCTGGGCATGAGATGATGGCAGTTCAGACCAGAGTGGGGAAAGCTCGTCAGATGCTGCCCATAGTTACAGTGGAGCTGATAAGATGTGCTGATGGATCTGATGAGGAGTAGGAGAGAGAAGTCAAGAATAACTCCAAGATTTTGGCCTAAATAATGACAAGGAGGGATTTGCTGTTTACAGAGATGGGGAAACGCATGGTCAGGAGCTCCGTTCTGGACCTGGTGAGTTGCAGATGCCTGAGAAGAGCCAGAAGGAGCTGTCCGAGGCGGCCAGCCCTCAGAGTCAGGCGTCAGGAGAGGCCCGGGCCCGACGGGCCTGGAGTGGGGAGGGTGGGAGCTGCGTGCAGATTGCCTGCGTTGGTACTTCCTGGGTCCGAGACCCTCGCCACATTCTCAGAGGGCTCTGTGATGCTGAAAAGTGCAGCCTGCCAGCCCGGGCGGCTGCCTTCGGGGAGAAGCAGGCTTCTGCGAGAACGGCCTGGGAGGGTTTCTGGCCAGGCGCTTGTTTTCCACTTTCCGTCTGTGAACAGAAGGAGACCACACCCTGCACTGCAGACTGATACCCAGAAATCGCTTCTCAATTGCAGGCGTGGGGACTCTGTGGGAGCCAAATGGCTGGACGCCCAGGACAGGGTGCCCAGATCCCGGACACTGCATCGCTGGTAACTTCCAGCTCGGCTTCTCTGAGATCCTGACTCCTGACATTCCTGCCGCCGCTCAATCGAGTTAGAAAAACATGTGGCTGCAGGTTATCGCAGGAAGAGCGGCTCGCCTGACCCACCCTGGTGTTCGACTTGCCAAGCACATTCCTGTGAGATTTTTTTCCAATTCAGCAACACTTGGGAGATCACTTAAGTTCTGGAAGCTTAAGTGGATCGGAATTAGTTTTGGCTACATGTAAAAGAAAATGTAAAACAGCAGTAGCTTAAGCAAGATAGAATTTTGCTTCTCACTCACATAAAAATACCTGGAAGTTGGCAGTGCAGGGCTCACTTGGTGGCTTCTAGGTTCCCAGGGACCCAACTCCTTCTCTCCTGTGCTTATTGGGTGGCTTCCTTCAAGGTTTCCTGGTAGTTCAGAATGGCTGCTGGAGATCCAGCTGTCACAGCCACATTCCAGGCAGTAAGAAGGAGGAAGCAGCAGGACAAAAAGGATGGACCTTCAGGTTAAGTCAGCTCCCTTTAAATACCTCCTCCCGGACATCACAGACAACGCGGATGGAACTTCTTAACTTAGCCACATGATCTCAGCAAGAAATGTGGGGCACACTCAAATTTGGATTATTTAAGGAGGTTTTAGCTATTTTTTGCTACAGTATGAGCAAGTGTGGGGAAACCGCTAGTGACTGGGCAGCACTGAAGGCTAGTTAGCACCAGTGGGGCCATCCCCACCCCAAGACAAAGGGGTGCACATGGTCCCTGGAACCTGGCGACACAGAGGGCCACCTGACAGGAGCTGTCACCCTCGGTTGACACCACAGGGAGGGAGACGGAGGAGCCCATACCCCAACCTCTTTCCTCCTCCGCTGATCTCCTGCCAGGGCCCCCTCGTTGGTCAAAGCCAGCGGGTAAGGACCCTTGTGGATGCGGCCCACCCGGGTCAGCTCCCTGGGCTGGAGAGCTGTGTGGAGGTGGATCTGAAAGGCCCAAGGAGGACCCCCCATCCCCCACGCGGCTGTGAGATAGTCTGAGAAATGTTTCCCAGCAGATGCATTGAAAATTAAAATCAGGGTTTCTTAAGAAGGAAGAAGGGGAAACAGATATTGGTGGGTAACTCAGGCTCTCAGCCATACCAGAGGTCAGGGCGAGGGTCCCAGAGAGGGGCAGCCCCTCTAGTGGGGTGGGGCGGGGTGGGGAGGGGTTGTTGCGTGATGGGCGCTTGCGAGACGTGCACCGTGAGAAGGAGGCCTGGGAGAGGAGCATTGCAGGCAGACGGACTGTGCGGGAGCCGGGTGGCAGCAAGGGGTGCCGGGACCTCTGAGGAGGGCAGCGGGACCTGGGTGGGTGATGGGGCGAGGGCAGAGAGGAGATGGGGCGGGTCTGGATTGTAATCCGAGGCCCATGGGAAGTCACCGAAATGTTCTGAGCAGGTCGAGTCCACACGATTCACATTTTCGTGCCTCCCTCTGGCTGTAGGTGGAGAGGGGGTGGTCCAGGGGCCAGATCGGAGTCAGGGAGATGAGTGGTCCAGGTGGGAGATGATGGGGGTGCTGCCAAGGGAGAGGGCAGGGAGGGCAGGTCATGTTTTGAAGGTCGGCCCGGGAGGACTTGCTGATGGACGGCAGGTGGCAGGTGAGCAAAGGACAGCCAGGGATGACTCGAGGCTTTTGGCTGCACTGTCGGGCAGATGGTGGTCCCGTTCAAGAGACGGGAGGCTGGGGAGGAGGAGCAGGTTTCAGACTTAAGCAGACAGTAAGCTGCTTTGTAAACATCACCCACCAGGCCAGTGGCTAAGCGACTGGCCCTGTGTAACCCACCCTGAAAAGTGGGCAAAACAGCCTGGAGATCTCCCATCGCCGGATAACTCGCCTCTGCCAGGGCGGCATGTTGGGGAATTACAAATGAAAGGAACGTTTCTGGGTGGAGCCCAGAGAGGAAATGACCCAGGATTGCTGAGTGCCATTGACTATAGGGTGACCTCCCCTTTTCCAGGACCCCTCGGGCACCTCCCCACCAGTGATAACAACCACATCAGAATTTTCTCCCCGAAGCTTCTGCAACCAAAGCCAGCAGAAGGCACAGGAGAAAAAATGGACTTGCTGATGTCTCTGACAGTCCAGTGATCATTGATGCCATTCCAGGGCTGCCTCCTGGATGCCTGCCTGATTGATTCGGGGTCTAGGGACCAATTTCGAACCTTGGCTTTTCACAGCTAAAACCGGCAATAACACTTGACCTTGTTAGTAACGACCAGGAATGGTCCCCCTTTGCTGCCTTGGTGAGGAAACCTCGTCTGAGAAGCAGGTCCCGGCCCCCGGGGCGATTATTCTGGATCGAGTGACAGGCCCGGCGAGTCACCAGCTGCCAGCAGCAAGCTCCTTCCAGCACAAGGAGGGGAATCAAAGGCAATCGCTCGGGAAACGACCGAGTCCCTCTGCCCAGACGTGGCCTCTGATGGCTGCTGTTTGTCCCCCAGGCCTTTCTCCCACCCCCCTGCTGGGGACAGAGGTGTTCTGGAGCCGTTGATCTGGTGGGCCAGCCTCCTGTGGCTGTGTTCCCGGGGGCGAGCAGCTCACAATCTGCTCCAGTGACATTGTGGGCATTCCAGGGACACTCAGGGCCAGACCAGGGCTGTCACGTGAATTCCAGCCTGGCAGGCAGACACCAGTGGCTGGAGGGCCGTGCAGGACGCAGGTACGGGACGTGCGCTCCCTGCCGCCTGTCCAGGTCAAGGCTCTCTTCCAGCCTGTACGCAGACCCACAGCACTCGTCCCCTCTTACAGCCAGCTCTCTGGGCCCCTGGGCCACAGTGAGTGTTACTCTGCAGCTGTACTTAGCTGGTCCTGTCAGCTGGAGTAGAATCAGCTAAGGGTTGCAAACTCAGTGCCTACAGGGTCAGGCAAGTACTGCCAATAAGGGAAGTGGGCGTGGTGGGGCCCATGGAGAACTATGGGGGTCTTTTAAAGCCGGCTTTCGAGGCCAGCCCTGTGGCCTAGTGGTTAAGTTCAGTGTGCTCTGCTTCGGTGGCCTGGTTGGGTTCCCGGGTGTGGACCTACACTACTCATCAGCGGCCAAGCTGTGGTGGCGGCTCACATACAAAGGGAGGAAGATTGGCACAGATGTCAGTGCAGGGTGAATCTTCCTCAGCAAAAAATAAAAGCTTAAAAAAATAAAGCCGGCCTTCACGACTCAGGGCCACCCACCTATGAGGCCATCTAGACCAGGTCTTTGTATTTTTCAAGCAAAGCCAGAAAGCTGGATTGATATGAAATCTCCCAATTAGGGGGGAAAAAAAAGGTAGCAATTAACTCAATTCGTAAACACTGTGGAGCAGATCTAAATCAAAGACGAGTGCCGACAAGATCCGAGCAGAGGCCTTGGTTAGTGACTCTGTGTCACGCTGCACTCGGGGGCCACAGTAACGAAAACTTGTAAAAGCGAGCATGTTTTGAGTGATCTCTGTGCCATGCATTGATCTGACGGCTTTACAGATATTTCTCTTGATTAAAATTCAGAACAACCCTGGGATGGAGGCGCCGTTATTCTCCCTACTTTGCAGAGGAGGAGACTGAAGGACTCGGGGGCTCAATCCTTTGCACAAGGTCCCTGGTTAATGGAAATGGCAAAGCGAGGATTCGAACTCAGGCCTCTGGCCCTGGAGCCCTTCCCAGCAGGTGCCCATGGTGACACGGACTGTTCTAGAATTGTCCTAGAATTACATAGTCAAAAGAAGCCTCATGCCGAAGGTCACTCCTGTGCTGTACTTTTACCCATAGGGAAACTGAGGCCCAAAGTCAGGAGGTGGTTTAGCACGGCAACTGACGCTTCGTTCTTAGGGCTCTCGATTCAGTGCTCTTTGTTACCTGAGGTCTGCAGGTGAGGGAGGGCCTGGTGTGTGGTCCAGAACAGAAGTGTGTGTGTGTGTGTTACACACCCACAAACATATCTAGCAGCTGACCCTGTTGAACATACAGAACTACACAGGTGAGAGAAGCATCACTCGGGGAAGGATGGACCCAGAGAGGATGTGGGTTGTGTCCCCTTCATCCTCAGCCTGTCCCCATGCCAGGTGGCCCTGCAGGTCCCCCTTCTCAACCCACAGGAGAGGAGAAGACATAACTCCCAGGACAGCCGGGAGCAGACCCCGGGGGAGTGTAGCAGGTGACCTATGGGCCAAAGCAGAGAGGCGTCCTGCATTTCTGGGTCATCTGCAGAAAATCCCCTTGGCTGCCTTCTTTCCCCTAAACCCCAGGGCCTGGTTCGGGGGAGCTGGCAAACAGACAGTCCTGCAAGGCCATCCAGGGAGGCCAGGTGTCAAATCGTGCTCTCTCCCATCTTTCTAGAAACCTGTGGCCTCTTAGATCATCTTTAATAGAGACAAGGGTGCAAGCCAGTCCACCCCCTTCTCAACTCCACGGGTGGAAAGACGCAGCACGTGTCGTGGATAAATGACAACTGACACCAGCTTGAGTACCGGGCATCACGGGGCGGTGGGGCCTGTGGTGAGCCAGGGGTCCCAGCCCCTCTGCAGGGACTGCTGGGTCCCAGCACCCAGGGGGTGTGCACTCACTGTGGACAGAATTCCCAACAAAATCTTTGAAAAACATTTCCCTTTTTCTCAGGAGAAGCCAAAGATAGAGATTTTTATGAAAAATCCAGGGCCAAGTTCTCCATTAAGCCCAGTAAGTGTAGCGCTGGGACCCACAATATTTTGAGGGGCCTGTGAGAATGTCTTACGTCCTTTTAAAATCAGAAGAAGAAAAACTAAACTTTAAGGTCAAAGAAAATGTTTTGATATATGATAGTAATATAGTCATCCTTAGACCAGCACCGTCATAAAATATTGTTTCTAAGATTTTTGACAGAGGAAGGAGCCCATGAAAGCAGAAATGCCAAGGGCCCAGAAACTCGTGTTGCGACCCCAGAAAAATCGCCTACTTTTTAAAATATGGGCAAGTAATGGCATTCTTTATGCCCTGAAAAGACATAAGGAAACCCTCGCGTGGGCATGTCTGGCCCCCAGGCCTTCTGACTGTGGCCTCTGGTTTAGTGTTCAGTCACCAGGGGCCTCTGCACAGAGCGGGGGTCCTTGACAAAGGCCTCTGCTGGAACATTCCAGCCCGTATTGTCTGTTCCGTGGACGAGATAGGAAGGTGACAGGCATATGCACCTTTCACACATTAGCCCGTTTTGCCAATAATTCAGAGCAAAGGCGGCCCTCCCTGTCCCCCACTCACAGTGCTCACCCCGGAGGCAGCCATCATCCACAGCTTGTGTATCACCTAAGAACGTCTTCTCTTCATTTGCTCAGGTGTATGTGCCAAGAAGAACAGTAAAGAGCACGAAGGGAGAGGACAGAGTGATCCCAGTCAGTGCAGGCTGGAAGAAGGCCTCTCTGAGGAGGCATGTTTTTGGAGACCTGAATGCCATGAGGGATTGAGTCCAGGCCACAAGAGCAGCAGGTGCAAAGGCCCTGAGGCAGGAGTGAGTGTGGTGTGTTCAAGGAGCAGAGAAGAGGTGGCTGGAGCAGAGGGAGAGCGGCAAGCAGAGGTACAGGTTGTAGTTGGGGAGGATGAGTGTCCGGATCACATAGGGCTTGTCTGCCGGAGGGAGCACCTTGGGTTTTATTCTGAGCAAGATGAGCAGTCAGTGGAAGAGTCTGAGCAAAGGAAGACGATGTGTTTTCATGTTTTAAAAGGAGCCCTCTGCCCATCGAGTGGACGACATGATGGATCGGACAAGGCCGGAAGCCAGGAGACTGTTTAGGAGTCTACTGCAATAGTCCAGGCGAGAGACAGTGGTGCTTAGACACAGATTTGAGTCAAGACCCTGAGTTTAGGGACTCCAGCCTTACTCATCCCTGCATGTCCCACCTCCCACTACTTTCCCAAGGAGGCCTTGACATCACAGACTCAATTACTTACCTATGGTGTTTTTCTTTTTTAATTTTGTGTGTGTGAGAGGAAGATTTGCCCTGAGCTAAGATTCGTTGCCAATCTTCCTCCCTTTTTTTTTTTTTTTTTTTTTTGCTGAGGAAGATTGTCACTGACCTAACATCAGTACCAATCTTCCTCTGTTTCGGATGTGGGGTGCCCCCACAGCATGGCTGAAGAGTGGAGCAGGTCCACACCCAGGATCCGAACCTGCAAACTGTGGGCTACTGAAGCGCAGTGCCTGGAACTTTAACCACTTGGCCACACGGCCGGCCCCTAGTTACCTATAATTTTAAGAAAACAAACATCAGAAGGCATCACCTTGTTAGTTACCCATCAAAACCAGTGCCTCCTCTGCCACCCAAGTTGGGGGCCACAGGAGTCTGTCTGGGAGGGGCTCGGGGTGCACCTGCTCCCAGCTGACGCAGACCTCGAGGGCAGAGAGGAGAGACGAAGGGCCTGAGCCCCAGGAATGGCCAGCACGGGGTCATGCTTTGAATCTCGACCGTCCGCCGCAGATGGCAGGTGCTCTGACCCCGACCTTGAAACCGGCAAATTAAGGCAGCATTTCCCCAGATGCCTTCCTGTGACATAGGTGCTGCCTGCGCTCATCTCACGTGACAGGTCAACGGACCTTGATTTCATTACTTACCAACTTATTTTGATCCGCATCAAAAGGTGTGTAATTAGTACGTCCAATACAGAACTTCACATAGCTACCTGAGTTGAAATGAAAGCTTATTTTTTAAAGTTACTGTAAAGAAAAATATCAAATCAAATAAGTAATAGCACAGGTGGGACACCGAGAGGCCCCTAAAGGCAGTCACCCAGTGGGTGGGCAGGTGCAGGTCAGGGGGGGACACCGCGTTCCTGGCAGGCGGAATGGAGGTCCCATCATTGGCGAGGGGGTGACGCCTCCCCAGCCCCTCAGAGCCACACAGAGGTGTCAGGTGACCTCACCCCTGGCCCAGTGAGGAAGGAAGGTTTGATCACGGAAAGCAGCTGGGTCTGTTTCTGTCTGCGTGTCCCCAGGTTTATGTTGGACAGAATGAGTTTGGGTTGGCCTGGCTTCGTTTAAAATGTTGAAAACTGGCCTTGTTATTTCTGCGTGGCCTCGTCTTCCAGGTTTTTCCTCCCCATCGGAGCCGGCCGTCCGCGTGAAGGCCGGGTTGGGCAAGGGGATTAGATCATGTGTGTTTGTGTTAAAGACGGGGATTTACGGAGCCTCGTCTCTAGGGCAGTTTTCATAAAGCAGGTACTGTCCCCGAGGGAAGGGTCCGCACGCCCAGCTGCCTGTGCACAGCCGCCACTGTCATCTCAGGGCAGTGGCGGATCATGCTGGAAGGGCTGACTGACGCAGCCCTCCCGCAGGGGTGCACGTGCCGAGCAGACACACACACGAATCTGCTGGTCAGGAGCAGCCCGTGCGCATGTCCTCTGACATGATGACGGAGATGCAAGTGCTTTGAGACCCTGGTTTTGAGCCCGTTAAAAATAAGAACTGGTTCCGGGGCGGCCTGACAGCGTCATGGTTAAGTTCGCATGCTCTGCTTCGGCCACCCGGGGTTCACAGATTCAGATCCTGGGTACGGACCTACATACCGTTCATCAAGCCATGCTGTGGCAGCATCCCACATACAAAATAGAGGAAGATGGGCACAGATGTTGGCTCAGGGCCAGTCTTCCTCAGCAAAAATAAATAAGAAATGGTTGCACAGGCTGTTCAGTTTTTTCCAACACAGCGTTGGGGGGGGGGGGTGCCAACTGCAGGTGGATTACTGCCCAGGTGGTGGCCTCCCTGGTTTCCGGGAGGAGGGTCTGACAGGTGGGGTAGGGAGCCAGCTCGGTCCTTTCCGCAGGCTCCACCGAGAGAGGGCGAGTCCTCATCACCAGCCGCTTCATCCTTTCTCCTCCAGCTTGTGAAGATCGGGCAAAGGGGGTCTGCCTGGGGTGCCCTGGATCCATTCCTTCCAGAAATAGTCACTGAGCAGCTACTGTGTGCCAGGCGCCGTTCCAGGCCTGGGCTGGGGGTTCAGTCAGTAAGCCCGGCCCCCGTGGGGCTCATATTTAGGGCTGCAGGGGGACAACGAGCGAGATAAAGGTATCCCTATGTTGAAGTGTATGGTGCCTTAGAGAGAAGGTGTCCGGAGTTGGAAACCTGAAACACAGAGGGTGTGAAACATCAGGGGGAGGGTGCAGAGACAAGATGGGGTGGGGCGTGAAGGGCCTTCCACGGAAAAGGAACAGGACGGGCAGACTCTGAGGTCAGAGCGAGCCTGGTGGGTCTGAGGACAGACGAGGCCCCCCTGGCTGCTGAGAGCGAGCAGGATCCCTCAGGGCCTTGGACGGCCACAGGGACTTTGTTCTCCGAGTGAGTGGGAGCCATGGAGGGTGCTATGGAGGGGAAGCGCTCTGGCTGCTCCGTGGGGAATAAACGGCCAGAGTCCAGTCGAGAAGCAGTTGACCTAATTGAGAGGAGAGAGAATGACCGCCTGCCCAGCGAGGAGGCAACAAGGCTCTGACAGTGGACGTCCTTTCAAGAAAGAGCAACAGGCTTTGCTGATGGATTGGATGTGGGAACGGAAAGACGCAACCAAGGAGTAATTGAGATTATTGCCTAAGTAACGGGAGGAAAGAGAAGGAACCGAGGGGACGGGTGACCCAGGAGCTCAGTGTCGGGTGTGTGGCACCTGCGGTGTCTGCTAGACAACATCGTTGGGCAGACAGTCTTGGGTCGTACCGAGCCAGTGCCGGCTAAACGCCAGCCACCCACCCTCCCACACTTTACACCGTATCTATCTGCCACTTGTACTATTATTTACTTCTTTTAATCGGCTGTAATTTTTTTTTAAAACCAGCATTCCACTACCCTAAGTGAGAGAAGCTAGGATCACCCACCCCAAATAAAGGAAACTAAACCCTGCCGTCAAACATGAGCCCCTGCGGCCACCGCCTGGGGCTCCGAGCAGGCGGCGGGTGGCTCCCTGCTGAAATAGGGGTGTAGGTGTCAGGATGTGATGGCACCGACCCGAGACTTTCTCCCGGGGTTCATCAGGAGGGGACAGGGATCGCTTCCCATCGCCAGCGTCCCTGGCATCTGGTGCTGGGACCCTGTGGTGCTCCCACTGCTGACGTGCCAGCTAAAGTCACGTCTGGGGCGACTAGGGGACCCAACGTTCAGTCCAGGACTCTTCTGAGCCTCACTGAAGCTGAGAGTCCATCAGGCCACAGGGACCGCCACGCTCCTCCTCGGAACATCACCACCGCCTCCTGCGTGGTGTGAACAGCGTTTCCCGGACGTGACACCCGGCACCCACATTCCCGTCGGACAAGCCTGGGTTGGAGTCCTCACCTGCCACTTCCCAAGCTGTGCGGCCTTGACCAGCCCTCTAAAGGGCTGTTGGGAGGATTAAGTAAAACAGCACCCAGCACAGGCCCAGCACAGTGCACACAGCAAACGTCCACCAGGGACAGTCAGCACTATGAATAATTATAATGATAGTTAGTGACACAGAGCACTGCCCTCTACCCCAGGGATATGTTAGAGCCGTCACACAACTGTTACAATAGCAGGTTGCCAAACCAAGGCCTTCAGGGCCCAGGCAGGTAATATGGATGCACAAAGTTGGTGTAGGACTATAGGGAGTGCTGGGGAGTGTGGCAAACTACAGAGCACATGATCTGTTTAATGCTGTTTCAAGTCCTATTTTCAGACTCTGCTGCACAAAACACACACACACACACACATATCTGTGGACACAAACCAACTTGGGCTTCTGACCAATATGGAAACCCAGAGAGCAAGATAATATTTTTTGTTATTTTACCAGATGTTTCTTGAGTACCTCCGATGTGCTGGGCACTGTGGGAATATGACCGTGAACGAAGGTGGCCCTCTTCCCTGCCCTGGAGAGCTGTTCTGGTGGAGGCAACAGGCAGCATGCAAATAAGTGACCCAGAGCTGACTGTGGTGTCCGATGGCAGTACTGCTGTGGGGAAGTGACGCGGGGAAGGGGCGTGGGCGCTGGAGGAGAAGCGTGGCCAGGGAAGGCCGCGCTGAGATACCTGGCATGTGGGCAGGAGCCTGCGGGAGGCTCGAGGGCACCGCCAGGCAGAGGGCACAGCTGGGGCGGAGGCTGCACGGTGGGCGAGTGGCCAGTGTTCAAGCTTGGGGCCCCACAGGCACGACCTTGAGGTAGACTTGGGTAAAAGTTCAAGGTGGAAAGAACTGGTTGGCGAGCAGAAGGCCCGTCTGGGACCCTAAGGGGCCAGTTCCCTGGGAGCAGCCTGAGGCTGGCAAGACCCCAGGGCTCTGCAGGACCCCAAGACAGCACCACTTTTTAGGCTCCAGTGAGTCTGCAGCAGCTGATTGGAGGAGACCTCAGGACCAGCCCCGTGGTCAAGTGGTTAGAGTTCTACGCACTCCACTTCAGCGGCCCAAGTTCATGGGTTTGGATCCCCAGCGCAGACCTACTCCACTCATCAGCCATGCTGTGGCAGTGGCCCACATTCAAACTAGAGGAAGATTGGCACAGATGTTAGCTCAGGGTGAATCTTCCTCAGCAAAAAGAAAACAAAAGAGGAAGATTGGCAGTGGATGTTAGCTCAGGGTGAATCTTCTTCACCAAAAAAAAGCAAACCTCCCCCAGCCCCTCCAGCGGGAGGTGGCACACTGGGTGGAAACCCTGTAATTGCCCACCAGTTAGAGCTAGGACCCGTGGAGACTTGGCGGGGGGCGGGGGGCACATGTGGCCTTGACGATGGGTGTTCACGCAGTTTCTAGGCCTGATGATTCCTGCTCCGTTTGTAACACAAGGCCAGTGCCTTTCTCCACCTGCTGTGGGCGACCTTGGCCACGAGGCTCAGGAAACACACTTGGTTCCGGGAGGGAGTCCCTTCTAGGCCACCTCAGTGCTGGGCCCAGAAGGGCAGGCTCTGCTGTTTCCTTCCATCATTCAGTGGGTTTTCACAGAGCACCAATTACATACCCGGGCGAGTAGGGTAGACAACACCCTGATCACCCAGAACTCTCAGTCCCAAAGGAGAGGCAGGTCATAAACAAGCGAGCCATAAACAGACCATTTCAGAAGGAGATAAATGGAATGCTAAGAAGCAGCAGCAGACCTTGGTGTGATAGGAATTAAGGGGCAGGGGGTCCTCCAGAAGGGGTAGGTTGCCCAGGCCTTCCTGAGGAGGTGACCTCTAAGTTGGGATCTGAATAATGGGACAAGCCAGCAAAGGAGTGTCAGAGAGTGTCAGAGTCCCAGGCAGAGGCAATGGCAGGTGCAAAGATCCTGGGGCAGGAATGAGCTTGGAGAATTTGAGAAACAATGAGGAGGCCAGTGCAGCCAAGTGAGTAAGGGAGAGGGAAGAGATGAGGTCAGAGAAGAGGGCGTGGTTGGTAGGGGAGGGCAGGTCTGGAAGAGTCCTTTAGGCCACGGTCAGGAATCTGGGATTCTTCTGAGTTCATTGGGAAGCTCTTGGATGGTGTTTAGCAGTGAAGAGATATGATCTCTGTTGGCCTCGGGGAAGCTCTGGTTCTGGTTCCTTCCCTGTTTGGCAGAAAGATGAGATAAACGAGCCACGTAAGTCTCTTTCTCACTCTTGGCCTTTAGGGACAGAGTGCGAGGTGGCTGTCTGGGGCCTTGCTGGTGCTTGGGATCAGCAGCTCTCCAGCAAGAACCCCAGATGCCTGGTAGACCCTGAATTGGTTTCCTATTGCTGTCCTAACGAACTGTCACCAGCCGGGTGGCTTGAAACAACAGATATTTACTCTCACACTTCTGGAGGCCAGAAGTCCCATATCTGCTGGCTTCTCCCAAGGCTCTGGGAGAACCCCGCCCTGCCGTGCAGCTCCCGTGACTCCAGGACTTCCTTGGCTTGTAGATTCCTCCCTCCAGGGTCTGCCTCCATCCTCCCCTCTACGTCTGTGTCTCCCCCCTTCTGTCTCTTAGGAGACAGCTGTCATTGGATTTAGGGCCCACCCAGGTAATCCAGAACGTCTCACCTGGAGATCCTTGATTCCATCTGCAAAGACCCTTTTTCCAAATAAGGTCACATTCACAGGTTCTGGGGGTTAGGATGTGGACATATCTTTTGGGGGTGGGGGTGGGCCATCCTTCAATCGCTGCAGAACCTCAGAACTGCAAGGAAAAGGGAGGGACTGAGCGTGGCCACAGGGGGAGAGGGAAAGGATGTCCACTGAGTGTTTCCACTGAACCTAGAAGTATTTGGATGCCAGTCCTAGTGTACGATGACACTTCCACTCTTCACGCATCTGTTGAGTCCCCACTGTGTGTCACACTCTGTGGGGGCGCTGAGGATTCAGCAGTGGGCAAGGCACACAGTCTCGGCCCTCGGTGGAGCAGTGACCGATGCGCACAGCAGGGTTCCCACACATGTTAGTTTCCTGTCCTTCCTAAGTGCCTTACTCTGCTCCAGCTTCCCCAGGAAACAAGAGCAGGCGGGAGCGAGACCACGAATCCTGGTGGTCTGTAATTAAGTCCTGGTAACATGCTGCACGCATGGTGAGAGCTGGAGAGAATCGGAAGCCAGAGCGATCCCAGAGGGCTCCCTGGAGGAGGAGTGGTGGCTGATGGGTTCCATCTGGGGGTAGGTGGGAGTGGGTTCCAAGCTGGTGGACAGAGGAGGCGGGTGTGGTTCATGGCTGATGCAGAGCATTTCGGCTGAGAAGTGTTCAGGGAGAAGGTGGCGCCGGGGGGGTTGGTGTGACCAGATTTCAGTAAGAGCGAACAATTCTTGGGAAACTTCCAAATAAAACAAAGTATAATTTTCCCTCGGTTTACATAGTGGTTGCTCTCCAAAAAAAAAAAAAATCAGTGTTTATTAATACCCTGCAAAAGAGGTGTTCTGTTTATATGCAAACAGAGTTTCCATCCTAGGCTCAGATAACTTATAAACAGGTTTTTACCCACCCCACCCCCCCCCCCCCCCAGCGGGACTGGGGACCCAGGACATATGCTGGTTCTGCAGGACCCCCTCGCAGTGCATTGCTGTCTACTGCCCACAAATGCCAGGAGCGCCCCCCATCTGTCCTGGGAGGTTTCCAAAACGCACCCCGGCCCTGTGGATGGGGGTGGCGCCCCTCCCTGTGTCGCAGCCCTGGGCGCCCTGGCCCCAGGCCGCGGCCGCGCCTCACCCCTCCCCGCTGTGCTTGCAGGTTCCATGCAGGCGATGAACAAGACGCGGCGCATCATGGAGCAGGGCGGGGCGCACTTCGTCAACGCCTTCGTCACCACGCCCATGTGCTGCCCCTCGCGCTCCTCCATCCTCACCGGCAAGTACGTGCACAACCACAACACCTACACCAACAACGAGAACTGCTCCTCGCCCTCCTGGCAGGCGCAGCACGAGAGCCGCACCTTCGCCGTGTACCTCAACAGCACGGGCTACCGGACAGGTGAGCAGCGCGCCGGCGGGCGGGGGCGGGGGCTTCCAGAAGCGGGGGTCCTCGTCTGCGACCGGTGCCTCTCCTGGTGTGGCCCCTGGACGGCCGGGGCACCCTAGGGGTCTTCAGGCTGTGCGTGGACACCTTTATTTTAATTTAAAAGTTGTGCATTTATTTCTAAGTGCATTCGGAAAAGACAGGATGATTTGCCTATAGTAGTGATAGAAAGTGACTTTTTCAAAGGAATTTGATTTTTTAAAAACCCTGAGTCTATTTAAGATATGAAATATAGTACAGAGGCCATGAAGTACCTGTGCACGAGTTCGCTTTCTTTATTAAGTAAAGCCCTGGGGGACTGCCTTATTGAGTTGAGACCATCAGCAGGAAGAAGGTTCCAAAAGAATATTGGGGTGGGGGATGAGGATTAAAATCGGTGGGAAGCGCATGTGGGGACTCTGTGCAGAATGGCCCAGGAGTTGCCATGGCGATGGGCTGTCTACACTTGACTGTCTACACTACCCGGCGTGCTCCATCTCTCCTGCGGTCAGTGCTGGGCTGCTGCACCCTGGGTGGAGGACCCGCCAGCTTCCTGTATGTCGATCTTGCAGGAGGTGCTTCGGTGGGTTCTGAGGGCTCACCTGCCACGCTGGTTGCCTAAGGCAAAGGCACGATTACAGATAGTCACGTATGTCCAGCACCGTTGAAAATCCTCCAAACTCAACTAATTGACTTTGCTTTACTTAAAAAAATAAATACTCCCCACCGCGGGTAAGGAGCCGAGATGGTCGTGAAATCAGATGTTGTGGCTCACATGTTGCAACCCCGGGAAGTTGCGTCCGAGTGACAAGCGGCTTGTTTGGGGGAGATGGGCATGAGAGGAGGACGGGTGCCTCCGTGGGCTCAGCTCACAACACTGAAGCATCCCAGAGGCTACGCAGGTCCCCCAGTCACATAGCGTGTCTGGCGAGGGCGCGCTGGGGTGAGGAGCGAGCTGGTGAGCTGGTGAGGGGTGGGTGTCTTCTTGCAGACTCATTCTGCTGCCAGAATTGCCCAGAAAGTGGGTCCTGCTGAGACCACCAGGAAAGCCTCCATCCTGTACACACAACTCTGTTGGTCCCTGGGTCTCTGCAGAAAGCCACATGGCAGAGTTTACCATGGGCCATCACCCAAGCCATCGTGGGCACCTGGATGTACATGGAGGGAGGAGGACAGGGGGGCCAACAGCAGATCACAGGGCACCAATTAAAAGGGGCCTCCGCCGCTGAGCTCCAGATAATGTTAGCCATTCACACTCAGGGTTGCCAACCTTCAGATATTTCTAATCTGAATTTTTAGCTGAAATCTGTTCGTTTCAAACAATATTGGCAAGGGCCAGCCTCAGTGGACTAGTGGTTGAGTTCAGCGCGCTCTGCTTCGGCAGCCCAGGTTCAGTTCCTGGGCACAGACCTACACCAGTCATCTGTCGGTGGCCATGCTGTGGTGGTGGCTCACATACAAAAAGAGGAAGATTGGCAGCAGATGTTAGCTCAAGGCAAATCTTCCTCAGCAAAAAAAAAAAAAAAAGAAAAGTTGACAAAACTCGATGTTTTTAAATGTATGCCATGGGCCAAAAAAACATGGCTGAGGGCTGAGCGTGGCTCAGGGACCCTCCTTTAGAACCTCTGGGTGAAAGGTCTGGGTAGAAACCTTTAGCTTTGGATGCCAAAGCAACAGTAAGGCCCCCAAAGTGTTCTCATCAGCCCCCCTCTTTTGAAGCCAGGGCAGCTGCAACCCACGAAAGAGATTTGCCCAGAGTCAAATTGACAATTGGAATTGAAAGGAAACACATATCCTGCGATGCCTGAGGGCTCATGGTGGGAGCCAAAGCCGCATTTCAGAAATCATATGGCTGGTGCCAGAAGGGGAACCTCTCTTGTGAATAAACATCCTTCAGAACTGATTTCCCAAACTACATCCTTGAATTTACACAAATCACCAAGAATCTATCTCCCCAAAGAAGTGCAGCGTCATCCGGCTGTGCTTCATTATCATACCCTCAGTGAAGACCGGGAGCGTAATGTCAAATGTAAATCGCCATACACAGAACATTTACATTTTTTGTAAACTGTCACTGAGAATTTTATTCATTGTGTTTAGAATGCCCCTCTGTTCAAGGAACCCCATTCCAACTTGACTTTCAGAACTCAGGACCCTGAAGACGTCTGTTTACTCTGATGAATGGTGCACTTCTGGTCATTCAATAACAAGAGCTGTGCACCCTGTATACTTTCTCTCTTTGCCTTGGCAGCTGGGAAGCTCAGATTTAAGTTTTCTGTTAAGTTGCTGTTTAAAGTGAAAGCATTTTAAAGATACCACTACGTAATATTAGTTATGCTGGTCCTTGTCGGTTGATTGAGAAAAATGACAGAAAACTATAATGAATTCAAAATCCCTCTAGATTAATTTCATTTGTGTGAGTCACATTAGAACATGTAATAACTTTGTAGTCTCCCAAGGACTAATGGTCAGCTGTCTTGCTGGGTCTTTAGACACATTAAACCCTGCATTCTCGTGAGTGTCTAGGGTTGACTCAGATTTACATTTGGCTGTGTGTGAGAAACCCAAGAAAGCAATCGTTTATTACTTTCTCTATTAAAAGTCCATGCGACTTTGGTGAGCCTGCAGCATAAATTGGTCAGAGACTTAACAGCTTTCTTTTTTTATTGAGCTGTAATAGACATATAACATTATATTAGTTTCAGGTGTATAACATAATGATTTGATGTTTGTATATGTTGCGAAATGGTAACCACAATAACTGTTGTTAACATCCATCACCATACACAGTTAGAAATTTTTTTTTCTTGTGCTGGTAACTTTTAACATCTCTCTTAGCAACTTTTAAATATGTGATACAGTATTGTTAGCTATGGTCACCATGCTGTACACCACATTGCCAGGACTTACGTATTTTATAACTGAAAGTTTGTGCCTTTTGACTCCCTTCCCCCATTTCACTCATCCCCACCTCTGGCAACCATCAGTCTGTCCTCCATGTCTTTGAGTTCGATTTTTTTTTTACTACTTTTTTTTTCCCTTGAGGAAGATTAGCCCTGAGCTAACATCTGTTCCAGTCTTCCTCTACTTTATATGTGGGTCACTGCCACAGCATGGCTGATGAGTGGTGCAGGTCTGCACCCAGGATCCAAACCCATGAACCCAGGCCACCGAAGCGGAGCATGCCAAACTTAACCACTGTGTCATGGGCCTGGCCCTCGATGCTTTTATTAGATCCCATATATAAGTGAGACAATACGGTATTTGTCTTTCTCTGTCTGACTTATTTCACTTAGCATAATGCCCTCAGGGTCCCCGCATGTTGTCACAAATGGCAAGATTTCCTTTTTGTTGACTGCATAATATCCCATTGTATATATATACCATGATTTCTTTATCCATTTATCTGTTGATGGACACATTGGTTGTTTCCATATCTCAGCTATTGTAAATAACACTGCAGTGAACATGGGGGTGCATGTGTCTTTTCAAGTTAGTGTTTTCATTTTCTTCTGATAAATACCCATAAGCAGAATTGCTAGATCATATAGTCGTTCTATTTTTAATTTCTTGAGGAACCTGCATACTGTTTCCGATAGCGGCTGCATCAATTTACATTCCCACCAAGAGTGCACAAGGGTTCCCTTTTCTCTACATTCTCGCCAACACTTGTCATTTCTTCTCTTTTTGATGATTGCCGTTCTAACAGGTGTGAGCTGCTATCTCGTTGTGGTTTCAATTTGCGTTTTCCTGGTGTTAGTGATGTTGAGCACCTTTTCATGTACCTGTCGGCCATCTGTAGGTCTTCTTAGGAAAAATGTCCATTCAGATCTCTGTCTTTTTTTTAATCATATTATTTGGGGTTTTGCTATTGAGTTGTATGGGTTCTTCATATATTTTGCCTATTAACCCCTTATCAGAGATATGATTTGCAGATATTTTCTCCCATTTGGTAGGTTGCTTTTTCATTTTGTTGATGGTTTCATTTGCTTTTTTGGTTTGATGTAGTCCCGCTTGTTGATTTTTGCTTTTATTGCCTTTGCTTTTGGTGTCAAATCCAAAAAATCATCCCCAAGGCCAATGTCAGATTGTGGTTTTGGATCTTACCTTCAAGTCATTAATCCATCGTGGGTTAATTTTTGTGTCTGGTATAAGATAGTGGTCCAATTTCATTCTTCGGCATGTGGTTGTTCAGTTTTCCCAACACTATTTATAAAGAGACTGTCCTTTCCCCGTTGTATATTCTTGACTCTTGTCATAAATTAATTGACCATACGTGTGTGGGTTTATTTCTGGGCTCTCTGTTCTGTTCCATTGATCTATGTGTCTGTTTTTATGCCAACGCCATACTGTTTTGATTACTATAGCTTTGTAATATAGTTTGAAATCAGGGAAGCCCCCAGCTTTGTTCTTCTTTCTCAAGATTGCTTTGACTATTCAAGGTCTTTTGTGATTCCATACAAATTTTAGGATTGTTTGTTCTACTTCTGTGAAAAACACCATTGGAGTTTTTAAGGGAATTGTATTGCCTCTGTAGATTGCTTTGGTGAGAATGGACGTTTTAACGATATTAATTCTTTCAATCCATGAGCACAGAATATCTTTCCATTTATTTCTGTCATCTTGAATTTCTTTCATCAATATCTTAGAGTTTTCATTGTACAGGTCTTTCACCTCCTTGGTTAAATTTATTCCTGGGTGTTTTATTCTTTTGATGCAATTGTAAATGGGATTGTTTTCTTGACTTCTCTTCCTAATAGTTTGTTATTATTGTATAGAAATGCAACAGATTTTTGTATATTTGTATCCTGCAACTTTACTGAATTCGTTTATTAGTTCTAACAGATTTTTGGTGGAGTCTCTAGGGTTTTCTTTTTTTTCTTTTTTTTTTTTTAAGATTTTATTTTTCCTTTTTCTCCCAAAGCCCCCCGGTACATAGTTGTATATTTTTAGTTGTGGATCCTTCTAGTTGCATGTGGGATGCCTCAGCATGGCCTGATGAGTGGTGCCATGTCCTCACCCAGGATCCGAACTGGCGAAACCCTGGACTGCCAAAGCAGAGTGGACGAACTTAACCACTTGGCCACGGGGCTGGCCCCCTCTAGGGTTTTCTACATATAATATCATGTCATCTGCAAATAGTGACGGTTTTACTTCTTCCTTTCTGATTTGGATGCCTTTTGCTGATTTTTCTTGCCTAGTTGCTCTGGCGAGGACTTCCAATACTGTGTTGAATAAAAGTAGTGAGAGTGGGTATCTTTGTCTTGTTCCTGATCTTAGCATAAAATCTTTCAACTTTTTACCATTGAGTATGATGTTCTGTTGGCTTGTCACATATAGCCTTTATTATGTTGAGGTTCATTCCCTCTGCACCCACTTTGTTGGGAGTTTTTGTCATAAATGGATGTTGAACTTTGTCAGATGCTTTTTCTACATCTATTGAGATGATCATATGATTTTAGCCATGATTTGGTTAATGTTGATTGATTAACACATTGATTGATTTATGGATATTGAACCATCCTTGCATTCCTGGAATAAATCCTACTTGATCACGGCATATGATCCTTTTAATGCATTGTTCAATTAGGTCTGCTAATATTTTATTGAGGATTTTTGCATTCTGTGTCCATCAGGGGTATTGATCTATAATTTTCTTTTCTTGTTGCACACCCTTGTCTGGTTTTGGTATCAGAGTAATACTGGCCTCGTAAAATGAGTTTGGAAGTGCTCTCTCCTCTTATATTTTTTGGAATAGTTTGAGAAGGACTGGCATTAGTTCTTCTTTGAATGTTGGGTAGAATGCACCAGTGAAGCAATCTGGTCCTGGACTTTTGTTTTCTGGGAGGTTTTTTGATTATTGATTCAATGTACTTACCAGTAATTAGTCTATTCAGATTTTCTGTTTCTTCACGATTCAGTCATGGTGGGTTGTATGTTTCTAGAAATTTATCTGTTTCTTCTAGATTGTCAAATTTGTTAGCATATAATTTTTCATAGTAGTCTCCTATAATCCTTTGTATTTCTGTGGTATCTTTTGTAATGTCTCCTCTTTTATTTCTGATTTTATTTGTTTGAGTCTTCTTTCTGTTCTTCTTGGTGAGTCTAGCTAAGTTTTATCTTTTCAAAGAACCAGCTCTTAGTTTCATTGATCTTTTCTATTGCCTTTTTAGTCTCTATTTCATTTATTTCTGCTCTGGTCTGTCTGATTTCCTTCCTTCTACTAACTTTCAACTGCATTTGTTCTTTTTCTAGTTCTTTGAGGTGTAAAATTAGGTTCTTTATTTGGGATTTTTCTTGTTTCCTGATGTAGGTATTTATTGTTATGAGCTTACCTTTTAGAACTGCTTTTTCTGCATCCCATAAGTTTTGATATGTTGCATTTTCATTTTCATTTGTATTAAGGTATTTTTTGATTTTTTCTTTGACCAATTGGTTGTTCAGTAGCCTGTTATTTACTCTCCACGTATTTGCGAATTTTCCAGTTTTTTTCTTGTAATTGATTTCTACTTTCATACCATTGTGGTTGGAAAAGATGCTTGATATGATTTCAGTTTTCTTAAATTTATTAAGACTTGTTTTATGGCCTAACATATGATCTATCCTGGAGAATGTTCTATGCGCACTTGAGAAGAATATGTATTCTGTTGCCTTGGGATGGAATGTTCTGTAGATGTCTGTTAAGTCCATCTGGTCTAACATGTCATTTAAAGCTGATTTGCCATACTGATTTTATGTCTGGATGATCTATCCATTGATGAAAGTGGAGTATTAACCTCCCCTACTGTTATTGTATTGCTATCTCTTTCTCCCTTTAGGTCTATTAATATTTGCTTTATATGTTTAGGTTTTCCTCAGTTGATCAGAGACTCAACTGCATTCTATTTCTCATTCCTCATTAATGAGAAACAAATCACATGAACACACATGGCTACAAAGGAGCCTGGAGAATGTAGTCTTTATTCTGGGTGGCCATTTGCCCAGCTAAAAATTCTTTTACTATGGGAAAAGAAGAAAATGGATACTGAGGGAAGATTAAAGTCAAAACCACAGTAACAGTTCTCAACCATCTGTGTATGTGACACCTTTTGAACACAGGGGCTCAGCCTGAACTGTGGAAGACTGGAACCAGAAAAACGTTCCTTAACTGGAACAACATTTCATGTAAATAGTGCTTTTAATGTATGTAGTCAGGTATTTTATCTTGAAAAAAGTAAAACTAGGAAATTTTGATAATAACCTTATTTTATCTTATATCTAACAGTATTTAACATAAGTTTGGTTTTAACTGTGACTGATGCATTGATTCTTTAAACAAATGAATTGATGAAGTTTCAGTTGGGGGTGGAGTGTAATTTGTCTGACAAATTAAATGATAGCACAGTATGATATCCTTTATTTCACCTTCAGTTTTCACAGAAAAATCATAAAGGGTCATCTTTGCAAAAGTATTTGAGGATTTGATCAGTTTTCTCTTAGTCCTTTGACATCTTAATCTTCTCCTGTGAAGTGCTGATGACTTGATCATCGTGTTCAATGATCTCCTCTTCAATTATCTCATAAACTAGATTATTGTTTGTGAGTGGATTCGCATGGGCTTTGAGCTGTCCTCCAGCATGACTGTAATTAACTTGTAAGACCTTGCATCTTTTACAATATTTGCCATTTCAGGTTGCAGTCAGCTTGCTTTGTGCCACCCCATGTTTGCACTAGAGATTGACAAAGGATGAAGAGAGAGAGGCTCAGTTTAAGCAGGGTAAATGTCAGTTTGTTCATGGATATTTCTGTGTTGGCTTCCTCGAACTTCAAGGACTTGGATCTCAAATATCCAATCTGAGGATGCAAATATAAACTGCATCCTCAGTTTTTGCAAAGTGTATGTAGTCTTCTTTTAGCATCCCTCAGCTGCCCTGACCGCTCGCTTAGATACCCACAAGTCAGAGGTATTCAGTGTTCTTGTGATGAGCCTCTCAGCTCTTTGCAAAGGGGTGGAGAGCCAGAATTCCAATTCTGGTGAATTAGACAGGAGTGCCCATTTTCTTCAAATCCAGGCTCCGCCACTTATTAGCTGAATTGATGTGGACAAGTTATTTAACTTCTGTGTCTTGTTATCTCAGCTAAAGATAACAGCGTCCCTTAACTCAGAGAGTTTTACGAGGATTAAATATGTTAGAACAGGGATACATAGTAAGCACTTAAGAAATGTTAACATGATGATGATGATGATGATTTGCACAAGTAGCACAGTATCACACGACCCATCCCAGCCCAGTGTTCAGATGAGTATCACAGTGTGTAATTTCAGATGGTGAAAATAAGTTGTACACATGGATCAGAATGTGGCAGCACGTGCTCAACCTCTCGGGTAATCAGTGACATGCAAATGACAGTGACAATGTGCTGTCGTATCTCACCCATATTCAGAAGTCCTGCCGCACCAGATGTTAGTGAGGACGTGGGAAAACAGGAAGTTGCAGACACTAGCAGTGGGAGTGCACATGGGCGCCTCCACTTTGAAGAGCGATTTGGCAATTCCGGCAAAGCTGAAAACATGCATCTCCTTCCATTCAGCAATTCTTCTCTGGCTGTGTACCCCATATTCTGAGGGGGTGATGTGTGGGTTCTGCTTGAGCAAGGTGAGGGTGCTTCCTGGTGATGCTCGTGGCCAGTAGTGGCCTTCAGATCCAAGTGACAAACCCCAACTCCAAGTGGTTTTGACAAGATGTTGAATTCTTTGCTCCCTCAACTGGAAAGATATGGGGGAGCCTTAGGGAAAGATGGGTCACACTGTATCACAGTTTCATCGTAAGGCTCGAGGTCTCAAGACGAGGGCTGGCACTTCCAGGGACTCGGAGCCTCTTCATTCACATCCAGCAGTATTTTTTTCCAGAATGCCAAAGTGGTGAGGTTCTTTCTGATTGGACCAGATTGAGTCACATGCCGACCCCTGAACCAATCACCATGGAGAGCGGTTGGAATGTGCCAGTTACGTTATACATCACCTGTTCCTGGAGCAGCAGGTGGAGTCAGTGTCTCCCCAACACCTGGATTCCCAAATAGAAATTGAGGGGTGTTGGGAAGGATAAAGAGGAAAAGCATACTGCTTTGACAATCACACATTTCCATTGCATTGCTTTTGGCAAAAAAAGAAAAAGAAGACACCTTTTCCGGCCCTTTCTGGTGAATTAGACAAGAGTGCCCATTTTCTTCTCTTTGGGGTAGGGCTTTCTCGTTCCTCGATGCCATCTGAGTCTGGCAGCTCTGCGGTGGTTTCCCTGCCCGGCTTCTGCCATCTGGGACAGACTTTCGCAGAGATGTGAGCACGGCTGGGATGCCTCCTGCCCCTCCCTCATCGCATTCTAGAATTTACCGGGCAAGCACGCCTCTCGTTCCGAGCTAGGGCTGTGCCAGGCCTCCCAGTTGGAGCGGTTTTGAGATTTGGCCCTGAGCACCCCAATTCTTTTCACTCTTCTCCTCGCACAAAGCTGGGGAGGACCTGCGCAGCTCGGCTGTCAACCTCGGGCTCCACACTCGCTTGGGGGAAGCAGGGTTCTGTGCCAGGATGCCTGCGGGATGGTGGAGCAGGCTGGGGCATCCTGCCGCCCCTCACAGGAGGGCAGAGAGGTGTCTGCTGGGCATTTGGGCAGCCCTGAGCACAGGGGCGCTGCTGGCTGGTGAAGGCAGGTGTGTGTGTGTGTGTGTGTGTGTGTGTCTTGTTTTTTCCCTAAAGTGGTTTCAGGGCTGGTGCTCGGGTTGCCCTCCTCTGTCTTCCTATGACGTAATGCCCACGCCTCCTCCTGCCACCGCTCCCTTTTGATCTGCCTTTGTCCTCTTACCCCGCAACCTACACGCCAGCATCCAGCTGCCAACTGCACATCCCCCCTTGGATGTCTCCCTGGCATTTCGAACCCACCGTGTCCGAAACGACTTCCTGATCTTGGCCCTCCTCCCCCGGCGCCTCTACGGTCTGCCCCTTGGCAGCTGCCGCGTTCCAGTCGCTCACGCCAAAACCTTAATGTCATCTGGAATTTTTTTTCTTCCTTTCACACTCCGCACTCAATCCATCAACAAGCCCCATAAGCTCTCCCTTCACAATACCGCAGAATCCACTCTGGTGCCACCACCCTTATCTAGGCCGCCATCACTTCGGCTCGACGACTCCAGCTTTCTCTTCCGTGGCCCCCTGCTCCCGCCCTCACCCCACTACGTCTGTTCTCACCGCCACAGCCCAGGGAGGTGGCAGGGCCTGTCACTCCTCTGCCCACAGCCCCCCTGTGGCTCCCCGCTCACTCAGGGTAGCTGCCCCTCCATCACCTCAGCGTCCTAATGATCTGCTCTCTGTCCCTCACCTCGCGACCACCTCACCTCCTGTCACCCCTCTCGGACACTCCACTGTTTTCTGTCTCAAACCATCCAGTAACTCCTGGCATATTCCCACCTACAGGCCTTTGTACTTATTCTTCCCTTTTCTGGAAACTTCTTTCCCTACACATCTGCATGGCCTGCACACTCTTCCCTCAGATCCTCGTTTAGATGTCACCTCCTCAGAGAAGCCTTCCTGGCCTAGCCCATCCAGAAGGACATCTTTATCCCCCACCCTGTTCCATTTACCTCAGAGCCCTTGTCGCCACTTAACATAGATTTGTATATTTGCTGTCCAACCTCCCGAGTTATAGTATGCCCCTTCTGGTGCCTTGATTACGCCCTGATTCCTGCTTTCTCTGTCTCCCTGGCCCTTTCCACTGCTGACTCCATATTCTGCCCTTTATCTGGTTGGTCGTCCTGCTTCTCGAGGGTCAGCTGCATGGAAGCAGGGACAGTCCGCTCTGTGCCCCCAGGGTCCCCGTGCCTGGAAGAGGGCCCCCACAGCGGGTGCTCCATGATCTTTGGAGGCTCAGCGGATGAATCTGCGCATCCCTTCCAGAGCCAGCAGCCCCTTGCCCACCCGCATCTTTTCTGTGCTCCTTTCTCCTCTCCGGTTCCCTCCTGCCCGCCCCCTCCCGCCATCTCGGCCTCTCCTCCTCTTTCTCCTCGGCCCTCCTGCCCACAGAGAAGAAAGCCCTTAGGTTCCTCCCCGGCCGCCTGCCCCGGGCCCCTGGTGCAGCTGTCCCGCCTTCACAATGGCAGCCTTCTCTCCGCTTGGCCTTTCTCCTGGTTTTCTCCCCGCTCTCTTCCTCTCCGTCGAGTGCACACGCCCGCACGCATGCACACACACAGCTCCCTTCTTCCCTGTCCAGCTGCCCCTCTCCACCCCTCTGCCCGCCCCCCGCCCCCCGCCTGTGGGTGTGACAGCAGAGCATCTTCATCTGCCCCATGAAGCGGGACCACCTCAAGCAGCAGGGGGCCCTCCCCCCATCTTTCCTGGCGCCCGGGACCCCTCCTGCCCCACCACAAAAGTCTGTGCATCAGAGGGAGTCGAGCGGCTGGCCCAGGGCATCCTTAAGAGGCCCACGTTCATCAATGTCACACAGATCTTCAAGCCGAATTTCTCTAAACTCCAATTTAATACAGTTGTGTATCGCTTAATGATGGGGATATGTCCTGAGAAATGTGTCGCTAGGCGATTTCATCATTGTGCGAACATCATAGCACGCACTTACACAAACCTAGATGCTAGAGCCTGCCACACACCCAGGCTACGTGGTGCTGATCTCATGGGACCACTGTTGTGTGTGGTGTCTGTTGTTGACTGAAATGGCGTTATGCGGCGTGTGACTGCAGTCACTCCCTTTCTCCAGCATCTTCAAGTTTCAAAACCAGTGAAACATTGGTGCAGGAGTCCAGAGCGCAGGCCCTGCTTCTAACTCCTTTGTGACCTTGAGCTGAGACCCAGCCCCCTCTGGGCCTCGGTTTCCCCATCTGTGCGGAGGAGTTGCAGCATATATTTGTAAGTTGCCCAGTGCCTTTGATATGACTCCGCCCTGAGGGTCGTGTGACCAGTGCCCACAAACAGGAGGAGGGGTTTCCTGCGGCCCGAAGAGGACAGGGTCCCTTGGAAAGAGAGGAGTGGATGGTCAAGCTTCTCAACTTTTTGAAAACTGGGCGAGAGGCTGATGGGGCCGAATTTCTGTTAGTGCCTGGTCCAGGCTTTTGAGCGCTCTCTCTGCCCCAGCCCGTTAGGTGGTGTGTCCGTTTCCTGCGGCCGCGTAACAAAGAACCACACGCTGGGGGCTTCAAACAACAGAAATGTGTTCTCTCACGGTTCTGGGGGCCAGAAGCCCAAAACCAAGTGTCCACAGGGCCCCACTCCCTTGGAAGGCTCTCCAGAAGAATCCTTCCTTGCCTCCTCCAGCTTCCGGTGGTTACTGGCCATCCCTGCCATCCCTGAGCTTGTGGCTGGGTCACTCCCGTCTCTGCCTCCATCTTCTCCTGGCCTTCTCCTCTCTGCATGTCTGTGTCCAAACGTCCCTCTTTTTGTGAGGACGCCAGTCACTGGATGAGAGCCCACCCTCGTCCACTATGACCTCATCTTAACTTAATTACATCTATAAAGACCCTGTGTCCAAATAAAGCCACGTTACAAGTGCCCGGGGTTAGAGCTTGAACATATATTTTCGGGGACGTGATCCAACCCAAAGCACAGCTGGGTTCTTTCACACACACCACTTTATGTAATCCTCACAATGACACGTCAACCCCCATTAAAGCTGCAGAGTCTTGACATTAAACTGGAGCGAACACTGCAGGCAAGAGGAACCCTTAGAAAACCCGCCACCTCTCCCATCCCCCGCCGACGCGGGCTGTGGTCCTGAGTGCAGGGCAGCGCGGCCGCCCAGCCCAGCCGCTCCGTGTTGCTTTTGCTCAGAGTCTCTGACTTCCATGGGCATTAAGATGATGGCGGCAGTCAAAATAAAAGTGAGGCAGCTGGCTGTGTTGAGTGGCTCTATAAAGCCTGTCTCCTGAGCCTCAGGGGCTCTGAGGGAGAGTTCAGGGTAAGCGTGATCTTTTGCGGTCCCCTCCCTGGCGCTAGCTGCAGCTCTTTGGAACATTCTGGAAGGACTTCTGGTAGAGCTGCTGGGCCCAATACGGTAACCATTAGCCACCGGGAGCTATTCAACTTTAAATTAATTAAACATAAGTCAAATTAAAAATTCCGTTTCTCAGTCACACCAGCCACGTTTCAAATGCCCAGTCGGCACATGTGGGTGCCAGATTGGATGGTGCAGAGACAGAATGTTTCCATCATGGCAGAAAGTTCTCTTGGAAAGCCTTGGAAGAGTGTCATTCAAGCAAAATCTTGTTAGAGTGGGGCACACAAACCTTTGAGAATCTAATAATAACGAGAGTAAGAAAGGTGAGTTGTTCCTATTATGGAGTTTTTACCGTGCCCATACCTTGTGCCAGGTGCCATGATTCATCTCACTGAATCCTTATGCAAGCCTAGGAGGTGGGGGCCGCCCCCTCCTCCCTCCCGCAGTAGCCCCCTCAGGCCCCGTGATGCAGACCCTGCCTCTCCTGGCCTTCCTAGTCCATCCTGTGGCTGTGTTGGGGGACGAGGTTTCAGGATCAGGGGCAGCTCACAGCAGCTCTCCATCCTGGAGCCTGCGGGTCCCATCCGTCCGCAGACAGCTTCTCCATCTCTGAGCATCCAGCACATCCCGTCCCTGGGCGGCAGGTCGCGTCCAGCACGCACTGCGAGCCCTTTCAGAATCAGCTGTGCCGTCCTGCAGGGGAGCAGAGTAGAACTTGACACGGCTTTCAGCAAAGGAGGGGAAACAGCAGCCCTCCGTGTCGGCCCTCCCAAGGCCCAGGAGGGTCCACTCCCTGCCAGGCCTGTGTGGACCACTCCTCCCGGGGAAAGCCGAACTCCAGTGGTGGAGGGGCCAGATGGGAACAGTGCCACGCAGCCCAGCCACATGTGCCCTTTGGATGACAAACGGGCCCAGAATTGCCAAATCTAATTTGTCAGAATTGCGAGATCCAGATTTTGATGTGAGATTCCCCAGTTTTCAAATGTGGACTGTTCGCTTTACTTTTTAAAAGTAAAAAAATAAAAACACCAGGCAGGCTCCAAGCAGACACACCTGTGGGACGGATCGGGTCCACAGGGCACCCCCGTTTGCAAACTTTTTTCTAACCTGCTGGTTCTCAAGGGAGCACACCGCCCCCTAGGGGCTAACATCCGTGAAGTCATGCCTGGTGGTTGTAACAGTCGAGGGATGCTGCTGGCTTCCTGGAGGCAGGAACCAGGGACCGCTGATGTCCTGCATTGCACGGAAGAGCCCCACGCGGCCCCCAAGTTACCTTCCATTCCACATGGCTTCCGAGTTTTCTACCAGATCATTCCTATGAGCCGATTATTCTGTGTTTATTGTTATCTGAGCCTTGACCCCAAGTCCATTCTGTATATAAACACTGAAGATTTTTTGCACAGTTTTGCTACACCCTGAATTTTCCAGGACTGTAAGTGATAAGTAAACAGAGGGGATATTCTACTTGAATGCAAAACTTCCCCAAGAGTTACTCCTCATTGCTGAAAATCTCGTCACTGATGGCAGTGCCGCCCGAAGCGTCTGACCTGCCGATGCCACAGGCCACCCGTCTGCGTGCATAGATGTCACGCTCCGTGAATCTGCGTCTAGGTGCACGCCTCTGACTGCTGCATCGTGTCTCCTTGAGGGATGTGCTCGAGAAAGTTCATACTGAAATTTGTCTTTATTATAAATTGCCTTCCTTTTATTTTTCTTGTAGATTGCGTTTAGAGCATTGTATTGATTTGGGGGGAATGGTGTGCATAGGTAGCTTTTGTTTCCTATACATTTCCTTTTAGGAGAATATTTGTCATAGAAATGGATCATCATTCTGATGGCATTGAGAGCCGCTCTTTGAAGGATGAGCTTAGCGTCACATTTCCCGGGGTGATAAGTAATACGCATTGATTGATGGTCTCCCCAGCCCTGTGCTAAGGGTCTGTTGTGGGTTTTCTCCCCGTGTTCTGTCACATCCTTCTGGACAAAAACCACACTTTAAAAGGGGCAAAAAGATTTTCAGATCCAGCTGGTCCTGATGTTGACTCGGCAGGTGATAAAACCTGTCGCTAGCGCTGGGGGAGCCCTCCACGCCCAACTAATCGAGTTTCCAGGAAATGGACGGCCTCAGTCCTCATTTGCTGGAGCTTCATGACCCTCCCAGGGAGTGGGTGGCTGAGGCCAGCATTTAATTAGAGGCCCAAGCAGCCCGCCCTCCATGCCTCCGACACCTCAGCTTAGCCGGGGCCTCGGGGTCATCTGCAGCCAACCTTCCTCGATAGCAACGACCTTGCCAAAAACAGGTGGGCAGGACCCAGGAGCTCGTGAAGGGTGGGCAAGCAGCAGCCCCCAGCCTTCCGTCTGGTCATGTGCTTGTCCTGCTTCTCCCCAGCAATTAGTCATTCCTCCTCCCCATCCAGCAGCCAGAGGAAGCTTTGAAAAATGGAAATCCTATCATGTCACTCCTTGCTTAAAACTCTACACTGACTACCCACTGCTCTTAGAATAAATTCACGGCTTCTTGCCAAGGCCTTGCACAGCCTCGGCCTGCTCACCTCTCTGTCCACATCTCCTCCCTCTCTCCCTTCTTTCCTCAAAACTCTTGGAACACCTGGCCTTTTGCTGTTTCTCAAACATTCCAAGGTCATACCTGCCCCAGGGCTTTGGCACGTGCTGTTGCCTCTGCCTCGGCACCACTCACACCGCTTGTTCCTTGTCTCATTAACCTTCCATCTCTAACGTCCTCTTTGCTTCCCTGACTTCCATGTGTCAGTTAGCCCTCCCCACCCACTGCCACTCTCTACCATGATACCCTGCTTTATGGTCTCCATAGGACTTATCACCCCCTGGAAATTATCTCAGGTGTTTTGAACTTATTTCCTGCCTCTTTCGTTCACTGCTCTATGCCAGATCCAAGAACAGTGACTGGCAAATATTGGGTACTCAGTAAAGATGTGGATGAATGGATGACTCTTAGGCCTTAGACTTGACATAAGCAGAAAATGAGAACAAAATGGAATTTGGATTGCTTTCTCATCGTTCTAGCATTAGGAAATATAATTGAAATTAGTTCTGGCAAATTTAGCCTAGTCCCAGTGCTCAGACATTGTCATCAGAACCCCAGCTTTCTGCTTCTTGGATTGCCTTTCATTTGGGTGGGCATTGTTCTTAGGATAAAGTGATGTTAAGGTGGCCCCCATAGGTCCCACCTCACCAGCATCATGACCCTGGCTGGGCTGGAAGAGAGAGCTTCTTTCGGATGCTCCAGCAGAAGTCTCAGGGAAGGCTCCCATTGGCTCAACTAGGGTCATATGGCACTCCCTTAGCCAATCACAAGGCCAGGGGAGATGGGCTACTCTGATTGGCCAGGCCCAGATCGTGTGCCTAGCCCAGGAGCTGAGGGCTAGAAACAGCCTCACCAGAAGGCATAAGACCAAAAGAGGGGAACACTTGGTTCCCTCAGAAGGCACAGTTACCAAAAGACAGGAGAATGGCTGCTGGGCAGAAAAATAAACCAGATGTCCACTAGGGAAACCCAAATCCAGCTTCCCCATCAAGGGACGAGTGGGAGGAGAGCCTTTCTCGCAGCCCCCAGCTCTCTGTGTCCAGCACGGCTGCCTCCTCCGTGCGTGATCACCGCCCCACCTCCCTCATCTGCTTTGCCCCAGTTCCCACTTCAGCAAGATCCCATCTCTGGCATCCAGAACTTTTACAGCATTGATTTATCACTTTGTGCAGCAATTTGCGTTTGGTGTCTTTTCAAAAGCAGAAGAAAGAGACTCATGTTGTAACCTTGCAAGCAGCCCAAAGTTAAAAGGATCCGGTTACAGAATATCAGAAATGTCTCAGCCCTGAGAGCTTTGGGGCTCTGGGTTTATTTAATGCATTTCTTCCTCAGCCAATTTGTCTGCCAAAAAAACAAAGATTTCAGTCCTGTGGCATTTTGCATCTAATATTTATAGTGTTCTAGAGTTTGCAAAAGCACTTCCTTCTCATTTATCACTTGTTCCTCAGGAGACCTCAGCTCCACCCCCAGAAAGTTAACGAGGTTGTTCTCTTCTACCCAAACCAGGGGCTCCAGAAGCCAAATGATGGATGGTGGAGGGCTCCCACCCCAGGGCCCCTCTATCCGCAGCAGGGGTGGGATTGAAACTCAATCTGGACCAGCTCAGCTCCCACTCTGCGCTGCTTGGGACCAAATTTGGGTCTTGCAAGATGGCAGCCAACAGCCTGAGTCCACACTTCAACCCAAAACATTTTCTGTTTGAGTTACAAAGTGTTATTTAAAATCTGGAAATTTCACCAAAAAATCCAGATTCCATGCTTTGCTTAAAAAAAAAAGAAGATGATGATGATGATCTTGCCAATATTGGCAACATTCCTGAATGGTAGGGTCAGCAGACGACAGCCCACAGGGACCTGTCACCTGTTTTTATAAATAAAGTTTTATTGGAAACAGCCACGTTCCTCTGTTTACGTATTGTCTAAGGCGGCGTTCGCTCCACAGCGGCGAGTGGAATGCAGTCGTGTGCCGCATGATGACTTTTCCGTCACTGACGGTCTGCATATGCGACAGTGGTCCCATAAGATTAAGATGAGCACCATATAGCTTAGGTGTGTAGTGGGCTATACCATCTAGGTTTGTGTAAGTGCACTCTGATGTTCGCACAAGGAGAAAATCGCCTAATGACACATTTCTCAGAATGTATCCCCGTTGTTAAGCAACGCGTGACTGTAATTGCAACAGAGACCATATGGCTGCAATGCTGAAATATTTACAGTCTAACCCTTTGCACAAAAAGTATGCAGACCCCTACTGGTGGCAGTAGCCAGCTGGATTTGTGTCACAGCTACCCCCAGTATTTGTTAGAATTTAGGTACAGCTGAGGGCACTTTGGTCCCCAAACAACGGTAGTTTAGAGATGATAGACGCTTATTGTTTTCTCATTTGACAGTTTGGGCATTAACAGCCCAGAGATGATATGGCACAGCCGGTGCTGGCGTCCAGGCTCTTTCTGTGACGTTGCTCCACCATCCTGGGGGACTGCCCTTGTCCAAAATGTCCCACCACATCCACATCCGGCCAGCAGGAAGTAGGAGATGCAGGGGAGGCACCCCCACTTCCTGCACGGGCGTTGCCAGAAATCACACAGCGCTCCCTCCCACAGCTCCGCCAAAAGTTGGTCATGGCCCCGTCCAGCTGTGAGGGAGGCTGAGAATATAACCTCCATTCTGGCAGCCTTGTGCCCAGCTAGTCATTCTGTTGCTGTGGAGAAGGAGCAGATGGGCGCTGGGGTGACAGCAGAGTCTGCGGCACTTCCCGGAAGGGCGGGGATCTCCATTCCCCACACGTGTTCCCTTCTCTCATTCTCGGTCCATTTCATTCGTTTACAGGAGCATCTGAACCTCTATGAGTTTCTGTGCCCGGTTGTCAATTATGCACATTCCCTCCCAGGAGAGAGGAAGAAAAGGAGCTGATGAACTCGGGGGCAGAGGAAAGGTCGCAGGCGTGGGATTGTGCAAAATGTGTCCCCCTGTTACATAAACTCGTGATTGGGTAGCATTGGGCCAAGTGCACTCCCCAAGCTGGTACTCAAAACGCTGGGGCCGGGCGGAGGATGCGGTGCACTTTCAAAGCTGTGAGGCGGTGGGGATTGTGGTCAGGATGCTCGCTCCTCCCGGGGAAGAAAACGCCATCATCTGAGCAGCGCTGAGCTGATCCCGCCTCGCTCCTGGATACGCTCCCTTCTGCGGCTTCCCCCTTGCTTCTCCTCCCCACCTGCAGCTCCTTTCCAGGCCCCAGGCTGCTGTCTCACCACCCTGACCCCTTCCTCTGGAGCCCAGGGCCCCTTCTCCAGCTAGACTCATTTCCCCACCAGGAAGTTTACCCCCTTTTTGTGCCATGGGACCCCCACGGCATCTCATGAAGGCTCTGGATCCTTTTCAGAATAATATCTTCAAATTAAATGCCTAGAAGAAAATACACAAAATTACAAAGGAAGCCAGTTATATCAAAATACTTTACGAACTGTGATATGTATGCTGCTTTCTACGTTAAATCCCACGATGTACGATTATTTAGCCGATAACTGATAGGTCTGATACCATCCACTTTCAAAGTAGTGCCGGCTTAAATGGTATTTTGAGATGTGTGTGTTAACTGTAATGTGATATGAAAATATCTGTGACTTCTGTGGGTGACAAAGACACGTGCACTACCGTTACTGTGATTGAAGGAGATGCTAGTTAGAGGATAACGAAAATAAAGATGTCGTTTTCCCACCCAGGGTCACGGACCACAGATTAAGAACCTGTTCCTTCCGTGATCTCTTCAATTCCGTGGCGTTAAATGCCGTCTAAATGCTGACAACTCCCAAATGTCTACCCCCAGCCCAGACCTCTCCCCTGAACCTGGGTGCATATCTCCAGCTGCCGCCCTGTCTCCACCTCGATGTCTAACCCGCCCCACCAGGTTAACGTGTCTACCTTGAGCTCTCCATCATCCCCCAGAACCTGCCCCCCGACGATGCCTCCTTCCTCAGTGACGGCAGATCTGTGTTTGTTGCTTGGACCAAATACCTTGAAATTATCCTTAACTCCTCTTCCTTCTTTCCTGCACCACATCTAATCAGTCAGCAAATCCTGTTGGTTCCACCTTCAAACATAGCCTGAAACTGGGCCAGCCCAGTGGTGTAGTGATTAAGTTCACGCATTCCGCTTCAGCAGCCCAGGGTTCGTGGGTGTGGATCCTCGGCACAGACCTACACACCGCTCATCAAGCCATGCTGTGGCAGCATCCCACATACAAAATAGAGGAAGATTGCCACAGATGTTAGCTCAGGGCCAATCTTCCTCACCAAAAATAAAAAGGCCTGAAACCCACCAAGCCCTCTGCTCCAACCTGCTTAGAACCATCCCACGTGACAGCCTCCCAGAGTCTCACTTCCCCACCTCATACTGTTCTCAACCCTAGAGTATAAGCTCAGTGGGGACACAGTTTTTCTTGTTTGTGAATTTTTTTTAAAAGATTTTATTTTTCTGTTTTCTCCCAAATCCCCCCAGTACATACTTGTGTATTTTAGTTGTGGGTCCTTCTAGTTGTGGCATGTGGGATGCCGCCTCTGCATGGCCTGATGAGTAGTGCCATGTCCACACCCAGGATCCGAACCAGCGAAACCCTGGGCCACCGAAGTGGAGCGTGCAAACTTAACCACTCGGCCACGGGGCCAGCCCCTTGTTTGTGAATTTATTCTTTTTTTTTCCAACAGTATCCCCAGTACCTAGAACGATGCCTGGTACATAAGCACCCCTCTTCTAATGTCTAGTGAATGAATGAATGAATATATAACATCGTGATAAGTAATATTATTATAATAAAAAGAATAATCAGCATTTGGGGGGCAGTTTCCCTACATTTTCTCATTGAATCCTTCCCAACTTCGTCAGGTAAGCGTATTATTATCCCCATTTTACAGTTGGGAAGACTGAGCTGCTAGGTGGAAGTGGCTGCATTTAAACCCAGGCTGTCGCCTCCAGAGCCCACACTCAACCTCCCAGGATAAAAGTCGTTCCTCAAACCCTGCACTTCTGGAAAGACTGGTCCAGATGATGTCTCTGCATCCTGCCTGTGTCCCCATGCCGAGGCTTCGAGAAAGGCAAAGGCTGAGGCTCTGGGGACGGCCCTCCCTCCACAGCCCATGGTGCGGATGGACCCTGGACGGATGGATCATGGGGAGTGGCCTCAGTGCGGAGTCTCTCTTCGCCCTGGAATTATGGCAGAAAGGGGTTGGAAGCTGGTCTGAGCCCATCGAGACGCAGGATCACTTGGATGACAAGGTCCGTTTGTCCTTGTCCCTGCCCTTAGCCACTGAGCGGCCCAATTGCTGTTTCCTTTTTCGCTCGAGGGTTTCCCTGCCTCTCCCTGCCCCGGCGGATGGGAGATGCTCCCGTCTGCGGTGACTGGGCTGCCGTCCCGCCGAGATGCAGGACCAGGTGGGAGCCCAGAGCTGGGCTGGAGGTGTGCCACCTGGATTTGAGTCTCAGCCCTGCCACTCACCAGTGGTAGGACATTGGGCAAAAAGGGACTTCGCCTCTCTGTGCCTCAGTTTCTCCAACTGTAAAATGAGGACAAAAATAGCATCTTCCTGATTGGGTTGTTATGGAACATTGTCATCATCCGACCCAGTGGTTATCAAAGTGTGCCCAGGACCCTGGACCCCAAGCTGTTTCATGATAATACCAAGACATTTGCCTTTTCGCCCTCGTTTTCCTCAGGGGTGCGGTGTTTTCCAGAGGGAACATAGCATCCCCACAATTATCTAAAAATGATATTAACCTACTCCTCCCCTCCCCACACGCATGTCTGCGTGAGCTGGGATTTTTCATGAAACGTGACCGAAACAGCATATCGCAACAGACTGAAGGCAGAAGTAGCTGTGAGAATTCAGCTGTGTTCTCTTAAACCGGATGTTAAAGACGTTTGCAAAAATGTAGAACAGTACAGCGTTTCTCACTAATTTTATTTTGTTTTGGGAAAATAAATTTATTCTTTTAAAAAACGTATATTAACAAGGAGCAGCTTTGTTCTTACTAATTTTTTTTTCCTTCTTCTCCCCAAAGCCCCCTGGCACATAGTTGTGTATTTTTAGTTGTGGGTCCTTCTGGTTGTGGTATGTGGGACACCGCCTCAGCATGGCCTGATGAGCGGTGCCATGTCCGCGCCCAGGATCTGAACCAGCGAAACCCAGGGCTGCCAAAGTGGAGCACGCGAACTTAACCACTCGGCCATGGGGCCGGCCCCTGTTCTTACTATTTTTAAATTTCTCAGTTTTCGTTTCTAATAGAGTAACCATCACTAGACATATGTGACATCAACAGGACTCTTTGGGGTCCTCAATAATTGTTAAGAGTCTAGAGGGACCCTGACACCAAAACGCCTGAGAGCTGCTGACCGACACTGGCCTGGGGGCCCCCTCCAGTTTTGCAGAGCGCCTCCACCGCAAAGTCATGTCTCGTGTGGATTAAAGAGATCCAGATTCAACCAGAAGATGCCGCAGCATCAAATAGAAAGACATCAGTTTAACGATTCTGCCCGCTGTTCCACTCAAACCGTGCGCCTGGGTGATGGGCAACGAGAATCCGCTCTTCCTCAGTCGACACGGTTCCCACAGGCCCCCGTACCTTGTGGTCGTTGGTTCAACCATGTGCTCATTTATCCGAGGGATGTCTGTTGAGGCCTGACTGCTTGCCCAGCCCTGTTCCAGATAGAAGGACACGGTGAGAGCAAGGCACGTGAAACCCCTGCCTTCAAGGGGCTGGTGTTCCAGCTGAGAAGGCAAGTGATAAAGACACGTTTGTCAGGTGGTGCTAAACACTGTGGAGAAACAAAGTCAGGAGGAGAAGGACAGCCAAGGGCGGGGAGCGGCCATTTTAAGAGGATGGTTAGGCAGGTAACCCAATGAGGTAACATTTGAACAAATAGCTGGGAAAGGAGTAAATGGTCTGTGCAGGTGTCTGAGGAAGATGCTTGCTTCAGAAGGAAGAGCAAGAGCAAAGGTCCTGAGGCAGAAATGAGCTCCAGGGGCTGAGAGGACAGTAGGAGGCCACTGCAGCTGGAGCAGGATGGGCCAAGGCCAAGCCGGGGAGATGAGGGCAGGAAGGGGGCAGAAGACGGATCATGTGGGACCTTGCAGGCCATGACAAGGACTGTGAAATTTGGTTCAACAGAGATGCAGAGACACTGAAAGGTTCTGAGCAGAATTGTGGCTTGATCAGATTTGTGATTTAACGGAATCCTTCTGGCTACTGTGGAGGTTGGAAGGACAAGGTTCCAGCAAGGTCCAGACAAGGGAGGGTGGTGCCCCAGACCAAGCCAGTCACAGCGAGAGGTGAGAAGTGCCAGTCCTCGTCAGTTCTGAAGATGGAGCTGCTGTGACACATTGTCAGTGGCTGTGAGGGGAGAGGAGCTGGAGACCTCCAGTGTGTGTGACCCGAGCAGCTGGCATTTCCTGGGATGCTGGGCAAGAAGCAAGCTGAGGATGACCCGTCACGAGTCCAGCTTGAAATGCCTGTTTGGTACCAAATGAATTGACCTGAAGGGAAATATTAAGTTTGTAACAGTCCAAACGATACAGAAAAATGGCAAAACATGAGGAAGACGCACACCGACAACTTGAATTTAGAAGATGTCACGAAGGGCAAAGACCCCTTTTTGTTTTCCCCGCCTCCTTGCGTGTGCAATGGAGTGGTTGATTCCGGGAAAGATGGACTTTCCGAAGTGTTCTACTTTATTTTTCACTGACCTTTCCAAATTGCTTTGGCAAACACTGTTTATTGTCGTTGGCTCGCCTCCGCGCTCCGGCCCATCCTTGCTAATAGATGTGTGTCATGCTCAGCCGACTTCTTTGTGCAGCATAAACATCCTCCCCTGAGCTCATGGCTGGAGTCTCCGAGGGGCCTTGTCGTTTTCCGGGACGGCGGCGCATCTGGTTTCTAACGGCCGTTTTCGTTTCTCCAGAAACGTGAGCCTTCCTCCCCTCCTTGATAAGGGAAAGCAGGCTGCGTTTGGGGAACTCACAGTTCCTTTTTTTGGAGTTCTCACTCTGTGCCAGACGTGATCTCATGTGTGCCTGCTCCCGTTTCATAGATGAGGTCACTGAGGCCTAGAGAGGAGCGCTCCCTTGCCCGCGGAGGCAGGGCGCGAACCCCAGCCCTCTGCCTCGGGGCACCCAGCTCTTCAGGACCACGCTGCACCCCCTCCGTCGCTGGACACCCACACGACTTTTGAACCTGTGCATCCAGCACAGGGTTTCTCAATCTCAGCATCAGGGACCCTTTAGAGTCGGATAATTCTTTGTGTGGGGCTGTCCTGTGCATTATAGGGTTTGGCAGCATCTCTGGCCTCCACCCGCTAGATCCCAGTAGCACCCTCACTCCCCAAGATGTGACAACCAAAAATGTCTCCAGACATTGCCTAGTGTCCCCTGGGGGGCAGATCGCCCCCGTTGGCCTGATACATGTCCAGTGCACTCTGTGCACAGACAGGCTTTGGGTCGACATCTCTACCACCCCCGCTGTCTCCTTTCCCAACAGGCAACGTTCGCTCCTGCAGATGCTGTCAGAGAAATCCCTTTAAGGAAAACAGTTAGTTGTCACTTCTCTAGCCCTCCTGTCCTCCCAGGGACGCTGTGAGGGTGAAGACACTCGATGGGGCAGCTTTGCCCTGCACGGCCTGTGTGTCTCACCCAGGTCCACTGACCCGTCATCTTGTCAGCAGCTGTCACCGTGTGCCCACTCAGCCAGGGGCAAGGGGCTAGAGCACCTGGCAAAGGCCCCTGCCTCGTGGACCCAACAGTCTAGGCGGGGAGACAATGATACACAAGAAAACAAGCACATCTACAGGGTCATTTCGGACTGCTGAGTCTTGTGAGTATAGAAAGATGGGTGACTTTCGACAGGTGATCAGGGCCAGCTTCCCAGAGGAGGTGACATCTCATCTGCGACATGACAGAGAGAAGGAGCCTGGCCATGTGAGAAGGGGGGAGGCGAGTGTCCAAGGCAGAGGGGAGAGCAGGTGCAAATGCCCGGGGGTGGCAGTGAGCTTGGCGTGTTTAGGGCTCAGGAGGCCTGGGGAGGCTGGACCGGAGTGAGCCGAGGGGCAAGTTGGGGGACGAGGGCAGAGACAGCAGGCGGGCGGGCAAGTCACTGAGCGGAATGGCGTGCCGGGTCTTGGGTTCAGAAGGGTCCTTCTGGTCGTTTGGCGGTGACTGGGTTCTGGGAAGGCAAAAAGGGAGGCAGCAAGTCCAGGTGGAGGCCATCTCAAATGAGGATGAGGAGGCCAGATTCACTTCCGTCTCTTTTTTGGACTTCCTCACTCTGACGGCCTTGCCTCTTTCGTTTGGGCTCCTGAACACTGGGTCTGAGCATTGGGCTGCAGCTCTGGAGCAAGTTTCTCATCACAGAGTCTTCCAGAACTCCAACCCTGTTTCGGCCTTAGAGTCTGATCGAGACTCAGAGTCCCAGGGTAGAGTCTGCTTGGCCAAGCTCAGCCACACTCCCACCCCTAGCGTGGAGAAGGGCACCTTGATTGACATTTGGGACCTTTGTATTTGGGAGGACCCGGGGGTGCAGTGGCTGTGGCTTTTCAGGGGCTATCTGAAAGAATGTGTGTGCGTATTCATGCATGTGTGTCTACACTGGTATATCAGCTCCAAAATATGGGGGAAACTACCAAATCAAAACGAATAAATATCTAATGAATTATTTCTATTTGAATATAAATAATGAAATGTAGCTTGATTCAACCGGTCAACCCTGGGCTGTTTCGACTCTTAGTTATTTATCGATTGTCTCTAATGTAGGATGTGGGCGGAGGTGGTACGGGATGAACGGGTACCCGGAGACGCCAGTGGCCTTCAAACAGCCTTGTTGACAGTTCCACCCAGATGGCCCATGATGGGGGAGAGGAAGTTCCCCACGGGCGTTGGGTGCTGTCAGTCCCATTAGCTGCCATTTGCTAGGCACTTAGGGTGTGCCAGGTACCAGTTCACATTCTTACGCATGTTAGTTCCTTCACTCCGAGTGACAGCAGGAGTGGCTTACTGTCCTCGTGGCCCACTGAGGCACAGAGGGATGAAGTCATTTGCCTGGGGTCCCGCGGTTAGGAGGTGGCAGACCCGGGTTCAAACCCAGACAGTCTGGCCGCAGAGACACATTCTTGCCTGGTCTTCCATGTCGCCGGCTCCTATGTTACTGGGAGAAAAGGGAATGGCTGCCAGGAGATGCAAAACAACAGTGCCCCCCACGTCAGCCCGACCACGCTCCAGCCGGAGAGTGACCCTGGGCCTCCTGTTAGTTTCCAGCTGCTGAAGTCCCCTCTCCCCCGTACCAAAAGGATGCCTCTGGCTGCCCTCCTGTGCAGGTTTATCACCAGCTCGTCTCGGTCCCCAGTCGCCGCAAGACACAGCTTTTACAGACCACAAATGCGATTATGACAAGGCAATTTCAGTGAGATCCAGGGCTGGGAGAGAGACGAGAAGGGCCTGGGCTCCCATGAGAGTGAATGGTTCTGCAACAGCACTTCACTCAGACAAATGGAGAGAAAGCAGCCGCCCAGGGAGGCGGGCGTGCGGCGCTCTCCAGACGAAGAGCCGCCAGCGCGGGCCTGCAGGACCTGGAGAGGGTGATGAAGGGACCTGAGGACTGAGTCCCCTCAGCGGGCGGGGGAGAGGGTGGGCTCTGCCATCTGCCTCTGCAGGGACGCCATTCAACAAGTCAAACGGAGCAAGAAGTTGGCTAGGAAAGGGCCACTGTGATGATGAAACTATGACAGTTAGTGGGTGCTTGTTTTGCGCCGGTTCTAAGCAACATGCCCATGTTAGTTCTCACAACAGCTCCATGTCATTATCCCCATTTTATAAAGATAAACGGAGAAACTGAGGTATCACGATTAAACCACTCGCCCAGGGGCACACAGCTTTCGATGTTGCGAAATGTCTCCAAGGCTCCCTTTCATGGGAAGTGTTTTTTCCAGCATCACTTCCTCTGGATCTTCATGTTTTTCATCACAGCCACTTTTCCTCCTTTATGTCCCTGATTAAGTTCACCCTCGACTAAGCTCGTCGGCTGCTATCTGAGTCTCCCGCCCGGGGAGTGTCCACATCCCCTCCGTCAGCTCCATTTCTTCTGTAACTCCATTTACATTTGACTCAAGCTTCCATTTCAGCCTTCTAACATTTTATTTCTTTGCTGCACTCTCATCTCTGTTGGCCAGTTCTCTCCTTCGATAATCCGCTTTTGTAAAGCGTCTTGGAGATTTGTCACTGGGAGACAGGGCGGCAACACAACTACGTGCATTCCTGTCTGTGCGTGAACTGAATGCCAGATGCCCCGTGACCGGTCACCGATAGACTTTGCGAGAAGTCATGTGACTGGCCGCTGATCCTGATGTGCATGTGTTATTTACGCAACAGTCTGTGGACCAGAGAGCTTGTTGCAGAGTTTGTGCTTTAGACAATTGCAGTTAATATCCTGCGGTAGCCGGGTTTGAACCACGTTGTGGGAGACTGGCATTTAAGTAAACTGTGGAAAGTGACATTTGTGCATGTGAG
Organism: Equus caballus; assembly: GCF_041296265.1. Taxonomy (NCBI): domain Eukaryota; kingdom Metazoa; phylum Chordata; class Mammalia; order Perissodactyla; family Equidae; genus Equus; species Equus caballus. The sequence continues at coordinate 37,382,647 of NC_091705.1, read as the reverse complement.
GACCGTGCAAAGCAAGGACTGCCTGTGTTGGCTGCTCCTGTTCTTGTTGTCGTTGCCACCCTCTGTTGTGTCATCGTTGGGTCATTCTTTGCACTGCGGAGCCCCTCACTGCCCTGGCCCAGATCAGAGCCTTCTCCTTAACTGACATTGCTTCCTCCAGCTCCCACAGGCCTGTTTTAAACCTCAGAGGGATCCTTCACCCCACACAGGGAATTTTGTTCTCCACCAAAGGCTGGACAACTTTTCCTGCAGAGGGCTAGATAGTAAAGATTTTGGACTTGCAGCCACATGGTCCCTGTTGCAACAACCAATTCTGCAATTGTAGTGTGCGTGCGGCCAGAACGATATATAAACAAATGGGTGTGGCTTTGTGCCAGAGAAATTATTTGCAGAAACAGGTGGCAGGCTGGATTTGGCTTGGCAGACTCTGCTCCACTCTAAGCATCTCATCGTCCTTTCCTGGAGTCTTTTAATTGCAGGTGAAAGAACTTAAACTGAATTGAGCAAACAAAGCAACAATAACATAAGGAATTTATTGGTTTACATAACTCAGGGTTTCTCAACCTCGGCACTACTGACATTTTGGGCCAGATAATTCTTTGTGCAGGTGGGCTGTCCTCTGCATTATAGGATGTTTACCAGCATCCCTGGCCTCTACCCACTAGCTCCCAGTAGCACCCACACACCCCCAGTTGTGACAACTAAAATGTCCCTGTTGTCCAACGTTCCCTAACTGAGAACCAGTAATATAACTGAAACTACTAGCATTAGAGGGGGCTTCAGGTAAGAGTGGACCCAGGGACTCAAACCAGCCTCTCTCTTTATTCATCTCTCTCTCTCTATTCTCTCTGTCTCTCTCTTACACACACACACACACACACACACACACACCCCTCTGCTGCTTTGTTCCATGTTGCTTCACACTCAAATAGACTCTCCCCTCTTGGTGGCAAGATGGCTGCCAGCAGCTTCAAGCATATGTCCCACCAGCTTCAAGCCCTATGGAAGAATTTCTCTTTTCCAGTAGCTCCCTGAGAATCGCAGGACTGACTCTCATTGGCCCAGCGTGGGTTACACGCCTATCCCTGAACCAGTGGCAGTAGCCAAGGGAAGGCAGTGCTCTGATTGGTCAGGCTGAGATTATGCATGCAGCCCTAAACTCAGGACTTAAGAGCCCATGTGTACTTAAGTAAGGAAGTGGTGGTACCCAAAAGACCACATTCGGGACCAGGCAGGAAAAACAAAAGTCTCCCCTGCCAGGTGTAAATTTCCACCCAGTGCCGGGCACGTGGGAGGCAGTAAGTGCCCCATCCTTTCCACTGACGCCAGCCCTGCTTCCTCGGAGCGGCCGTCAGCCGGCACGTTGTCAATGGCCCTTCCTGGCCTGGTATTAATTCCTTTCAATCTGCCTGCCAGGTTGTTCCACCCCCGGAGCAGACCCCATTTGCTCTTCCTCGTGCACCGTCCCAGCCACGAAGGCTCAGTGACTCCAGGCTCTAGCCGCGACATGGGCTGTATTTTTAATCTTGATTTTAATTCCAGCTCATTCTCCTGGTTGTATCTCCCAGCCCCGGAGCCCTGGGGCCCATGCTAATTTGTTTCTCCCACCTCAACTGGTGCCGGAGTAACCATTTTTAAAACTACCTTGGGGAAATCTAATCAAATGAGAGCAAAATCTAATTTGGCACTAAAAGCCTTTGACTGAAGCCCTGTTTTCTAGGGCCTTGTGGAGCTCGAATAATAAACTCTTTCTGGATGTTTTAAGGGTTGGTGGTGAGAGAGGAGAGAGATGTAAAAGAGGAGATTCTAGCAGAGGAAATAGCTCCTGACGCTTTGACACCCGTGGCATCGGACGACAATGAGCAGGGGTACTTCCAAAGGCACCCACTTCCCACCCCCAAGAAATAGTTCTCCTGCCAGCCAGGCCAAGAAGTCAGCCTCTTTAGCATTCCAGGCTGCACGTTTATCAGAAAGACCTTGGCCCAAATCTTCAGGGAAAAAGCAGTAGGATCATCAGCCGGGGGCTGGGGAGACCCCAGTTCCCCAGTGGGGAATTCAGTGGGCCCCTTTCTCCGGCTTTCATTCAAAACAGTGAAGTTCTGTGCTGGTTAAATCACTTGTGGTCCTAGGTTCCTTTCACAATGTGTCAGAAGCCGTGGACCTGTTTCCAGGCAAATGCACACAAAATGCAAAATCTGGTGTGTTGTATTTCAGGGGACATGTGGCCCCCTTCAGGTTTCCCTGTCGTGCTTTCTGTTGCTTCTCCTCAATGTGGCCTCCAGGATCCTCATGATCTGGCCCTTCTACCTTATGTTGTCCTCTCTTCTCTCCCTCGCTGGCCTCCTTGGGCTCCTCAGATGCCCCCAAGTTTGTTCCTGCCTCAGGACCTTTGCATTGCTATTCCCTCTGCCTGGAGCAGTTTTCCTTGTGTTGCCCTGTTCCCTCTGACTCGTTCTCATCCCTCTGAGGCCTCCTCTGACCGCTTGGCCCAGTGGTGCCTCTAGTGGTCCATGTCTGGTCACTTTGTCGCATCATCATCCTGTATTTTCTTCATTACTGTTATCACCAACAACACCATCTTTATTTGTCACAGTACTCCCATCAGAATGTCAGCCCCATGAGGGCAGGGATCCTGTTGGTCTCATTCACTGCTGTGTTTCCAGTGCCTAGGATAGCTCCTGCATACCATCGGTGTTTAATAAATAGTTGTTGAATGGATCTATTAACTTTTACCATACCTGGGCACACTGATTTTTTATTTAGTTAGTATTTTTTTCTCAATTATTTTATTCTTTTTACTTCATTTATTTCAAAGGAAACTGTTACGTCACCACCAGTATTATTTATCCTGAATGGAAAGTGTTGGGGCTCCATGAGGGGTCTTGTTAAATTTCATCCTCTTCCTTATTGAGGTTCTGAACCAATTGAGAAATAGAACTAAGGAGTCAGCAGATGGAAGCCGGAATCATGTCTTGATAAATCTGATAGAGGCCGGGTTTGAGGGCATGACTTCCTTTGGAGGGCATTTGCACTTCCGGATGCTAAGCTCCAGAGTTAAGCAGGCCTCCCGCTGAGCCAGGCCCACGCCTCTCTCCTCCTTATCCCGCAAGAGCGAGCCCCCTTAGACCAGCGTTTCCTGAAGGCGGAGGAAGCACTGGGTTCTGCACGCCCAGTTTGTCCCTCCAGACCCACCAGTCGTGTGTGCTGGGGGTCAGCAGACTCCAGCCCGTGGCCAAGTCTGGCCCGCCGTCTGTTTTTGTAAATAAAGTTTTATTGGGACAGAGCCGCGCCCGCTTGTCTGTGTCTCGTCTGTGACGGTTTTGACAACAGCAGCATTGAGGGGTTGCAGCAGAGACTGGCCCACAAACCCAAGAATGTTTACTCTCTGGGCATTTACAGGACCGGTTGCCGACCCTGCTGTATGTCATTCTCCCCCGAGGAGGAGGAGCAGGAGGGAAAGGAGAGAGGCCACTATTGGCAGAGTAGAGCTCCCTACGCGGCGAGAGAAGTGTCAGAGTGGAGAATAAGGTCCCTGAGGTTGAGTGGATCGTGTTCCTGGACTCGATCTCCAGGGCCTTTTCGGCTCCCGCCGTGCGTGCGGTTCTTTTACTAGGAAAGGAAGGTGTGGGGCGCTGGCGGGAGTTGTTCAGATCGCGGTTTCTCAACTCCAGGCTGCCGGCCGACGTTCTGCACTGGGTGACTCTGTGGTGGGGCCGCCTAAGCCCCATCGCATGTTTCGCAGCATCCTGGCCTCTACCATTCGATGCCAGTAGCTCCTCCCACCCCACGTTGTGACAACCAGAAATGTCCGCAGACGTTGCCAGGGGTCCCCTGAGGGGCAGGAGCGCCCCTGGCTGAGCCACCGCTTCCGAGGATGGATGTCGCGCAGGGTCTGAACCCGCTGTGTTCTGAGGAAGAAACTCAGGCCTTCAGCTGGCCTGTTCCTTTGCTGCTGCCTCGTGCTCCAGCTGGTTTCTCAGTCCTTACAGGCTGACAGCAGCCAGGGACGCGCCGTCACCGTTTAACTGGGCACCCGCCACCCACTTACATTTCACTCTCTGAATATTGGATGCTCCTCGGGATGCAGAGCCAGGGCAGCCAGTCCCGCCCCCGCTCCCCACAACGCCAGCTTCCCTCCGTTTGTCTTTGCCCTGCCCTCCATGCGAAGGGAGGCCCCCAGCCTGGGCCTTGTCCTGAGACCCCTCAGGGACACTCCCTTCCTATTTTCACCCCCTCTTGGTGCCCGATCCTTCCACGAGGTGTTTCATCAGCTCCTCCCTCGGGAGCACTCCCTTCCTGGCCCTGCGTGTGGGGAGGACTGCCTGGCGGTGCCTCTCTTTACCTGCACCCTGGGGATGCGGAATCCTACTGCTCAGGTTCTGAGGGGTCTTCCCACCGCTGCACAGGGCCAGCCACCTGCCAGCTCTCCAGGAGGACCCCGGGGAGGACTCCAGCTCCACCACAGCCCCTCCTGGCCCAGGCCTCTCTTCTCCGGGCCGACAGGCCTCCAGCGCTCTCCATGCTCTCTCGAAGGTTCCAGGTGGAGGGCCCATCTTATCCTCCGCTGGCATCATAGCCCGGCCCCAGCCTGCTCCTTCCTCCTCTGTGGAGGTTCACCTCCCCTGTCTGTCTTCCCATCGTGGGCTCTGAACTGACACCCACTGAACAGTCTGTCAGGCCAGTTCTAAGCCCTCTGCTGTACCATCTCTTTAACTCTTAACCCTGAACTCTCCAATTCTTGCCCTCTCGGCGGTAGGTCCAGAATGTCTTGGAGCCCCAGTGTCCTCATCAGAGAGAGAGGGCCAGCAAAGGGCCTCTGTTTCTGGAAAAACTCTCACAGGTTTTTCCATTTCATAAAAATGGCTTTACAGGTTATAATTATTTAAAATCGTACTTGCTCTTTGGGAAGAAAAAAGAACAGAAAGTATTGCGAAGAAGATCTTGTCTGTTACCTCCTCACCCACAGTCTTTCGCTGTGTCCCCATCCGGTTGAATGCGGTTGATGCTTTTTAAGTCAGCTTCGGTGGTCATGCACGTACGCACGCGGGGAAGTACTCTGCTTCTGCGTGTCCTACTCTGCTTCTGCGTGTCCAGCTCAGTGGAGTTTCACCAGCTGAGCCACCTGTGTCCCAGCAGAAATAGAACGAGGCCCTCGCCCGAGAAGCCTGCCACCACCCGGACCCCTTCCACTCCTCCCTGTGTCCAGAGAGAACCACTGCTCCTCCTCCCAACAGCATAGATCTGTTTGCCTATTTTTGAACTTCATATAGATGGGATCATGCAATGTGCATTCTTTCATATCTGGCTTATTTCTCTTAAATTATTAGATGGTTGGGATGCGGCCATGTTATTGAACGTGGCACTAGTTCTTTCTCGTTTCCATGTCCTATTTCATTATACAAATGTGCAGCATGTATTTATGCATCCTTTTGTGGATGGACATCTGATTGGTTTCTAGTTATTTGCCATCATGAATACTGCTGCTGTGAGCGCGTCGTGCACGTGACTTTTGGTGAACATAGGAATACAGTGCTTTTGAGTAAAAGCCAGGAGTCGAATCGCTGGGTCAGAAGGTAGGAACATGTTCAAGTTTAGCAGACACTGCCGAACTTGTGGTTGGAGCAGTTTGCAGGCCCGCCAGCAGAATGTGAGCTCCACCTGCTCTGCATTCCCACCAACCCTGGGTGTTGTTCGTTTTTTTAATGTTAGCCATTCTGGTCACCGTACAGTAGATAGAATTCAAGGAGTCCATGAACTCAAATGAACAAAAGTTACACTTTTATATTTTCATTGACCACAACTGAAACTTAGCATTTGCATCAGTTATGAACACAGGCTCCAAACCACAGCAGCTCAGCAGAGTCTGTAACTCTGTCATGCATAGAAATCACCGAGATTTTAATTGCAAATACTGCAGAGTATTTCCACTCATCACTACTTTGAAATTATCACCTTCTTCAAGATCTTGCTTTTCATGTCTTAATAAAAACAAAAAAAAGGACACATTACTATATGGCAAGTTCTTCTAATATTTTAATAACTATATTTTGAGATCATCAGTTTTCTCTGTAATTCTCTGTATTTTATTTTATACACGTGAGGACAGTTGAGAAGGAGATCCTAGGCGTCACTTGCTTGCAGGGGGCTCTGTGGCCCCGGGGATGGTGTGTGCGGGCCTTGGGCACATGATGGCTGAGTGATGAGTAGAGGACGCCTTGGCCCCCGCTTTCTCACCTCGGGTCCTTCTTCCCCTCCAGCTTTCTTCGGGAAGTACCTGAATGAGTACAATGGCTCCTACGTGCCGCCTGGCTGGAAGGAGTGGGTCGGCCTCCTTAAAAACTCCCGCTTTTATAACTACACGCTCTGCCGGAACGGGGTGAAGGAGAAGCACGGCTCCGAGTACTCCAAGGTGAGTCCGCCCTTCCCGGCCGGTGGCGGGCGGGCGCTCAGCAGGTAGGAGCACGAGCCCTGCTACCTGGGTTCGGATCCTGACGCTTCCTGACAAGTGCGACCCTCAGCCGCTTACTCACATCCTCTGCTTCTCGGTTTTTCCATCTCTCAAATAATAGTCTGTTTCTGGGGATATTGTGTTTTAACAGTCGGCTGACGCAGAATATTCTTATAGAAAGTGTATAGGTCAATGAATTTTCACAAGCCGAAGACACATGTTACCAGCACCCAGGTAGGTCACGGAGCAGAATGTCACCACCCCCTCTGAAGGCCCCTCCTGTGACTCCTTCCACCAGCTCCCCTCCTGCAAGGATAACCATGGCTCAGCCTTCCGGCTTCGTGGATTAATTCTGTATCGGCTTCTCTCGCTGTATTTTGCTTCCTTGGCGCTGTGTTGAGATTCTTCCGTGCTGTTACGTGTGGGTGTAGATCCTTCAGTCTTGAGCCTTCATTGTGGACCGTGCCACAGTTTATTTGTTTGTTCCCCATGTCGTAATTTTTCTAGTTCCAATTTGCTTAATTGATAGAAGGTGAAGTGCACAGATCTTACGTAGACGCCTCGGGGAGTTTTCACCTGTGTGCGCGTCTGTTTAACCAGCGCCCGGCTCGAGCTTTAGAGCAGGTCCAGCCTCCAGAAGGCTCCCTCGTACACCTTTCCAGTCAAAACCCCCACCCACAGGCAACCCCCATTCTGACCTCTGTCACCGTGGATTGGTTTTGCCTGTTCTAGAACGTCACATAAATGGAGTCATATAGTGCATGTTCTTTGGTGCCTGGCTGTTTTCGCCCGGCGTGACGGCCGTGAGATTCAGCCGTGTGGTTGTGTGCATCAGCGCTGTGCACTTTCTGTTGCTGCGTAGGATTCTGTTGTATAGGTGCCAGGTGTTTATCCATTCAGTGACTGCTGGACACCCTGGCTGTCTCCAGTTTGGGCCTGTTATGAATTAAGCTGCTGTGAATATCTTTATGCTTGTCGTTTGGCTGCGTACCTGGGACATAGGATATGTTACGTGGTTGAGCCAGTTTACACTCCAGCCAGAGGCGTGTAAGGGTTCCAGTTGCTCCACTTTCCCCGTCAACACTGGTGTTGCCCTCTTTGTTGCAGCCGTTTTGCTGGGGGTGGAGTGTATCTCATTGCGGTTTCACCACAAAGGTGTCTGAGGATCATGGGAGCTGACCACGTGGAGCTTCAGCAGAGCCCCATACACACAGTAAACGCATCTCAGCTCGGAGCGGGCAGCGAACTTCCTCTGTGAAGGGCCGGATACTAAATATTTCACGCTTTACGAGCCATACCGTCCCTGTGGCAGCTGCTCAAGTCAGCCATTGGGGTGCAAAAGCAGCCATAGGTGATACGGAAACAAGCATGGCTGTGTGCTGATAAAACTTTATTTACAAAGACAAACAGTGGGCCCATTGTGGCCCACGGGCTGTAGTTTGCTGACCCTTGACTTAGATGATAATGGTAAGGAGGAGGAAGAGGAGAGACTGACAGTGGTGTTTCATCCAAACTTTCCATTAAAAAAAAATCTGGAGACTAACAAATATTCCTGCCCCATCTAAATCTTCAAAGTCAGCTCAGGCATCCCCCCACAGCTGGTACATTCTTTCTCAGATTGTCAGACCCATCCCTCTCTCTTCCCCACTCCCACTGCCACTAGCCCTGGGCTTGGCTTGCTGTCATAACCAGGGTTCTCTGGGTTAGTGTGACAGTTCATTGGGGCTGCCCTCTCCAGTTCATCTCTCTCTGAATTGCTACACAAGGCCCCTCAGCGGAAATCACGAGGGGACAGGCAGTCACACAAACAGGATAGCAAGCTGGGAGTAGGTGAGACAGTAGGGAGTGGTGGGGACTATGGAGAATGTGTCTGAAAGGGGGCAGCAAATTCTCAGATCGGGCCTGTTGGTCTCATGTAGACATGGGCCCAAGATGGCCAGGTTTTCTGATTTTTCAACAGAAACCACACATTTGTACATCTTCTCCTGTGAAATTTCATGATTTTTAAATATTGGTAATTAATTCAGACTTTTCGAAAATTCTACATGAATCAAGGTTGCCTGAGGGCCAGGCCTGACCCTCGGGTCTGCAGCCTTCGCACCCCATTGCGCTGTTCTGCCCGCTGCCCTGCAGCGGCTGTGCAGAGAGCTTCCCTCTGGGAGTCCGTGGACTTGGGGGGACGTTGATTGCGTTATTCACTCATTCCCTCAACAAGCGTTGATTCCTGTGCCAGGCGCTGGGTACCCAAGGGGGAACAAAGGCAGGCCCAGGTGCGAACCTCGTGGAGCTCTGTCTGGCACGTGGAGGCGCGTTATAAACTGTGAAGTGATGGCACTCTGTGCGCACGCACACACACATCAGCCCTGTCTCCTCTGTTTTGTCATCCCCAGTAGGAGCCATTTCAACCAGACGGGCTTTGTCGGTTATTACAACTGTCTCAAAATCTTTACTAGTGCTGTCCTGCCCTGAATCTATCCAAGTCTTATGCATCTTCTCTTCCATGAAGGCTTCCCGGAGTGCCTTAAACTACAAGATTTATTCTTTCTTGAATCAGACTGGCCTCTTTCAGTTTGTGAACAGAAACTCAACTCAACATGGCTCCCTTGAAAAGGAAACATAGTAGCCTTCTTAACTGATCCAGCAGTGATGACGTCAGACATGGCTGGATCCAGGGGCTCAAACTAAATCTCCAGGCACTGGTTTCTCTCTCCTCTAAGCTCTGCTGTCTTCTCTTGGCCCCATTCACAGACAGACTCCTTTGCCCTTGCCCTCGCCCCACCCTGGAGCCAGACCCTGGACCATGGGCTGAGAATAGAGCCCCAACTAACAGGGGAGCGTTTCCACCGGAAGAAGCTGACTAGATGCTCAACAGCCTAAAGATACCCTCTCCTGCTCCCCTTCTGGAAGCACTGGCACCTTTAGGGGTCCCTCCCTCCTGCCTTTGCCAGGTGATCACCACTGCTGTGTCCCCTTACTCAGTCTGATCGCCCCAGCCGCAGTGGCAGGAACCATGTGCCATCACCTGGGCAGCGCCCTCTCCCCTGACTCTGTGTCTCACTCTGCACATAGTAGGCCTCCCTGGCCTCCCAAGAGAATTAATTCCAAAGTCCTGGTGGGGGGTTCAGCAAGCCTGCTGGACTCCTTGGAAATAGAAATTATAGTTTCTTGGGGCCAAACATGCTGTTTCTCTCCCCCCAACCTCAGCAAAGCAGGTTCTCCAATACCTAGAAAAATCCGCCTGCTCCTTGTTGAAATTCCTCGCGTGTCCACGCCTGGTCTCAGAGCAGCCCGATAATGGAGTTACCCCGGGTACACGGAGTGCCCTCGGGACTGAGGAGGGGGATGTGGCAGGGCTGCTGTTTGGCCCCATTTCCACCACACACACATCTCCCCCTGTGAATGAGAGGAGCCCCCGTGACAGGTGGTAGGATTCCTGGGCCACCTGTTACTGGAGGCCTGGGAACGGAGGGATGGGGGGCCCCTCTGGAGTCAGCTGGCTCAGGTCCAGAGTTCAAGTCCTGAGGGTGGCAGTGGACATTGGGAGCCGCACCATCGGGAGGGAGCAGGAGTGAGCTCAGGGTTTCCAGCCGAGGCAGAGCCAGGAGCCCGTGCGCTGGCCCCGAAGTCTGGGAGGTAAGTTGCCTCTCCCAGGGCAGCGTCCTCGCTGGCCTCAGGGGCCTCGGTGGGCGGCCCAGGTGGGGAGGAAGTGGCAGCCCTTCCAAAGCCCCCCTTGAAAGGCCCTCTGAGGACTCTGTCCCGAGTCTCTAATCCCAGAGGTGGGCAGGTGCCACAGACGGGGTCCTGCTGGCAGGGTGGAAAGAGAGGCAGTGATGGAGCAAAGAATGACGTAGAGCAAGTATTGACGGCGGAGAGGGTCAGAGAAGGCAGAACAGGTGGCAGTGGGGGGACAGGAATGACCTAGGGTCGGGTCACGGAAAGGGGCTTCCAGGTGGGGTGGGAGAAGAGGCGCAGGTGGTGGGGAGGCTCTGAGGAATGGCGGTCTCCGTGCACTCATGCGTCTACCCTCTGGCCCAGCATTGGCACTTGTCTCTGTTCTGGAGAAACTTCCCTCGGTGCAGGAGGGGGCGTGGCTGAGCTGTTGGTTGCAGCTTTGTTTGTTTTTGAAAGAAACCAACAAAGAAACCCACCAATGCAGGAAATGACTAAATGACCGTGAAGCATCCTTCCCCTGGAGGATTCTGGAAAAAGACAAGGGGGTCTGCCTCTAAAGCCATCAGAATGGCTTAGGACATAAGACTGAGTGGAAAGAGTGGGTTGCAGAACTCGTCCTGGTCCCTGCTCAGATGCCACCTTCCTGGACCACCCTGCCTCCCTCCGTCCACTGATCACCACTGATGCTCTGACCTGTGTCTGTCACAGATTCCTTGGTTAATTGTCTGCCTCCTCCCACTGGAATACAGGCCCACGAAGGCAGGAATGTTCATCTGTCTTGTCACTGCTCTGCATGTTGGATGAATGAATGAAGATGCACAGTGCGGTATAATGAACGTAAGAAGGTGCATAAAGCAATGCTCTGACATATGCAACACCAGAAAGAGACTTCCTGGGAGGGGACAGAAGGGCCGAGATTGGGAGCGGGGGGAGGGGTAATCAAAAGGAACTGCAGCTTTGTTTCCCCCATTTTCATTTTCACAAGGAGATGCAGGCGTGTGATTCTTGAGGAACGATGACTGACACTCAGTTAGACGGATGGTGCTTCAGACACTGTTGGAATCATTTTACGTGAATTGAGCCATGCATTTCCCACCACTGCCTGTGAGGTGTATGCTGTTACTGTTCCCAACCGGCAGATGAGGAAACTGAGGCACAGAGAGGCTAAGAAGCTAGGCCACACAGCTAGGAAGTGGTAAAGCAGGGTTGGAACCCAGGCCATCTGCCTCAAAAATCTATTCTCTAAACTGTGAACCTTGGGCCCAGTCCTGCCCGCCCACTATTCTTGTACAACCCTTGAGCTTAGAATGGTTTTTACATTTCTAACGAGTTGAAAAAAAATCAGGAGAAGAGCAGTTTTCATGACGTGAAAATAACATGAAATTCAAGTTTTAGTGTGCACAAAGTTTTATTGGAGCACAGATGTGCCCGCTCATTGACACAGCGGCTGCTTCCACGCTACAGTGGCTGAGATGGGTGGTTGTAACTGAGCCGTCTGGCCTGGAAGCCTCAGGTATTTCCTCTCTGGCCCTTTACAGAAAAGGTTTGTTGACACGCAGTGTGAACCACAGTATACTCCTCTCATTAATAGTTTTGTTTGTTTGTGGGGGAAAAAGATGGATCAGACAAAAAACATGAAGGCCTGAGCTGGAGCTCTGAGCTTGTTGGTCTAGTGAGCTCAGTTTCCGCATCTGTAAAATGGGTACAGCGTCTGCTTCTCAAAGTTGCTCTGAAGGTCAGTTTGGCAAACGTTGGACAGCAGTGAGGCCAGTGTTCCCTGTGGTTCTCTCGGTGCAGGCTCCCTGCTCCGTGCTTTCTTCACTTAGCGAGTCCCTGTCCAGTGTCCCATCACCATCTGAAGAAGGGACTGTTGTTGGGCCCATTTTTAGATGCAGAAAAACGAGTGTTTCGCCCACAGCTAGCAGGCGATGAAGCTGGAATTTGAACCCAGTGTTTCTGACTCTGCTTCATGAACTATGATTGCTCCTTAAAGGGGGGTGAATCTCTTAAACACAGACTGGTGTAGACACCTCCTGGGGTGAGGCTCAGCATCATGATCGGGAACGAACGTTAGACAAACCTGATGCCCGGGAAGCCGATGGATCAGAAAGGAGACCCTCTGTTACACAAGGCTGACTCGCCAAGTGAAGAGAATACCAAGAGGTGGGCTTGGGGGCCCCCCCTGGGCTCGAGTCAACCTCCCCTCCTTGCCTCCCACCCCCCGCGCCCCCCAGGTCTCAGGGAGCAGAGCCCTTAGTTTCTGGGCACGGCCTGACAGCAGCCCGATGGCGCCCACATGGGGCTCCCCCAGCTGCAAATTTAACTAGGCCTGGGAGCCCAGAGACTCCAGTTTGGGGAGATGCCCTGTGAGATGTGGGGTGACCTGGCTTATGTCACCCAAGTTCAAACAGGAGGCAGAAAAGTCGGGTTCTAGGGGGCGAAAGTGTGAGCAGCTCCCCGTGGCACCCACGCGACGGGACGGGTTTCTCCCAGCACCTGGGTCCACACGGGCAGAGGAGCTTCCCGTCCCGTCAGCCGCGGCCCCCTCTTGTCGCTCTGTCCCCCGTCACCCCGAGGCTGCTGGAGGGTCCTAGGTGAGCAAGGTCGTCCCCTCCCTCCCAGTTCTCCTGCCTCCCTCTCAGCTCACTCATGGCAGTGCTCTTCCATGCGCTGCACAGGACCGTGAGTGCCGTGGGGACAGGGACCCGTGACCACTCCCCTGACCCTTAACAGGAGCCTGGCACCTGGGAACAGGCAGCCACAGGCATTTAATTGAGCGCATGAGTAATCGCTTCAGCAACTCAGAAACGGGGGCAAAGGCGAGCCAGAGGCATGGCGGGGAGGCCGTGTGCCAGCCCTGTCCCCGAGCTCCCCGGTCCCCAAGAACACCCACACCCTGCACCCCACATGCCCTCCCGGTTCCCTCCCGAGAAATCCTGTTGCCAAATGACTCCTTGGGGAAAAGGGCGCTTTTGCTCAGAGCCACAGGCTGGCAGCCTCCTCAGATGCACCGCGGCCCCTCTTGGCTCACTCATCAAAGGAAGCCAGTGGAGGTGAGGATGGAGAGGGCGGCGGGGGCGCACCCTGTCGGCACCAGGCAGGGCAGCCTCACCCCTGGCCGTCTCCCAGCTGTGGCTGCTAAGCTCCGGGCTGGAGCAAAGTCCCCGGAACCCTGACACCACCACCGACCTGCCCGGGTGTGGCCAGGAGTGTGCCAGGGGAAAGCCTAGCTCCTGATGGCCCAGGTGTGCCACCTCGCCTTGGATGGGGCAGCAGGCCCTGCCCAGGGCTGGAGGGAGGCAGAGGGCTGACTCCTTCATAGTCTATCAGCCCATTTCTGGGTTCTGGAAAATTCACCATTCAGCCTGGGTGATCCTCCCACCCATCTCACCCTTCTGTTAATGACTCTGAGTGTCTAATTCTGTCCTCATGGCTGACCCCAGGCCCCCAGCGCGGCTGGTCTAGAACTGAGCTCAGCGCTCTGCCCTCACCCAGGCGCTCTCTTTCCCCTGGAGCCCAATCTCTGTACCTTCCACCCAAACCAGAAACCAGCAGTGGGGGCCTGATGCCCCCTCTCCTGCACCCACACGTCTACTCAAGGACACCTCTTAGCTATCAGGTCTGCTCCAAGCCGCCACTGGACAATGCCATCACCACCCTGGCCCAGGCCCCCTCGTCCCTCACTCTGACACCTGGACTCAGCTCAAGTACTGTGGCCAGAGGGATGGCGTGATCCCATTGGCCAGCCCAGCCTCGCTGCCCATGCCTGGAGTCAGGGTGGTGTGGTCCCCCCCAATCCACATGGATGGAAGTGGGGGCGAGGAGTACAGGCACGAGTGTCAGGTGTTATTGCCAACGCCAGGACACAGCCAGCAGGGATCAGCAAAGGCTTAGCAGAGGAGTGGCTTTGAGGAGGACCCAGAAGGGCAGATGGCTCTTAGACGTACAGAAAATCTGCCACCCAAACAGCCGTGATACTCGTCGACTCTTACGGAGAACTGGCAGGGCACAGGGCACCGTGTCAAGAGCTTTGTGTCTCAGTCCTGGAAACCCTCACGCCAGCCTGGAGAGGCGGGCTCGGTGATCCCCGACACACGCTTCCAACACGCAGCATCACAGAGACTGCAGGCGCCCCTGCATTCCCTCCCCGGTCCCCCTCCTGTCCCTGCTGCCCCCTCTCTGGGAGGTAGCCAGTATCCTGAATTTGGTGTTTATCATTCCCACACGTGCCTTTATTCTTTTATTCCACATGCAGACACCTCGAACAACATGTACTATCGTTCTGTGTGTTTTTAGACGTTGTATCAATGGTGTCGCATCCCACATACCCTCTCTGACCAGCTTTTCTCGCCCCATGTCACGTCTGTAAGATTTGCCCACATCCATCCGTGTAGCTGTCATTTATTCTTTTGCACTGCTGTGTCATCGCCTTGAATGTCCTCTCCAGGGAATAGATGTGAAGGGTGGCTTTGAAAAAAAACAAGTTTAATCATGGCCAAACGGGCCTGTAGTTCCAAAGTCGAGGAGTGGAGACGGGTTTATTGGGAAGAGCAGCAGCCCTTTGTAAGCTGGTGGCTCCCACGGCGTTCTCGCTGCCATGTCCTGCTTTGTCCCCTAGAACACGGCTGCTGACCTCCTGTCCGCTCCGGACCCCTCCCCTGCACCTGAGAGCTTTGCACCATTTTTAGATCCCCCGTCAGTTACCGCCGTCGTTTTAAGAGCCTTTCTAACACCTTTAGGCCACAGCTACAGCAGCAGCTCTTCGATTTACATGAGATATAATATTATTCTTATGTGATAGGTTCTACACAGCCCCCTTAAAAAACCCTTTTTACTCCCAAAATTAATCATAAAAAGTATTCAAGGAAAAGCACGTAAAGCAGCAGGTGACCTTCCCGCCTTCTCTCCCCGTATCCCCGTCCTCAATTAGCACTTTGATATCTGTCCTTCTGGATCCTTCTCTGGTGCTCAAACGCCTGTGGAGTTAGTGGTTTGGCTTCTCCGCTCCACCCTGCCTCCCTCCCTTCTCCACAAAAAGATAGAGTCTCCCTGGGTTTGACTCTGTAGCTGCCCTTTCCCTTAACAGTGTGTCCTGGACAACTTCCGCCTCAGCGACGGTAGAGCTCCTGCCCTTTGAATGTCTGCACAGCATGAAAGCGATTTCAGTCCATTGGTCCTCTCCCTCTCGCTGGTCGCTGTGATGTGTTTCTGCTCTATCAACACTCTGCAGTGACCGTCCTCGTGCGTGTAGGTCGAGTGTGTCCATGTCCCTAAAGGTGTGTGTGTAGATGCACGGGGACACCAGCAGTATGTATGTGTGCCGTACTGTTCCCTTCAGAGTAGAAGCTGGAGCCACTTCTTCACCTTTTTTTCTCTAAAATAATCTCTTTTTTTTTAAAGGGATCATTTTGGACACAGGTGCTTCCCAGGAGGCAGAGGGTAAAGTTCCAGAACTCATTACCTTCGAGACAGATCAGCAGCTAAAGATTTACCAAGTTCAAGAAGAGTTTAGGCAAATCTCAACTTCTTAGCTGAGCTTTTAAAGCCGCCCACGTCTGCCCGTGGCTTTTCCTCCCAGTCTGCTCTCCTCCTGCCCAGTATCTAAGCGGAGACACCCGGCCATCGCCACCATCCATCTCGAGACCTCTTCCCATCTTCCCAGACTGGAACTCTGTACCCATTAAACATTAACCCTCCATTCCCGCTCCCCCAGCCCCTGGCGACCTATACACGTGTGCATATTATCTTGCAACAAATGTTTACTTGGAGCCGTACTTTGAATTTCCATAACAAAAGGAACATCATATTTCTTAGGAACCTGCATGCCTCTGTGCTTCTCCTTCCATCGTCCCTGCCTTGCTGATGATTCACCTTCTTTGTGTTCCTCAAACGCACAGCAAGCCCAATCCTGCCTTGGAGCCCTTGCATTTGCTGTTCCCTCTGCCTGGAACTCTTCCCCCAGATCAGGGATTCTCAACCCTGCCTGGAATTCCCTGGGGGAGCTTTTAAAAAGTCCGATGCCTGGGGCAAACACAGACCAGGTAAACCGGCGTCTCTGGGAGTGGCCCACACATCACAAAGCCCCCTGAGGATTCCAGCAGGCAGCCGAGGGTGGACTCAGTGCCATAGAGCTGCCCATGCCCAGCTCCCTCTCATCGCTCAGGTCTCAGTGCGAATGTCGCCTCCTCACAGAGGCCCTCCCTGACTGCTCCAGTTAAAGTACATCCTCCACCCCAGCTCCCGGTAACTCTTTGTCATATCTTGCCTTACTGCCCTCATGTGCCACACCTTGTCACTATCTTAGTTCTTTGTCTGCATGTTCGTCGACTCCTGCCCCCAGCACAGGCCCTCCTGGAGTGCAGGGATGTACCCACCCTGCTCGATGGCATCCCCAGAGCCTTGAGAAGACTTCAGGCTTCAGAACCAAGACTCAGAAGGCCTGGCTACAACATTTACCAGCTGTGTGACACTGGGCGATTCTGTTAACGTCTCTGTGCCTTAACTTACTGTTTTGGAAAACAGAGATTATCATCCCCCCTACTTTCTCCAGTTATGTAAGAATTGAATGAGCTATCACATGGGCACAGGACAGTTCCTGCACACCATAAGCACTCAACAGTGTTAGCTGTTACTATTTTAATATCACGAATGGATGACAAACTGCAATTCCTCTCCTGTCCTCCTTAACCCTTTCTCTGCTCATTTTTCTCCGTTGTATGCAGCACCGTTTGACAGTCTGTATATTTTGCTTGCTGATTTATTGCCCCTCTGCTCCCTAGACCATTGGCTCCATGAGGGCAGGGATTGTCTATTTTGGTCACTGCTGTGTCCCCGATGCCCGGCCCCGTGCCTGGCAGGCAGTAGGCGCTCAGTAGGAAGGCTTGGCTCCTCCTCACGCATTCTCCTGTCTCTCCCACCCCAGGACTACCTGACAGACCTCATCACCAACGACAGCGTGAGCTTCTTCCGCACGTCCAAGAAGATGTACCCGCACCGGCCCGTCCTGATGGTCATCAGCCACGCGGCCCCCCACGGCCCCGAGGACTCGGCCCCCCAGTACTCACGCCTCTTCCCCAATGCGTCCCAGCACATGTAAGCTTCGCGCCCTGCCCGCAGAGCCGCTGGTTGGCATGAAGGTGGGGGGTCAGGCTTCGGCCACGTAACGTAACAACAGCGACAGAGCTGCGGTTGCTCTCTAGTCCTCCCGGGTTCGAGAGCCAGGAGCACACTGCTCATCAGGGGAAACCGGGACCCAAGGCCAGCCGGGCTGGCTGACAGGCCAGACAGGCAACAAGAGTTTTTAACTTGGGGCCCACCTCCTCCCACCGAGAGGTCTGTGGATGGCACTGCATTTCAGCACAAGAGGTTTCCTTGGTAATCCTATGCATTTTATTTTATACACTTAAAAACATTATTTTGAGAAGGGGTCCGTAGCTTCATCAGACTGCTCATATATTCGCCAGCCTTCATTGAGCTGTCGACCATGTGGCAGGCTCTGGGCCAAGACCTTTACACACACCAGATCCCTGAATCTTCACGGCGACCCTTGATGCGTTAGTTATCTATTGCCGCGGAACAGGTCACCCCGAAATCTAGCAGCTTAAAACGACACACACGGTTATCTCGCAATGTCTGTGCATCAGGCCTGTCTGGGGGCTTCTGGCTCAGGTCTCCTGAGGTTGTAAACAGGGCGTCAGGCCCGCCTGGGGCTCTCCCCTGGGGCTGCTTCTCAGCAGGCCAGCCCCCCCACAGCTGCCTGAGCATCCTCACAGCACGGTAGCTGGCTGCCTCCAGTGCAAATGGTCCGAGAGAGAGACAGAGACGGAGACAGAGAGAGAGATGGGTGTGGGAGGGGATGGATGGAGAGTCCGAGGTGGAAGCCCGAGTCTTCTGCAGCCTAATCTGGAAGCAGCTTACCATCCCTCTGCCGTCTTCTTTTGGCCACACAGACCGGTGCTCCTGCTGGGTGGGAGGGGGCTACACACGTGTGAACACCAGGAAGTAGGGGCCATGGAAGGCTCTCTCGGAGCTGCCCGTCACACTTGGTGTTCTCGTTTTACAGATGAGGAAACTGAGGCACAGAGAGGTGAGGTAACTTCCCTAAGGTCGCCCAGCTGGTAAATGGCTGAGCCAGGACTCAAATCCCACCCCCACTCACACCCCCATCTCTCTGTCCACCCCTCCAGTCCTCCTCCCTCCAACTGGCCAGTAAATCTTTCTGGAAAGTTCTCCTGCTCTCCTCTGCCTCAGACCACCTCCCACTCAGCAGCGACACTCCGCAGCCTTGCTGTGACATTGGGGCGACAAGGACAGGGCAATTTGGAGGCGGCCTGAATATTCCGGGCGTCTAATTTTCATCACATCAGAATGCATGGCCCTGCTCGGCCCCTCACTGTGATGACTTTCTGACGGCGCCCAGAGTGGCTCCGCGAGGACCAGACAGTGTGTTAACCTTCCGACCCCTGCCCTCAGGGAGGAGGGTCTGACGGGAGCTGATGAACCCCATCCCCGGGGCCCTGCACCCCGCGGTCCTGCCCCCAGCCCCGCCCCGCCCCGATGCCAGCCCCCCGGACGGCTCACCTTTGCGGGAGGGGCGCGGGACAGCGCATCCCACCTGAGGGAGGAGCCGCGGGGCGGGGGGCGTGGGCGTGGGCGCGGCTTCTGCGGCTTCTGCGGCTTCTCCTCTAGAAGGGGTGCTGACACCCCGACCCCGCCCTGGAGTTTCACGATGAGATGGTTCAGCCTGTCTGCTCCTTTATTTCCCCTTTGAAGTGAAAATTACAGAAATTGAGCCGAGCAGCGCTGTCACTTACCCAGAGAACCCCTCGCCTTGTTGGGGGCGGGTGTGAAGGCTCTCTCCTCTCAGGGGTATAATCATTTCCAAAACAAAACCAACACCCAGAAAGTTCTGCAGCCAAGACGTTTAATTATGACAGTCAAGGAGGCATGAGGAAGAGACAGAGCTCTCCCTGTGGGGTCGGAGTTCCAGAGCTTTCCATCAGGAGTCTCTGAGACTCTCACCCCATCAAGGTGGACCCTGTTCTTGGGGCGAGCTTCGTGGGTTCTGACCAATGCTGCTTGATGCGGTGTGGTCCCCCTTCCACCCATGCCACTGCCCAGGGCCCATCCTCCCACCCCCACTGCAGACACACATGCACACACACACAGACACAAAGATACAGACCCAAACACACGCAAAGACACAAAGAGATATGCAGATACAGACCCAAACACACAAAGAGATACACACACAGGTACAGACCCAAACACACGCAAAGACACAAAGAGATACACACACAGGTACAGACCCAAACATACACAAAGACACAAAGAAATACACACAAACACATGCACGGATATAGACACACATACACAAATGCACACACAAGTGTATACACAAACCCACAGACAAAGATAGACATATATACAGATAGAGACACATAGACACAGACACACATGCACACAAATACACATACACAGAAACAGACACACAAACACGCAGACACAAAGACACACGATGTTCACAGACACACACACATAAAGATAAACACAGGCACAAGCACAGACAGACGTATGCACAGATACACAGACACCACACAGACACACTTACATACACAGAGATACACGCACACAGATGCCCCCCCACAGCTCCAGAGCTCCCTTTGAGGGGTGGCATCTCATCGTGGGTCCAGGGCTCTCCTTTTACACCCTCGGGACCAGGCCATCTTGACAGCCTTGGGATGGCAGGTATCCGGGCCCCCGCGGCCCGGCCTCCCTCGCTGCCAGGAGGGGCGTGTGTTCCTTGGGGCCGGCCGAGCACCCTGGGTGTCCCTGGGACGTTTGAGGAGCTGAGGGCACCCACTCTTGGGGAGCAGGCAGCAGGGCACCCATGGAAGTATGACAGCCTCCCCGGAGGAGCCTGGCCTCGTGCAGGCGGCACGGAGCCCCTGTCCCGGCGGCCTCTCGGGAGGGGCTCCCGGTCTCACGCCGCTGACCCTACCCGCGCCTCCAGCCTCAGAGAACCTGCGAGATCAGGGCCCCTGGCTCAAAGCGGCATCCTGGATCCGGCCCGGTGGGGGCGGGTGGGGGGCGCGGGGCTGGTTCCTGGCAATGTTCTACCCGCGGGTCAGGCCCCTGCTCGGAGTCAAAGGAGGCCATGCCCGGGCGGAGAGCAAAGCCCAGAAGGAAGGTGGGCCGTGAGCATCCTGATGGGGCTTGGCCAAGGGGTGGGGTTTCAGAGGCTCCGACAAGGCCTGTTGGCCCTCCCCTCGCTCCCCACAGCCCCTTGCCCCCAATAGCCATTTTGAAAAGGCTTTTGTCTCAAGCAGTGGGAACTAGACCTTTCCTTTCAGCTGTGACCCAGGCAGGAGGTCAGATGTAGGGGAACCTGGCCCCCCAGGACCATCAGACCCAGCATGAGCAATGCCCGTGGTTTGTGGGGTTTTAAACAGAGCGCTCCCCATCCATGGTGTATCCCCCAGGGTACTCTGCACATTGATGGGGTTCGCCATAGCTCAGATCCTGGGGCCCAGCATGAGCTCAGGTGACAGGTGCTCCTAGTCTGGGACAGAGGAATATATGACTGGAAGCATCTGGAAACTTCTGAGGCCTGGAACTGAATTAACCTGTGTGTTTTTGCGGCTTGATCCTCTAGCAGGAGTATCTTGGCCAAAGTTTTACCCGAGCGCTTACGGGTAGGGGGCATCTTCAGACAGGCCCGGGTCAGGGAGGTGCTGTCAGTATGGCGGTGGGCGGCCGCATCCTCTCCTGGAGTCAGACCCCAGCTCTGGTCCCCTCACTGGGCCTCAGTTTCCCCATTTCTCACACAAGGAGAATGAGAGTGGCGTCAGCTCCCAGGACCGCTGTCTTAAAAGACATGATGGAAGGTGAGCCCTTGAGCTGTGCCTGGCGCATGGTGGGTGCTGGGTAGAGGTCAGAGGTTATCATTGCTTCATTCGTTTATCATCAGTCAGCACAGCGGCTCTGAGTCCAGCGTCTCCACCAGCACTCGGCGAGGCCGCGGGTAGGTCCCTGAACCACGGAGCCTCCGTCTCCTCTTTAGGAAATGGGAGGTTAAACCAAACAGGAAGGGTAATTGTGACAACTAAATGAAAGGACACATGTCCCACATGCACACATTCAGGTGCCAGCCTCACAATTTTGGCCGTACGTGCACAACGATCATTTACCTGCTTTTTTAATCAATAGCCTTTTTTAAAACCATATTGTGAAAGGATATTCTGCAGTCACCCCTTAACCCCAGTAACTGTCACTTGCCAGCTACCAGAGGTGCCTGGAAAATAAATGCAGTGCTGCAAGATGAGAGCTGGGTCCTGGGCCTGCTGGAGGCTCTGGACGGGAGCCTCTCCTCTTCTTTGAAAAGGGGGACGAGTGCATTCCAGAGAGGCCTTGATGAAAGACTCGCCAGACAGACGTGGCCTCAAGGTGGGGGGTGGGCTGACAGAGCTGAAACAGGAGGGACTTTCTGACTGTGTGGCCCCGGGTCATGTCACGCTGTACCGGCCACGGGCTTCCCACGTGCACGCCCCAACGTGGAGAGATGCTGACCCCTGACGTGCCAGCGTCCGCTTTCCCAAACGGAGGACGTTTCAGCCTGGGCTGCAGACCAGCGCAGGGCGCTGCTCACCCAAGGCATGGGGTGGGGGGCTGGGCCCAGGCGCCCCCAGCCTGACCTTCATGTGTGTGTGTGTGTGTGTGTGTGTGTGTCCGCCAGCACGCCGAGCTACAACTACGCGCCCAACCCCGACAAGCACTGGATCATGCGCTACACGGGGCCCATGAAGCCCATCCACATGGAGTTCACCAACATGCTGCAGCGGAAGCGTCTGCAGACCCTCATGTCCGTGGACGACTCCATGGAGACGGTAGGCCGCCCTGCCACTGACGTCCTGGGCGTCAGTGGGACCCCACAGCCTGATAGACCCGGCGTCTCCCTGCCCCTTGCCCTCTTCCCGGGTGTCACCAGCTGGAGAAGCATCTGCCTTTATGGCACTTATCTTCTGGTCTGTTCTGTTCGATACAGTCGCCATATGTGGCCATTGACATTTTTTAACAGCCAGCCTTATTGAGACGTAATTCACATGCCATACAATTCACCCAATTGAAGTGTACAATTTAGTGGTTTCGATATATTCACAGAGTTGTTGGTCATCGCCACAATCGGTTTTAGGACATTTCATTACCCCAAAAAGAAACCCCGCAGTCCTTAGCCATCACCCCTAAATCTCCCTCACCCCTCAGCCTTCGGCAGCCACTAATCTACTTTGTGTCTGTGTGGATGTGCCTGTTCCGGACATTTCCTATAAATGGAACCAGGCAATATGTGGCCTCTGTGGCTGGCTTCCTTCACTCAGCATGATGGTTTCAAGGTTCATCCAGGTGCTCCAGGTGTCGCAACTTCATTTCTTTTTATTGCCAAAAAATATTCCATTGCATGGATATATATCATATATTTTATTTATCCAGGGCTGTTTACATTTAAATCAATGAAAATGCAGTAAAATTTAAAATTCAGCTCCTCAGTCGCACTGGCCACGTTTCAAGTGTTCAGCGTTGGCTAGCAGCCACCGAATTGGACAGCACAGATATTAACATGCCGGTGTGGCAGGAAGTTCTGCTGGACGGCACCCCTGTAGGGGACAAACTCCTGCCAGGGCCACAGGCTAACTTCGTTCATTCATTCATCGTTCATTCAAGAGCATTTGTTGAGTGTTGAGTGCCAGTGCACGGGACACGGCAGAGAACGAAAGGACACCAGTCCCCGCCGTGATGGGCTCACACTTTGATGCAGGCGGACTGACAGTCCACAGATGAGTAGGAGAGATGGGAGGCAGGAGCGCTGTGAGGAAGAGGGAAGGGCCGGGAGGTGGCAGCAGGTGGGGAGGCCACAGTGATAAATAGGACAGCCCAGGGGCCCCGCTGAGAGGCCGAGCAGACACTTGACGCAGCGGAGGGACAGGCCTGAGACCTCAAGCCCCACGACAGCCTTGGGGGCGCCCGGTGTGCCTGGCCCGCGCCCTCACCTCCTCGCCTGTGTTTCAGATCTACAACATGCTGGTGGAGACGGGCGAGCTGGACAACACCTACATCGTGTACACCGCCGACCACGGCTACCACATCGGCCAGTTCGGCCTGGTCAAGGGGAAGTCCATGCCGTACGAGTTTGACATCAGGGTCCCGTTCTACGTGAGGGGCCCCAACGTGGAGGCTGGCTCTCTGTAAGTGTGTTGCACACCCTCCCCCCCAGTGCCCCAAAGCCCCAGGGAGGCCAGCAGGCTCCGCTGGCACCAGATGGGGCCGTGCGGCCCCGAGCCACTCCCCCGGGCGGCACAGGGTCGGGGAAGGTGGACGAACCTCGGTGCCAAGTGCAACGGTGATTCCGTCACCCGGCGTGGACGCTGATGCATTTTATACCCCTCCGTTGGGGAGGGAGATGCCAGGAGCCATTGGTGCCTGTGAATACAGGTCGTTTGTCGTGGGCCGTGTGCCAGGGAATCAGGGAGCCGGGCTGCACGCGTGTCCCCGCCGGCAGGTGGGCATGCCGCCTCCCTTTCTGTATGGCCTCCGCCATCCTAGGGTCCAGGGCTCGTCAGGGAGGAGCCCAGCTGTGATCAGCTGAGCCAGCTGGGGCCACAGCACAAAGGGAGACAGGCTCCCCTCCCATCCTTCTTGAGGACCATGTGGCCCTCAGCCAGCGTTCTCCTTGGGTCAACCTTTGAGATGACACGTTCTGGTAGGAAAATGCCACGTCTGGGGCAGGGAGAGGGAGAAAAGTGGTCCTCGTGGCAGCAGCGTCCTCGCGTCAGCCGGGATGCTAGGAGACCACCTCAAAGGGTTTACTGAAATGCGGATCCATTGCTGGGAAGGCGCCTCTGTGGTCTGACTTCCCTCTGAGCCCCGAGCTCAGGGGCCGCAGGACACGCGTGGGCGTTGACAGGTTTGCTGCAGAATTGCTCCCGCAGGGGCATTGGCAGGGCGGTGTGGGAACCAAGTGAGATGTCCCCGCTGCCTTGGACACCCGGTGACAATTGCGGGAGGCAGGCTGTGTGAGATCAAGCCCAGCCTTATCACTCTCCCTGCCCACCTCATCAAACCACTGCCTGTCGTGGGACCGCAGGGTCCCCACCTGTAGTAGTAGCGATGATAATAATAGCTCACGCTTGATAGTGCTTGCTCTTCAGGCCCAGGTGCAAGCACTCACGTCCATGTCAGTCACATAAGCATCACAATCACCCTATGGGGTAGATGCTTTTATATCCCTGTTTTATACCTGGGGAAACTGAGGCACCAAGAGGCTAAGTTCCCTGAGGTCACAGGCATGTAAGAGAAGGAGCTGGGATTTGAAGCCAGGCTGTCTATGGTCCCACCGGCCAGCCAATGCTGCCTCTCTCAAACCTCGAACTGCTCCTGTGCATAGAAAGAATTTGACCCACTGAGGGCTCTACAAGCACTGACATTGTGGGTTTGGTCAGCCTCGGAGTCAGTGATCTGGTTCATAGGACCCAAAACCACGCCCCACATGGATAAGAGAAAGAGAGGGCTAAAGTCAGGTTTGGAGCTGAAGACATACACAACATCTGTCAGCCAGGACTCATGTGGTTGCAAGCAGAAAAGACCCTCAAGCCAGAGAAAGCAAATAAAACAGAGTAAAAGGAATACAGTAGCCAAAGTAAGTGGAAAGTCCAAGGCTATCTGGCTTCAGGCATGGCTGGATCCAGCAGTCACACTATGACATCAGGAAACTCGTTTTCTATCTCTTGGCCCTGCTTCCTCTGAATTGGCTTCACTCTTAGGCAGGCTTTTCTCTCGTGGTGGCAGAATCCCAGCTCCAGACTTTAAGACATTCAGCTTAGGAAACCAAACAGTGGTCTGAACAGAAGCCTGAGTCTGACTCTCACTAGCCTGACTTGGCTGTTTCCATCCCCGAACCAATCACTGTAGCCAGCATTGATAGAAAACCTTGAGTGACCAGGCTGAGTACACCGCATGGTGGAATCTGAATGAGGCTGGGTGGTTCCTCCAGAACTGGAAGCTGTCCCCACCAAGCCAGGCTGGATGCTGGGTGGGAAAAGAAATCCTGTCCATCCCACCCAACCTGGGGGGAGCAGGACCACCGGACAACCTCAGGTCACCCCAACTGCTGGTCACTAACATTTGCTGTAACGCCCCCTCGTCCAGCAGCTTCTCCGGCTCCCTCCATCTGCCACATTAACTAGTCTCACCTCACACTGGCCTTTAAACCCCCCACAGTGCAGCTTCACCCACCTTCCCCAGCCTCCCCCCCCCAAACCCCCCAGGATGCTTGGCTACCTGTCCAGTGTTTACAAGGTGCTGGGCTGGGGGAGGGAGGGGCTCAAGGAGGACTGGAACCCTAGGCCCCAGGCCCTGCCCCTCAGCCCCAGGGAACTCATGGCGGGGCGGCGGGGCACTGAGCCACCTTGATGGAGAGTGTGTCCATGCAGCCATCATTCATTCCACAGGTGCCAGGCCCTGTGCTGAGCGCATCCCTCAAGTCATTTACCACCACGCTGGGAACACCACCAGGGGGAAACCGGAGACAGGATAAGTGACAGATGTGTGGTGGAGATAAATAACAAAATTCACTTAGCTGACGCTTATTGAGTACCCACTGAATGCTCTAAGTGTAGGAGCACCTGGGATACAGAAGGGAACAAGACAGACAAAATCTACTTGCCTTCCAATTAGATTCTGATTGGGGAATAGACAATAAACCAGATAAATGAATAAAATATGTAGTGAATGGGAGGGTGATGAGGTTTCAGGTGCAGGATACAGCAGGGAGGGGGTGGGAGCAGGACAAGGGGATACAGTCCTCAGGAAGGAGCTTGTGTCCGTGATCTGTGCCACATAACAAAGCCATACAAACTTAGCACCTGGGAACAACACACACGTATCATCACCCAGTTTCTGCAGGTCAGCACCTGGGCCCAGCTTAGCTTCGTCCTCCACTCAGCCCGACAGCAAGGTGCCAGCCAGGGCCGCTGTCTCATCTGGAGGCTCAACGGCGGAGGGCCCCGCTGCCCGCTCACGGGGTGGTTCAGGGGCAAACAGAGGACTCGCTCACACAGCCTGCCTCCCAAGAGCCCAGTGGATGCATGGCAGCTTGCTCAGAGCCAGCCAGGGGAGAAACGGACAAGGGACAGATGGCTAGCAGACAGCGTTATGCATCATGTGACGTAACCACGGGGGACAGCCCATCGCCTTTGCCATGTTCTGTTGGTTCGGCCAACCTTGCGGGAGGGGCTGACACAAAAGAGTGAACCCCAGAGGGCAGTGGTCACAGGGCCACTTAGAGTCCATCACAGGCCTCCTTGGTCATTGCTGAGCAAAGAACCAAAGCAGGTGAGGGAGAGCGCCATGCTGGTGTCTGGAGGAAGAACCTTCTGGAGAGGGGACAGCAAGGGCAAAGGCCCTGAGGCCAGACTGTGCCTGGGCTATCTAGGAACAGTAAGGGGGCCAGTGTTTACCTCAGAGGTTCCGAGAAGGGTCGGGGGTAGGTCCAGGGTTTAGAGTGACTCTTAAAGGTGGGTGTCCTTTTTTCGGGTCGTGGGGGGCAAGGAGGGCATTCTTGGCAGAAGAAACAGCCACAGAGAGGCCAGGGGCCTGTGAACCCCAGCACCCCGTGGTGAGCCTGGAGGGCACAGAGGTGGAGGTGGGGAGCGGGCCACAGCAGGGTGTTGAGGGCTGAGGTGCAGGAGTGACAGGGTCGCAGCTTCCGCATCTTGTGGGCAGCGCTGGCCTCTGGCCACCTCCATCCCTCCAGCCGCTCCTCTCCCAGGCTGGGGCACCCTGCTCAGGTGGCTGAGTCCCTGGCCTCCTGCCTCCCCCAGGAATCCCCACATCGTGCTCAATATCGACCTGGCCCCCACCATCCTGGACATCGCAGGTCTGGACATCCCCGCGGATATGGACGGGAAATCCATCCTCAAGCTGCTGGACACGGAGCGGCCCGTGAATCGGTGAGGGGGAGGGGTGGGTGCTGGGGGAGGGGTGGGTGCTGGGGGAGGGGCGCCGGCTCCCTGCCTGCGTGAGCTCATGGCCAAACCATGTGGGTCTGAGGAGGGCATCTCTGAGGGTCAGCAGCTGGAGTTCTAGGGTCCCCCCATCCGGACCACTTACCTGCCGAGGGAGAGGAGTCCCCTCTCCAAGGTCCCGTCTTCCCATCTGGAATATGGCCAAGGTGACCAGCTGAGGACCCTCTCAGAGCTAAAATTGGGCAAAACTTGAAATAACCACAACAGGATGTAACCCCAAGCCCTTGCGGAGTGCCAGGCCTTGTTCTGAGGACTGTGTGGGGGATCCTCTCATTTCATCTTCAGAGTAGCCCAGCGAGGTGGGCATTATGTGACCCCATTTGACCAGTGTGGAAATTGAATCCCAGAGACATCGAGCCACTCGGAGGTCGCTCAGCAAGTCTGGACCCGACTCCGGGCCTTCAGACTCTGGAGGAGAGGCTGTGCTCTTGGTCGCACACTCTGTGCCTTTAATGCCAGACGGGGAGACGGGAACCTGTTCTAGGTGTCCTGGAGGCAGGACAGGGAACAGTGATGGAGAGAAGGGACGGGCAGGAGGCGAGCGGCGTCTGGTGGGGACGCAGCGGCAGCGCCATCTGGTGGCCGGCCCTGTGACTGCCCACGGGCTCCCAGCCTGAGGCGTGTCCTGCTGCTCGGAGGGTCCCGGGGGGGCGCTGTCCGTCCACGTCGGGCTGCCCTGTAGGGGCACCGCCTCCGTGGAGCTGCCTCCTCCAACTGTGAGGTTTTATGAGCTGTAAGAGCATAAAATGGGCATGTTTCGGGGCAGAGGGGCCCTGGGTTGGGAGCCAGGACACCTGGGAGTCAGGGCCCGGATGGAGCTTCCTCTCTCAGCCCGAGCCCCCTCTGGGAAATGGACATGCTAGAGCGAAAACTGCATGAAATGCACAACTGAAATCACACAAATCCAACTATAAAGGATCAAAGGAAAAACCCCCCAAAACACAACATCATTAACCTGGAGCCGGGCCGACCACTTCATCTGGTGCCGAACTAAAGAGGAAGCGATCCTTTCCAACGCGGGGGGTTGTAGGGCTTACACTGTGACCCACACACACAACTGTGTGCCACTTCGAGCAGCTTCTGCCCCATGTGCCTTCAGACCCAAGTCTCTGGGCGGGAGGCAGCTCTGCTGGGGGGCAGGGCAGGGGCATCAAAGCTTCCCCAGTTCCCAGCTGGGCCCACTCACCCCCGCTGTCCCAGGACCCCAGGGTCTGTGCCGATGGTGAACCCGGGCTGGCTCTGGGCACCCTCCCTGCTTCTGGGAAAGGGAGGCGGGAATGTGTGAGGCCCCCCTCTCCCCCCCCCCGCCCCCCCGCCACTGACAAGGAGATGGAAGTGTGCTTTTTTTCCAGGTTTCACTTGAAAAAGAAGATGAGGGTCTGGCGGGACTCCTTCCTGGTGGAGAGAGGGTGAGTGCCAGGTCCTGAACCAGCACCCAGGCGCCCCCCACCTGCCCCGTCCCGGGAGCTCCCGGCAGCCCCCATGCACCTGTGGTGTTGAAGATCTCACTGTCAAGGGCGGGAGGGAGAAGGTTGTTATTATGGCACCTTCCACAAGGACTGGGAATTTGTGTCCACAGCCCCCTAGACACAAGGGAGCCCGTTTGCTGATCCTATGGTTGACCCAGAATTTGCATCTGGAGGCTGCCTGTACCCTTCAGACACATTTTGTCCTGCCCGGACGGTGTCTTAAATGTTTTAATTTACTGCCAACTCATGCAATTTTGGAGGTTTCTTATAAAATCCCCATTTCTTAAGTCTCTTAATAATCAGAAGATGTGGCCAGGCTGGACCTGCACCCTCCGTGGTGACACTGCACCAGGGTCGAGGGGGACTGCTCCTCCAGGAGGGGCTGCAGACGATGCCCCTCCAGAGCTCCCCATGTCCCCCTCTCTGCCCCACAGCAAACTGCTCCACAAGAGGGACAGTGACAAGGTGGACGCCCAGGAGGAGAACTTCCTGCCCAAGTACCAGCGCGTGAAGGACCTGTGTCAGCGCGCCGAGTACCAGACCGCGTGTGAGCAGCTGGGCCAGGTGAGGGGTGTGGCTGGTGTCCTGGGGACAATGCGCCTCCCGTCCTTCCTCCACTGCAAACTGCAGCGCAGGCCACGGGAGCCAGTGAGGCCAGTGCCCCCCAAGGCGTGAGACATCGGGGTCCTGCCCCAGCTCCCTTTCGGTCCTGATGTCAGAGGAAAACCCTCCCATGGGAGCGCCTGTGTCTTTAGCTCATCCCGTTACCCTTGCCTGATCCCTCTTTAAAAAGACACAGCAGGCCTCTGCACGCTATTTATAAAGTGAAATGACTTGATTTTCATTGTGTTACAGGGTCCTCTTTGTGGCTGGGATTCCATTTATAGGAGTGATAGGAAGTTGCCTTTGTAAATAAATAAATTTAAGTTTTAAAAAAGTGAATTGATTGCAAGAGAAATATTAAGGAAATTCTAATCCAGGTAATATTCAGAGGTAGCAGAAACGGTGACGGATGCTTAGGAGAGTCTGAACTGGGCTGTGCTGAGGCCTGGAAGGCCAAGGTGGGCTCCGCAGAGGAGAGGACAGGAGAGGAGAGGGCTCAGGGCCTTGGGAAGAGGGACCCAAGCAGGAGGCAAGGTTCTGCGGGGGGGAGGGGAGGAGGAGGGCGGGCAAGGGGACCTGGCCTGGCCCAGGGCTGCAGGTGATGTGCCCCGCCTGGGTCTAGGGGCCAGGACTGAGCTCATTGTGGTGGCTCAGGCCTGGAGATGCGTGCCCACTTCGCCCGTGAGAGAAAGCCAGACCCGGGCCTGTGCTCCATTTCTCGTGAACAGCCCCGCAAGCTGTCTGGGCCACGGCCGGGCTGGGTGGGTTCCGACAGGCTGCAGCCGGCAGCTCCATCTCATCACTAGACCCGGGATCAGTCCTGGCCCATCCCCGTGGCTCAGCCCCACCCCCAGCCGGCATTTGTGTGTAGTCCCCAGGCCCCTGGCGGTGATGGCGGGGACATCTCGTCAGGGAAGGAACCATGTGTGCCTGGCAGGACTCTGGGGCACGTGCTCCACTGTAGCAGTGGCCACCGCGTGCTCTGTGTAGGCGCCGTTCCAGGCGCTCGGGTGACAGCCTGAGTGCCCGCAACAGAAACCCCCGGCCTGGCGGGGACCTTCTGGGGAGATCCCGGAAGTGGTGCCAATTTCGGTGCTGAGCTACAGAGAATGAGCCGATGGTGCCAGGGGGTCTTCGTCCCCCTGGGATTGTCAGTGAATCCCCCCGCTGGCCCTTTTGCACCTTTCTCACCCACCCCAGATTGGGGGTCGGGCAGTCCCGGGACGGGGGAGGGGCAGGTATCAGTTCTGCAGAACAGATGATCGGAGCACACTGCTGAACCCGAAGGAAAAGAGCACAGCCGTGGCTTCAGGGCCTGGACCAGCTGGGGACATCGATCTGGGGCCAGACTTACAGCTCCAGGGGCCTCCGGGGCCCTGCCCCTAGTGTCCCCTGGCTGGCAGAGGCAGTCAGTCCTGGCCCCCTACCCTCCCAGCACTGTCACCACATCTTTGTGCATGCTGTGCCTTCCACGAAGGCCCTTCCTGCGTGTGACCATTCTGTCCAGCCCTGGGGCTCCTCTTACGGGCCACCCTCACTAGCGCTTACGCTCAGCTGTGGGTGACTCCCTTGGCACCATTTCTGTTCTCCTCCCCCAGTAGATGCGTCTCGGTCTATCACAGAGCAGACAGTTCCAGGAGCGGAGCTCCCGGGAGCTGTATACCCCCTCCAGGTCAGGGAGAGGAGGTCGCCGGGTGGAGGGGAGGCCAGGCAGTGCCCGAGCGGCCTGGCCGAGGCCCAGGAGCCTGAGGCCCGCCTGTGTCTTGCAGAAGTGGCAGTGTGTGGAGGATGCCACCGGGAAGCTGAAGCTGCACAAGTGCAAGGGCCCCGTGCGGCTTGGGGGTGGAGCCCTGTCCAACCTGGTGCCCAAGTACTACGGGCAGGGCGGCGAGGCCTGCTCCTGCGACCGCGGGGACTACAAGCTCGGCCTGGCCGGACGCCGGAAGAAGTTCTTCAAGAAGAGTAAGTGGGGCGGCCTGGGCGGAACAGGACAGGAGGGGGGACCACGCCCCATTCATTCATTCAAACGATTCCACAGACACTGACCATCAGAGCCAGGTGGCATTCTGGGAGCTGGGGACCCAGCGACACCCGCTCCTGATCCACTCATCCAGCGGGGAAGAGCAGTAATAGAGACGGAAGAGAATTTGCTAGGGTGCTGAGCACTGCGGAGGGCAGTGGAGTAAAGAAATGAGGGGGTGGGCGCGAGAGATGGGCCAGGCCGATCGCCAGGCCTCAGAGCATCGTAGGGCCCTGACTCAGAGACAAGAGCCACCGGAGGGTTTGGAGCCGAGGAGGCAAGATCAGGTGAGCGTTTGCAAAGCTCCCCCAGCTGCCATCTCAGTGGCTGAAAGGGGGCATGGGAAGGGGAGCAGTAGGAAATTCGGAGTCACCAACGGCACACTCCCAGTTGTGGTCCACAGTGATGCTCTGCCTTCTCGTTTCAGCCCTTACATCTGTTGAGTCATGTTTTCCACATTTCTGTACTTTTCCGGTGATTTCAGTATTTACTGTGGCCCCCAAGCGTGGAGCTGAAGTGCTGTGTGGTGTCTCTAAGCGCAGGCAGGCTGGGTGCACCTCGCGGAGACCCATGGGCTAGATCGGCCTCATTCAGGCCCAAATTACGCTGCTGTTGGCCGTGAGTTCGGTGTTCATGAATCGACGATATATATTAAACAAGGTGTCTTTAAACAGAAACACACATAGAACAAGGTTCTGTGTTGAGCAGTTGACAAGCATGTTGTGACCAGATGCTCCCAGGAACCTCGTGTTCCCGCTGGGAGAACAGCCCAGTTCATTCAGTGTGCGAGGTGACTTTCTAGAATGTCCCCACAAATAACGAGACCAGACTACACTGGACGAGTGAGGAGAAGGCCCCGTCCCAGCGGAGGAAGCTGCCTGGTCTTCGCACCTCACTCCCGCAGAGGCTGGAGGAGGACGAGC
Organism: Equus caballus; assembly: GCF_041296265.1. Classification (NCBI taxonomy): domain Eukaryota; kingdom Metazoa; phylum Chordata; class Mammalia; order Perissodactyla; family Equidae; genus Equus; species Equus caballus. Next base: position 37,350,437 of record NC_091705.1, on the reverse strand, counting down.
AGACACGGTCCCCAGGGGACATCCTCCAGGCCTGGCTGGAAGCCTCAGCTGTCACCAGGGCTGCCACAGCTCCGTCTGAGGCTCAGCTTCCCAGGGAGGAATGCTCCCTGCCTGGCATTCAAATGAGCACGCACCTGTGCTTTCAAAGTGCTCGGAGAGCTGCTGGGGCCAGGCCTGGGCTCAGCAAGATGCGGTCAGCTAGTTAGATGTGTCACTCCAGAGCCGGGCCATTTCCCATGCCACCCATTTCTCTGGCCCCCCAACCCAAGGACAGCCAATGCCTAATTACAGACTCTAGTTCTGCTGTTTTTTAAACTGTGGTAAAACACACACAAAATTTGCCATCTCAGCCATTTTTAAGCATACAGGTCAGTAGTGTCAAGTACCTTGACATCATTGTGCTGACATCCCACCGTCCGTCTCCAGATCAGTCTGTCTTGCAAAACTGGAGCTCTGGGCCCACTAAACAGCAGCTCCCCAGCCCCAGTCCCCCGCCACTGGCCACCACCCCCTACTTTCTACCTGTGGGTCTGACTGTTCTAGGAACCTCAGATAAGTGGATCACCCAGCCTTTGTTCTCTTGTGATGGCTCGTTTCACTCAGCATCATGTCCCTGAGGTTCATCCACATTGTAGCCTGGGTCAGGATTCCCTTCCTTTTTCAGGCTGAATGATATTCCTTGTAGCCTCAGCAGACGGTGGGTGTCCAGTGGCAGGCTCAGAGGTCCCCTCCACGGCCTCTCTGGTCTGTTGAGCCCACCTTTGTGATGGAGCGGACGGGTCTCCACGGCCACCCGCTCCTGCCGCAAACAGCGCTTCCCACTTGGCGGCCCCGTTACGCTTCCTCTCCAGCTGACTGCTGACTCCTGAGCTCATCTCGGTCAGTGAATAAAATGGTTGGTTTCCGACTGACTCCCACGGTGAACATCTCGCATCGACACGTGGCACAGTGGATAATCTTTAAATAATATAAGAACTGGCAACTCAAGCCTCTTTCCTCCCCGTTAATGCTGAGAAGAAAGAAAAACGCACCTAAATAGCTGAGACTCGGCTCAACCCAAGCCCTCAGGTGAGGACAGTGTGACATCACAGCCCTGTCTTATATGCAGCTCACAGCAACCTGGGAGCAAGTGGCGGGGGCGGAGGGTCCCTCCTTACGACGGTCAGGAAAGACCAGGTCAGACAGCCGACTTGGGGACCTGAGCCCTGTCTCCTGGCCCTCCATTCTTCCTCCTGCAAGTGCTGCCGACAAGACGCTCTGTCCCTCCTTTCTGAGCAGCCAGCCTAGAGCAGGGGTTCTCAACCCCCAGGGACACTTGGCAACGTGGAGACATTTCTGGCTGTCACAATAGTGTGTGATGGGGATACTGCTGGCATCCCGTAGGTAGAAGCTAAGGATGCTCCTGAACATCCTGCCTTGCAAGGGACAGCCTCCCATGACGGAGATTTATTTGGCCCCAAAACATCACCAGCTTTGAGGCTGAGAAGCCCCAGCCTCGTGCAGCTCAGACGCCGGACACCGGGCTCCACTGGGATGCCGGCTGCGCTGTGAGGAAGCCCGGCCGAGCCAGCCAGCCCAGATCAGAGGAGATCCAAGACCAGGATGAGGAGATGAGGACTCTGGGAATGGGTCCAGTGGCCAATGTCTGTTCACTTACTCTCCCAACAAATCCGCAAGCCCCACCATGTGCCAGATGCTGAGATTACAGAGTTCAGTGGGAGAGACACTGATCAGACTTCGTGGATGAGACAAGGTGTAAGTGGGAAGGTCACCTCCCTCAGTGGAAAATGGGTGGAGGAAATGAAACGGTGGTGTGACCAGGTGGAGAGGGTGGCAGCTCTAGAATGGACGGTCAGGTGACATTTAAATGAGAGCCAAGTGTGGAGAAGGAACAGACCTTGAGACCACCCAGAGGACGAGAGTTCCAAGTTGGGGGGAGAGGATGCACAAAGGCCCTGTGGGTCCCGGCCCAGAGAACAGGCCACACGCACGGGCTTTACCGGCCTGGGGAGGCAGAGGGGCCAGGGTTGTGACCTTGGGTGAGGATGTCCCAGCTGCAGTCCCGAACCACAGAGCAGCTGCTCGATGCCAGCTTCCAAGAGCTGACAGACTTACCAGTCCTGTTCCATGTCACCCTCCAGAGAGCCCTGGAAGGCGGGCACCATGGGCACACGGCCGCGCAGAAGGGAACTCAGCTGCCGTGGTCGCACGTGTGCTCGGGACCTGCCCCAGGACTCCGATTCCAGAGCCGAAGCTCCTGGCCACTGGGTCATGAAATGCCCCCTCCCGGGACGTGCAGCAGGGAGGCACCCCCGGGGCCCTGAAATAAAGACAACTAGGGTGACAAGGAGAGCTAGTGGCGTGGCTTCAGCCCAGGAAAAGTTTACACAGGGGCTGGCAGACTTCCTCTGTAAAGAGCCAGGGTAAAGATCTGAGGCTTTGTGAGCTAAACGCTCCTGTCTCAACGACTCCATTCTGTCACTGTAGTGAGAAGACAGCCGTGGACTCTGTAAACAGGGGGCGTAGGCCCTCAAGGCCGTCGTTTGGGGACCCCTGGGCTTATGGCTGGGGGATTGAGGGTGGAAAGATACAGAGCAGCCGACTCATGAGTGAGACAGAGCAGCAGAAAGAACCCAGGGGGCTATTTCCTGGGCCTCTTGAGCAGGCAGGACCTGCTCCCCAGGGAGAGCCGCTCATTACTGTATGTGTCAGGGGCCTGGGCACTGTGGCTTCAGGGAGACTGAAGTCAGGGAGGAAAAAGCCAAGGAGAAAGCTGTCCAGGGCCAGAGAAGGCCCAAGGCTTGGCCGAAGAGAAGATGCCTCTCCTGGACCTGGACCCCCGGACTCTTGGCCCGTGTGACTCCAATACAAGGAGTCTGAGAAGGGAAAGATACAAACATCTGCCGGGACAGCAGGGGCAGCAAGAGGGGATGCTGGAACCCTGGGCCCAGGCCCCGTCGGACAGGGAGTCCCTTCCTCCCCTCTTGGGCGCCACCACCGCCAGCCCCTAGGCCGTGCTCCAGCCTTGGTCGCCACCTGGTGGTCATTCAGGGCCCAGCAGAAACCCAGGCCACAGTTGGCTCCAGGCCCTTTAAAAAAAGATGTACCTTGGGGCTGGCCCCGTGGCCGAGTGGTTGAGTTCGCGCACTCTGCTGCAGGCGGCCCAGTGTTTCGTCAGTTCGAATCCTGGGCGCGGACATGGCACTGCTCATCAAACCACGCTGAGGCAGCGTCCCACATGCCACAACTAGAAGGACCCACAACAAAGAATATGCAACTATGTACCTGGGGGCTTTGGGGAGAAAAAGGAAAAAAATAAAATCTTAAAAAAAAAAAAAGATGTACCTTTAGGCCAGGGGGTTATTATGGGCCGACCTGATCAAGTATATCCTTTGACAAATGGAAGACGGGAGTAGTCTGGGCTCTGACTTTAGCCTGCAAGCCCTTAGATCTCAATGGCTGACTCAGAGCTCAGGCGAAGCATCTCTCAGCTATCTCTCTCGCTGCCCACCCGGTGGAGCGCATCCAGCTCCCTGCTGGGCAAATCCACCCCGAGAAGCTGAGAGCCTCCCCAAGCCTCTCCCGGTTCCATCCAGAAGAACGTCCCGAAGAATGTTTCTGTCCTTCGTTTTGTTAATCGCACTGGTGAGTCGCATCATTTGGTCCATCATGTTGACTGATTTGCGGATGGCGAACCATCCGTGCATCCCTGGAATAAATCCCACGTGATCATGGCGTCTGATCCTCTCGGTGTGCTGCTGAATTCAGTTTGCTAATATTCTGGTGAGGATTTTTGCATTCTGTGTTCATCAGGGATATTAGTAATTTTCTTTTCTTGCGGCATTGTTGTCTGGTTTGGAATCAGAGTAATCCTGGCCTCAAAAAATGAGTTCAGAAGTGTTCCCTGCTATTCCGTTTTTTGGACGAGTTTGAGAAGGATTGGTATTCTTCTTTAAATATTTGGTAGAATTCACCAGGGAAGCCCTCTGGTCCTGGACTTTTGTTTATTGGGAGGTTTCTGATTACTGCTTCAATCTCCTTACTTAATGTTTTTATATCTACTTTACTTGATTTCCTGTTTTTATCGAGGTGGAGTTCACAGAACATAAAATTTACCATTTTAAAGTATACAATTCAGAAGCACTTAATGCATTCACAGTGTAGTGCAACCACCACCTCTGTGTGGCCCTAAAATGCTTCATCAGCCCACAAGGAAACCCATCACCTTCTCCCCATCCCACAGCAACCAGTGATTTGCTTTCTGTCTGTCTTTACCTATTCCGGAAATTTCATACAAACAGAATCAGACAATATGTGACCTTCTGTGTCTGGCTTTTTTTCCTTTCTCCCTAAAGCCCCAGTACATAGTTGTATATCCTAGTTGTAGATCATTCTAGTTCTTCTATGTGGGATGCCAACACAGCATGGCTTGATGAGTGGTGTATAGGTCTGCGCCCAGGATCTGAACTGGCGAACCCCTGGCCCGCCAAAGCAGAGTGTGCCAACTTAACCACTCAGCCATGGGGCCGGCCCACGTCTGGCTTCTTCCGTGTTGCAGTGTTTCTGACGGTCATCTGCGTGGCGGCGTGTGTTACTGCTGCATTCCTCAGTGGCAGATGTTCCACCGCACAGATGTGCGTTGGTTTATCCGCACGTAGCTCTTGAGCTTATCTCAGGCCAATTCCTTCTTAGCTCTAAGACTTCAGTGTCCCCAGCTGATTCACCTTGAGGTCTTCCCAGTGGGTGCAGGTCCTGCTTCCTGGGGGGTAGGTTTCATGAGCTCTCAAGTCTCAGGCCACACTGAGCCTCTTGCTTGGGAGCACGACCTTGTCCGGATGGAGACTCTGCTGCCCAGGGAGCCGGGCCAGCCTTCCCAGCCCTCCTAACCCAGCCACCCCTCTGACGCCCACAGAGTACAAGGCCAGCTATGCCCGCAACCGCTCCGTCCGCTCTGTGGCCATCGAGGTGGACGGCAAGGTGCACCACATAGGCCTGGATGACACGTCCCAGCCCCGCAACCTTACCAAACGGCACTGGCCAGGGGCTCCTGAGGACCAAGATGACAAAGACGGCGGGGACTTCAGTGGCACTGGGGGCCTTCCAGACTCCTCAGCCCCCAACCCCATTAAAGTCACACATCGGTGAGAGTCCAGGTGGGGGTTAGGGGTAAAGGGGACAGGCTTGGCCTCGGCAGGGCCACCCACCCCTCTCAGGCCCCCCTCATCCCGTCAGGGCCACACATGATCCCTTCTCCCACACAGATGCTACATCCTGGAGAACGACACAGTCCAGTGTGACCTGGACCTGTACAAGTCCCTGCAGGCCTGGAAGGACCACAAGCTGCACATCGACCACGAGGTGACGGAGTCTGGGCTGGGGCAGTTTCTCGCCACCACGAGCTCGGTGGGCCCCCAGCCACCCTGGGAGGGCAGTGAGGCCAGGCCCAGGGGAGAGAGGCCCACACAGTCCTGACCCCGGGGACGGGAGCATCCGTCCTAGCATCATTCAGAAGCTTCCGCACAGCGGGCTGTGGAGGAAGGACGGCGCAGTCACGTCCTACCCTTTCTGATTTACGGGATGTTCACACCACATCTGGTCCTCTCAACGAGCCTGGGGGGTGACACTGAAGTCCTCAGTGGGCTCAGCTGGTTCTCAGGCAGGACAGGGCCAGAGAAGGCCTCCCAGTCCCTTCGCTGGAGCCTGGTTATGTCAGCAGGTGGCCCTGGAGCCCCGGGGCCCCCACAGGTGTGGGAGCAGCCCTGAGCCCGGGGACGCAGGCTTGCTGCTGAGCACAGACAGGGCAGGGCCAGGGATACCACTGCCCAGCTGTCGCACCCAGTGCCCCCCAGGGTTTCATGGCCTCCTCTCCTGCTCCCTCCCTCAGATCGAAACCCTGCAGAACAAAATTAAGAACCTGAGGGAAGTCCGAGGTCACCTGAAGAAAAAGCGGCCAGAAGAATGTGACTGTCACAAAATCAGGTGAGCGGGCAGCAAAGGGACCCCAGGAAGGCCCCTGGGGCTCCTGCAGGACTAACCCTGGGACACAGCATCCATGATTCCTTTCATTATCTTTATATCCCTGTCCCCTCCCTCAGGGTAAAAATATATCACTAACAGTTCCCACCCCCCTTGTCAGCTCTGGGCACCCAGCCCCGGCCCGCAGGGGGGCCGGCCACACGCCCAGATCCCCGCCCTGGCAGCAGCAGGCTCTGCACATGTGGGGCTGTTCCCAGCGGGGGAAGTGCGTCTACTGACTGCCCTCTCAGGACTGTGGCCCGAGGCCCAGGGATCAGCTCAGGGGACCCTGGCCCCGGGTCTGAACTCCAGAGCAGCCCCATCCTCTACAACTGCTGTGCTGATGCAGGTGGACGTGGCCGTGCTGTCCAGTGTGGGCGCCACCACATGTGGCTAGGGAGCACGGAAATGGGGCCAATGTAACTGAGGAACTGGATCTGTACTTTTAATTTAAATGGAAACAGCCACAGATGGCCCATGGCTACTGTCCCAGACAACGCAGCTGTGGGGTCCCTGCTGGCTTGCCAGGAAGGGCTTGCACAATGTGGCTTCTGCCAGGGCTGGCCCTGACCAGGCACGAGGTGGGTGAGGGTCTGAGGACAACCAACCTGGAGATGCTGAGGCGGAGGCCCCGTGGAGCCTGGCTTCCAGGGTGGGCGATCTTCCATCTCCCTGACATTCTCAGTCTGGCCTGAGGCCTTCAGCCAGGGGCCCCAGCTCATGCTTGTACAGAGGAGCCAGCCAGCCCGGCCCAGGCGACAGCACCCTGTGAGCACTGCCCCAGAAGGAGGGATGGGCCCCAGGAAGCTGCAGTCTGCACCCACCCACGAGTTGCCCAGTGGCATGCCTGAGGCCGGGGCGGGGGTCTCTTACAGCTACCACAGCCAGCACAAAGGCCGCCTCCAGCACAAGGGCTCCAGTCCTCATCCTTTCAGGTAAGGGCAGCATCGGCCCTGGGAGGAGGCTGCCCTCCCGTAAGCCACAAGAGACAAGGAGGACAAAGGAGTCCTGGTCTTTCCCTGGGCAGTTGGCCTCCTTGAAGGCCTGACCCCCAGATCAACACCAAGCGGGCTCCCGGCACCCCCCAAGGCTGGACGGGGTTACTGCTACCCCACCAAGTAGGGCAAGACACAGGCTCCAGGGCAGGGGTGTGAGCAGGAGTCCGCAGCCTCCTGCTTCTCTCGCCTCTGTGCAGCCCAGGCTGAAGTCAACCACAGGAGACAGGAGACTGGGTCTGGTCCCAGCATGCCTGAGGCCAGCACTGGGACTTGGGCAAAGGTCCTCCCCTTTGGGACCCTCTATGTCCATGCCCTCAGCCCCCTGGGCAGGAAGAGCAGAAGTTCAGGGCCATGGATCCCCAGGAGGCTCCAGGGTGGGGGCCTGAGGGAGGTGTGAGGGGTGTGGCCCTCTGTGCCCCTAGGAAGGGTCTGCAGGAGAAGGACAAGGTGTGGCTGTTGAAGGAGCAGAAACGCAAGAAGAAACTTCGCAAGCTGCTCAAACGGCTGCAGAACAATGACACGTGCAGCATGCCGGGCCTCACGTGCTTCACCCACGACAACCAGCACTGGCAGACGGCACCTCTCTGGACACGTGAGCGAGCCCGGGGCAGGCCCAGGGCGGGGGGCCAGGAGGGGCCTCTCAGGGGCTCACAGTGACCCACTTTGCCCCCAGCTCATACCTCCTTGCCAGGTCCTGCCGGTCTTTCAGGAACCGGTTCCCTGACAACATCAGGGGCAGGAACTGAAGGGGGTCATCCCAGGTGGGCACTCGTTTGGGCGAACTGAGTTTCTTCCTGCGGGCACACTCCAGGCATGCTCTCTCTTCCCTCGGCAGTGGGGCCCTTCTGTGCCTGCACCAGCGCCAACAACAACACGTACTGGTGCATGAGGACAATCAACGAGACCCACAATTTCCTCTTCTGTGAATTTGCAACCGGCTTCCTGGAGTACTTTGATCTCAACACAGACCCGTACCAGGTACAGACAACACGGCTGGAGAAATGGGGGCGTACGGTACAGGGTGCGGCCAGTTAGCCCTCCTGGGGAGGCGGTTTATTTTCCAAGTCCCACTGAGTCCTTAAGACAGCAGAAGTGAGTTCTGAAGCTCCCGAGAACTTGGGAACTCGAGGTGCAAGCAGGGCTTCTCTGCCTCCGTCTTCCTGCATGTGTAATCTAGGCCGTGGACAGCTTCTCCCCTAACTCAGGCACCTCAAGGTCAAAGCAGGCTTTGTGGGAAGGTGTGCAGGCTCCTAGACCCCCAGAGCTTCAGGGGTCCTTAGGGTCAGGCCTGCACACGCCGGGGCCCACCGGAACCACGCGGATAACGGGACAGTAGCTAACGTTCAGGCACTCACTGCGTGCTTCCGTGTATTAAATCATATGAACACATACGTGACCGAAGTGGCCCAGAACATGTAAGACAAAAGGAGCCACAGAGCCTCTGGTGAGCGGGACGTGAGTGTACTGTGCTTCGGCACTAGAGCTGCTCAGGAGTGCAGGCTTGGTATCGTCCAGTCTTCAATGTTTCAAGAAAAGCCTGAAATCAGTTTTTCGCATGAAATCTCATTTTTGAAGGCCAACAACTCCATTGTCTTGTTTTGTTTTCATTACCATATAGGCTGCCAGTCTTTCTTCTTAGGTAGGTCATCCCCAGATTTTACAAAAGGAGGCAGCAGAGCGCGTAGGCCAGTGGGTCACCGGTAGCTCCCAGACTGGGCAAGCACCCACATCACCTACCCATCCCTTCACCAAATGGCCGCTTTCCAGCCAAAAGGCACTGAGAGGCCGCGGATGGAGGCTGCCTAAAAACACAGGCTTGGAAGGGCTTCTTTCCAAGCGTGGAAACCTCCTGTCCTGTGGCCCCAGGAGTCCAGTGTTAGGTACATGGTGTGGTTCTTATTCTCCTGAGCTTTCCTTCTCATGAGGAGAGAGCCTGGTGGGGCTAGAGGCAAGAGGCAGGCCTGAGTGTTCCAAACTCTAGCTCTTGCAGAAGGGGAGGTCAGCATCCCACAGCTCCTGTGATGCCCGGCCAGCCTGAACTAAGGCCCCCGGTCTTATCACCTTGGTGATAACCTGCCTTTTCCAACTAGCTGATGAACGCCGTGAATACACTGGACAGGGACGTCCTCAATCAGCTACACGTACAGCTCATGGAGCTGAGGAGTTGCAAGGGTTACAAGCAGTGCAACCCCCGGACTCGAAACATGGACCTGGGTGAGTAGGCACCCCCACGCGGGGACTGGAGAGCAGGGTTCCCACAGGAAGGATTTGGGAGGTCAGGTCTAGTCCCAGGAGGGAACCTGGAATCACCAGGCATTGGTGAATTCTCACTAGTGGCTGAAATACCCGCTTCCCAACATCCACCAACCGAGTGCTATTTTTATGGTCCTAAGTGCCATCACTTACTAGTCACTGTACCAGTCACTGTGCTGAGGGTTTTATGTGCATTAACTGATGATCCTTAGGATAACCCTTCGAGGCGAATCTGCTTGTCCTCGGTTCACGGATGAGTAAAGTGACCGGGTTGGCTGAGTACATAGCCTACTCACTTGGTCAAACTGCCATATCCTCTAAGAAACTTGCCAGGAGCCAAGACGTGGGGCCCTCCCCCCGCCCCACCCCTCAGGGCCTTTGGCTGTCTGTCCTCTGCAGCATAGGTGCCCGGGCCCATGTCTGCCTCTTCCCTATGACCGAGGTCAGTGTTGAATGAATGCCTCAGGGTCCTCAAACTGACATGGTGACACCAGCGTGTAGGTGATCTCCAAGGCTACCTGGGAGCCCACCTCACAATTCACTCCACTCCGTCTGCCTAGGGAACACTATCGACCCCATGGGTTTGTGACAAAAAGCCTCAGGTGTTTAAAAACAGAAAAAGAGGCAATTATAAAGTTGGTCATTGCTTGTGCCATTTTTACCCTAAATTATGTGTGTTCTGTTCATTTCTCTCTCATTTAGGACTTAAAGATGGAGGAAGCTATGAACAATACAGGTATTCAGTTTTGTTTTTAAAGCATGAGCACGGCCCCGTGTCTTGGCCCATCCTCTCGTCTAGCCTCTGTGAGGGTGCACAGGTTCGGTTAGACACTGCCCGCTTTCTGCCCGGCCAGGGGCCTGGACCACCCACCAGTGATAGGCGTCACCCAAGGGGCCTTCTTTGTAGAGTTCTTTGGGGGTGCCTTTCTCTCTTGGTGATGGTTAACACTCGTTCTCCTTTTGACACCTGACAACTTAGGCAGTTTCACCGTCGAAAGTGGCCAGAAATGAAGAGACCTTCTTCCAAATCACTGTGAGTTGAGTTGAGCCAGTTTACAAAGAGAGATCTGGTCTGACGTGCTCTGCTTTGCCAAGGCTACTCTGTGTGCATGCCATTTGTTATCACTCTCATTTGTTCCCATAATGAGAGGGGAAGCAGTAACTAAGTTCTTCCTGAAAATAACGTACTGGAATACATTTCACGTTTTAGATTAATTCCTTGTCTAATGCACTGTTGTTCTCTATATAATAATCTGTGCTTGGTAAACTCAAGGTACTCCTCAGAGGTTGAGAAGCATTTAAATATTCTACTTGCCAACCATCTTGAAGGCTGTGGCTGCGGAAGTGCTGCCTGGTCCATAATGTCAGCAGCGGGGGGCCTCATTAAGTGGTTTCCAGTGTCCATGCTAACTAAACTCACTCTCTAGTGCCAACAGAGGTGGGCAGGGAGCTAAGACGACTGTGGCAACCTGGAAAGGTCACCTCTAGTCTAAAGGGAACAGCATGAATGGGATGCAGTGTGAATCCTTTAATTCATGGGGAAAATCCTAAAACGCAGGTGTGCGTGACAATTTTTTGTTAACACTGAAACTAATCTGACATTAAGCCACTTAGCTGCCATTAGCAACCTCTGGTCTACTCCCTTCTGTCTTTCCATGTATATAATGTATGTGGCTTTAACAGGACAACAGTAACGGGCCAGCTAAGCCTTTCTCTAGTGCTCCCAGAATTAAAGCACATAATCTGGACATCTCACGTTCTCCTTAGCCACTACTCTATCCAGATCTTTAAATGCATCTTTGCCAGCTGCTGAGTGTGTAAGCCAGCAACTGAAAAGCTAGACGAGTAGGTGGCAGCAGGCCCTTTCTGAGGGAGCTAGAAATACTCCTTCTCAGCAGCCACATCCTTGAAGCAAAGCCTACTGAGCTGCAGGAGTGATTGAGAAATCCATAAGCAGCATGATAACCAGACACTAAGAGGAGTCTGCTTTGTTCTACAGGGGCCAACTGTGGGAAGGCTGGGAAGGTTAAGCAGTGCAAGACGGACCTCCAAAAACAGAGGCATCATCTGCCTGTACAGACAACGAGAAACCATGTATGATTTCAAGGCCAAGAGGCCTGAGAAACGCAGAACCAGCCTTCGGTCAACATGGCAGATTCCAGAAGAGACCCGTCAGAGTCGTGATACTTCAGGATGCCCACTTTTGCCCCTGCTTTTGCTTTGGATTATACCTCACCAGCTGCACAAAATGCATTTTCCCATCAAACAGTCGCCACTAACCCCCTCTGAGAGGCTCATGAGGGAAAAAGAACAGAAAGAGAGATTTTCTTGGAAATTTCCCCCAAGGGTGAAAGTCACTGGAATTTTTTTTAAATCACAGGGGAAGAACAACTCTGTTTTAAATCCTCTTATTCTTTTGGTTCATCACTAAGAAGGAACTAAGCAGGACAGAGGCAACTTACTTGCAGATGCTGGAAATGGTGCTCCGAGTTCGACAATGAGTCA